>NC_139043.1:34484179-34969179 GCF_965140915.1 Aythya marila | reverse complement strand
GTGAAGGGCAAATTTGCTTCAGAGGCAATATTCAAGGTTTTTATGCTGTAGATAGAATTTCACTGTAAACATATCAGTGCAGATGAATCTGTGGGGATGGTTTTCCAAATAAAGCCGCTACAGAGTGTAGTTCAGTTAGATCACATAGCTGTTCTGTGTATTTGTATGTTTGTATATATAGTCACACTGTATATTTGTATACGTGTGTATATATATACATATGCATACACACATACACTTAAGTAAGCATACACACAAATGCATCTGTATATATTGTATATATGATACTCCTTCTCTTGTCCACCCCGGCACAAGAAGCACGGTGACAAGTTGTGTTTGGGCAGGAAGGGTGCCATGCTGTTGGGATCCAGACAGCCTCCATCCCCCAAAAAACACAGCTCCTCATTCTCAGCCAACACAAAGAGACTTTCTGCATGGTCGTGTTGATGAAACTTGGATGCATGACCTGCTGATTTATGTTCCTCTTCACTTGTTTGTCACATGTTTAAATTCTGGACAGTGAAAATGTCAGATCTGGGTCCTCTAAACTAATCAGTTTTCAGTCAATCAGTACATTTGAGCCCTACGTAAAAACTTGCCTACAACAATCAATATGAAAAATTGTTAATGTGGGAGCCTACTGTGATAAACCATAGTTTGTTTCCTTCATGTTTACCTACTAAATTAAGTAATTTTGTTTAAGTAATATTTTATACTCTTTTGAGAACTTGCTTCTTGGTTTGATTGGGATATTTTATAGCATGGCTCTGTGACTTCAAGGATTAAGGTCATTAGTGGTGTCCAAGACACATCACATCTTTGGGCCTCAATTTCTTGGCTTGCAGAGGTAAGATGATATTTACTTGCTTTTAGGTATGCACTACTAAAAAGTCTATTCCTGGAACCTTGTCCTAAGCAATACACAGCTGAGTGCCACACTCTTTCCAGCACAAGGTTAGCTGCCAGAATGAGCTCCTTGAAAGAAATTTAATTAAATCTGTCATCTCCAGCCATATTGTAAATTACCCATTTATATGTGGCAACGGGAAGTACTTTCACAAGTGCTGCTGTGTATTTCTTAGCAAGGCATCAGCAAAGTCTGGCAACTATCTACTTAAATGTAATTTTAATATAACTATCTACTGTGATGAAAATCCCTAAAATAATATCATGATAATGGCTCAAAACAGTTAAAGACTATTGTAAGCTGTAGGATTTAGAATCATTACTGTACTATCATTTTTTTAAAGATATTATGTCTCCTCTGTGGGATTTTCAGGTTCGTATTAGGCTTATAACACATATTAGCCATGACTACTTCATTACACCCATTTATCGAATAATCTCAGACATGTCAGCTGCCAACTCCACCTTTGCTCAGCTCAGAACAATAGGTTGTGTGTTATTTAAGAGAGTGAGAGATTTTTGGAAAATGATGTTGTGCCTTGCAGTAATATTTAAGGCTCATACCTTTGCAGGAGGCTTGGATGTGTTTCCCAGCTGTTTTCCTCCTTTCAGAATTCCTCCTGGCTGGGGAAGATTTAAAGCCCAGAAGATTCACCCTACCTAAGGAAGGAGAGAGGGAGGGAAGGAGGGAGGCTGTGCATGGAGATGCCATCATGAGGGAATCACAAAGCCCATCTGAACAATGAACTCTGTCATTTCCCAGGCTGAAAACTGAGGAGCACATTTTGCAAAGACTATAGGTATTCATATTTTTTTTGTGGTCACTTCCCCTTAGCAGGCTTTTGGGATGTCTTTCAATTTTCATGAAATGTTATATTAAAATCACTGTTGACTCTGTCATCGAGTCTTCCACATACTGACAAGAGTGTTTTCCCTTGTGAAGAAGTTGGGTGGTGTGATTTCTCAAATAGTTTTGATTAAAGAATGGATAAGATTCCCATTACAGTTGTTACAAACATGTGAAAAGTGAAATACGTGAATGGCAGTGACAGTTTTCTTTTTGTCAATTTTGTTTTGATTTTTTTTAAGAGACATTTTAATTTAAAAAAAAAATCTGGTGGACAGAAGACTTTGAGAAGTTCTCCCTCCAAGATTTCTGTGTAGGGAAAATATATGGGCAGAGCATCCCGAGGTGACCGATGTGCATGGCTGCAAGGCACCCGAAGAGCATCAAGCCCAGTTATTTAATAGCTAACTAGGAGCTACATAAGCCTTTGGACAGCCCAGATGGGAAAAATACAAAGTCTTTGTTCATCGTCTCCCTGCCACACCTCAGAACTTTGATCTTCTAGCAATCCAGGAGGTCTCACTGCCTGTAACATATGCTGCAAGGACGCCTCTTTCACCCACCATATGGATAGGTGAGCTAGTCAGCATTGGGTTTACACTGTTTTCCCCATGGAGCTAATGAGACAATACTCTCTTGCCACTGGGAGTATCCATGAAAATATGTTTCAATTTATGTAATGGTCCATCTGCCAATAAAAGAACCAATGTAAAAACACAGAGGTCAGGGGCAGATCTATTATAGAAGGACAGCATATGGCAATACAACCATTAGATGAGCAACTCATACTCTTGAGAATGCTTTAGGAATGACAAGGGGTTAAGGCAAATGTTGGTTCATTGCTAAACTCAAGACTCAAAATGAAAGAATGCAAATGCCTTGTACAACTGTGTTTTAAAATAACACTTTTAAACAGCCTTAGGGACTCTATGCAGGAGAGACTGAAAAGTTTTGAATAATGCATGCAAGATAATTTTCAAAATCACCCTTTAACTAGTACCACATTCTTTTCACTGTCTCCATATTCATGATTCACCATTTGCTAATCCTGATGCATAAGGAATGAAGATAGCCCCTGTGGATAAGACCTAATGGACACCATCCTGGAATAATATACAGAACTCAACATCCAGACATGTGTCTTCAATTTAAAATAATTCAGCAATCATGTTCAACCAGAACCTGATTACACAAAATGGGACTTTTTAACTCCCAGACTTGGATCAAATTTTAAGGCCAGAAGAAAAAAAAGAAAAAAAAAGTGCTATGTTTATACATTCCAGATACTGTGGTTGAGTTATCTGCACACAAATTTAACTGTTTCTTTGAGCCTCTTATCAGCTCATCTGCAACTATTTTAAATGCTTTTGCTTTACCTGCCCTTTGTAGTTCCTCAGTGAGTTTTCCAGCATTCCAGAATTATGATGAATGGATTTCCTGGATCTGGAAATTAATTAAAAATGAAGTTGAGATACCATGCTCCGTTACAGCAAATTGTAACTGTTTTTAAACAACAATTGTTACATTTTTGTTCTTTTCCTTTTCTCACCATAAAAACTGGAGAGACAAAAGACGCTAACTCAAAACCAATAATAACAAGCTTCAGTAAATTGCCAAACAGTGTCTCTCTTTGCAAAATCTGTGGCTTCACTTTTTTTCTGGTTCCACACTTTTTATGTCAGTTGCCTTCCATCCTGGTACACAAGAGGCTGTTAGCATCTCTTCTCCTGGTCTGTAATGGCAACGGAAGAAAGATCTCATCCTTTACACAACCTCACTCTGAGACTGTCTTACAGAAAGTGACAGGCTAGTGTCATGTCCTGTGAACAGAAATAAGATTTGGGTGCTGGTTAAATACCTGTGAGATTTATTTGTTACTGCTATAAGTCAGTTTTAATGCAGGAGAGAACTATGCTCTGACCTAGTGTTTATACAGGGAACTCCACTAAAATCACCAGGGATCCCATTAGTGTCCTTGCAGCTCTGGGCTCTTACAGCTGAAGATGAAATGGCTGAGACAAGACAGAGGTGCAAAGGTCCCAGGCTTGCCTCTTGCTCTCTCTCTCTCTTTTTTTTTTTTTTTTTTTCTTCATGGTGTGATTAGAGCTGAGTGAATCTTTCTTCCACCATTGTATGATAAAATACAGCACAACTAATTGGCTTGAGATTCACTGTAGTGACCCATTTTTTACTGACATCTCAAAGAATTGTTTGTCATACTTTTCAAAACAAGCAGGATTGGATGCAGGAAAGAGCTAGAACCACTGCCTCACATGGCCTCTCATCTCTGCTGCAAGTTTTGCCATTTTTCTCTTTAATTTTGGTATTTCTGTGAGATATCCTAACATTCCATCTTTAAAAAGTTTTCCTGCTTATGGAGGATAGACTTCACAAAGAGTTGTTCAACTCCGAAACAATGTCTACTGCTAAACAGAAATTCACGCAGAGACCCAGTCTCCTCTAGTTTCCCCTGCAAGCATGCCTTTGTGATGCTACCTGCTCTGACAATTTAAATTCTTGTAATTATCTTCCATGAGATGCTCAGCTTTCACGCACAAATAAATCAACGGGTCTGCTGAAATGCTTGAAAACGGGTTCACCATTCATGCAGTTTTAAAACCAGTTTCATGATATCTGAAGACATAAGTCACAGGGGTTGAAACCCAGAGGTTAGCAAAGACACTTTTATTCTTTATTTTGGAGTCATTCACTTAAGGCATTTCTTGGGAACGTGTTTTCTCAGTGTGTGGAAAAACATCATTAACAGCATGATGAGAGGTGCCTTTTGCTCTGTCCCCAAGTGCTCTGCAACATGATGATCCCAAGTCAAGGGCAGGAAAGCCTAATCAGTAATCTGTTGGCATCTGTAGGGTTTGATCATAGAGTGGCGTGGGAAAGTGTTCTCCCCAGTCCTTGTGAAAATATTCACAGGCATTTTGACATTTTTTCCTGTCCTTCCTAAGTCAGGACTAAAAATCAAAACCAGAAAAAATATCTGCATTGTGATTATAGAGAGAAATGATACTTATTTTGTTAACATGGGTTAACAAACTTCCAAATCATTAACTCTAATATTGATATTTTTAAAAAGACACCTCTTTTTCACTAGCATACGTTTTCCAAACAAGAAATGGTACCAGAAAATTAATTTATTGTTCAGAAATCACAGACATAGGATACTTTGACCATTTCAAAACATTTTCTTTTCCTTTCCCTTTCCAAAAAAGCACTTTTCAACTGGGAGACCCATCCAAATGCAGCCTCCTCTGAAATTTGTTCCAGGTTTAACAGAGATTTTTTTATTTATTTTTTTTTTCCAGATCAATCCTTTTAGTAAAAAATCACAGTGTGGATGAAGCTCATGGTGTGAATGGAATGGCAGTCTGTTTTGGTGGGTGTTTGAATAAAAACCTCCCTAAAAATGTTACACGTCCAGTCTCCTCTGTCCTGCAGGAACACACAGCCCTAAGGATGGGACTTGATGCCCAAATGGCACACGTGTCCTGGTGAGAGTGCTGTTCCACATCTTCCCACACTGTAATGCTACCCTGAGATTTGTCCCCTCCACAAGCTCTGAAGCCTAAGAGTGTATGTATTTTAATACAAATGTGCCAGATCTAGAATATGCAGCTTTCTTACTGCTGTCCTCTTCCTCTCCCAAGAGAAAGACCCCAGCCAGAGTAAATATCTCACTTATTTCATAGATGTATGCAAAGGGACAAATAAAACCCCCACGTTCTTCACCCTTCTCCTCCTCCCAGCTGCCTAATCATGACCCAGTGAGCCCGTTTTTGCATCAGTTCACACAAATCGCTGATATAAACATTTCTGACACTAACCTCTCCCAGGTCTTCTTCCAGGCTGACTGCTGCTCTCTCAAGCCAACTTCAACTTAGCGCTTCATCATGAGAGCACAGGCCAGTGTTCAGCAATGCATGTCACCGTGGTCTTTCTAGGCTGGACAGGAGCCTAATGGGTACACAGCGGTGAGATCATGAGCAAGGAAGGGGGTTGTTTTGACAGTTGAAAATCTCTGGCAAATACATCACAGCCGGGAAACAAATTACGTGCTTCTAGGAAGATATATACATCACCAAACCATCTGCGAAGGTACAGGTAGTGTTGTTAGTTATTGCCAGGGAACAGAAACTGTGTGTGGTGAGTGCTGCCAGGAAATTAGTACCAGAACAAAGTGTCACAGATCCAATATGTTATTTGGGCAGGAACTATCTCAAATTCCAACTTTTTTTTTTTTTTTTTTTTTTTTTCCTCTCCTTTGCAAGTTGCTTCTTTAGATCACTAGGTATTGCTTACTGCTATATTCCCTTGTGGATAACTTGACTTTTGGTACATGTTTTGCTTGATCACTGAAGTCACTTGTCTTGTTTTGTTACAGCTAAAGTGATGATGATGATACTAACCTCCACTGTAGGGAATGCTGCCATTTACTGAGGATGAACTCATGCAAGAGCTCTTGAACCAACTTCTTCAGGCATCAGGTGCAGACAGAATAACAGCCCTCAAGAAGGAATCGAAGTCATCCTCTTTTAAATGAAGTTGCATTTGAGAAGAGAAGAGAAATGGTGCCTAGAAATGAACGTTACTCCATAGCAGCTAATAGGAGTTACTGGTCCCACTGTTTTATTCCATCTTGAGTGGGATTGAAATTGTTGCTATGAGTGGTTATCATTATCTCATTGATGATAACCAGGCCATTTAACAGTGCAATCTGTAGAAAGGACCCAGTTATGGGCCAGGCCTTTATAGGTATAGGGGTTATGTAAACACCAGACAAAACGATGGTCCATGTTTCAAAGAGCTTACAGCACTGGCACTAACATCTTCATTTACCCCATTTATGACATTAATTCATTTATCCCTTTACAACCTCATAATATCAATGAGTGCGGGCTTCCCAGGATCCATAAACAAGAGCCCCCTTCCTCTCTCCCTCTCCCTGGCATCAACATGCTTCCATGCCATGCTTTTCTGAAGAGGGCCCTGGAAACTTCCTGCTTCTCTGCTTGAGTCCCTTCATGGCACTGGCCTTGCTTTTGTCCTCCAAAACATCACAACAAAGTTTTGCTATCCCTGATCTGTTCCTGCTTCTCCTTTGCTTGCTCGACCAAAACCCAGCCATGCTGCTCTCTCTTGCTGAGCTTCACTGACCTTTCAGGCACACATACAGGCTTTCCTGGACAGATCTGAGGTAGCTGTTTGCCAGATTGCCCCCAGACACACTTGTATTTATGTTGGTGGAAGATGTGCTTCTCCCGGCTCATCTTTCACATGATGGCTGTGATAGTTCACTCATGCAGATGGGCTGAGGAGTTGCTTCATTCCTTCAGGTAAGGATTTGAAGCAGTGGCTGGACAGCACCAGAAAGCTCCCATGTTTCACAGAAGAACTTAATTGCATTTTTTTCCCTCCTCCGTGATGGTTACCGGCTTTATCTGATTGTTCCCATCTGCTCGCCATTCCTCAAAATTCAACACAGTGATCTCACTCCTCTGCACTCTGCATAATCAGAGCCACTGCGGGGGGCCTGGCACAAGGCTCTGTGCCAGAGGGGATGGAGTCAATGGGCTTTGTATTTGTGCTGATGTTGTATGGCATTCATGAGAGCTTGTCTGGGAGAGACGGGGTGTGCCACAGGCAAAGAGCCCAGTCCCCCTGTGGGAATGGTACTCTGTCTTTTCAGCTGTTGCACTGAACATCAGAGGATCTTGGTGGCGGCAGCCCTCTTGACTGTCTTTTGACTTGGGCTTATAGGGCTTGATGCAAATCAAATCACTTTTGTACTCCTCCACTCCTGTGGGAGCTGGGATGTCCCAGTAGAAAGTAAAAATCATGTAAACTGGAACAGTCTTGTTCAGCAGCCGACTTTGGTCAAAAAGCAGCCAAAGCACAGTACATTGCTAACTTTGACCTCTTTGTTAGACTCCACCATGTCTCTTCACTCGCAACAAGCTTTGTTCTCTCTTGTAAGGCACCACCCTTCTCAAACCTAACATGGCAACAGATCTGTCTCCAACTATCTGAACCCACACGCTCATCTAAATTGAAATGCTGGGTCACCCACAGTGCTCCTTTCATGCAGCCTGTATGGCATTCATATTCTCTTTTAAATACCCTAAGCAAGTTGAGAAAGGCCACAAAGGACTATCAACTCCCAAAGAAAACCCTGATGTAGGGTTTCGTCAGAAAAGATCATTTGTGATGGAGATTTTAAAGCCCTCTTACCACCATGAAGCAGTGATTTTAGGACATAGGAGCAGATTACCTAAAAGAGCAATATTTCTTCAGAGTGTAGTAAGATTCATATTAGTAAACCATAGAAAAAATCCATGACGTTTCAGGCATCTGATATCCTTCCACTATTTCTGGTAAAGAAGGAGCAAAATTTTAAGGGCAGAGAATCTTCGCAGATCAACATCCAGGTTTGAACCAGCCTGTGTTAAGGAGAATAGTGAAGAGGTTAATAAAAAACAGCCTTCTGCATCCCCAGGTTTTCTGCTGATACCCTTTGTCCTCCTCAGCCGTGTTTCAAGCCAGGATCTGGTGCTAAAATAGCACGTTGTTGTGTTCCCACACAAGAGGAGCACAACTTTAGTTATGGTGCTGGTTGTCTTTGACTGACCTGACTCTTAGGCACTGTTCTCCCTCCTAGAGAATATGAACATACATAAAAAAATTTCCTATCTTCCTTTTCTGAGGGAAGGCCAGAGGTCTGTGTGATCAAATGCGTTTTCACCTTCAAAGCCTTCAGTGGACTTCTGTCTTCTTCTGTCTCAACATCTACATGAAACCCTGTTTGGCTGGGTCCTGCTCTTCACATGCTGTGCAGCAGATGGATATACTGCTCTTTCCCAGCTCCCAGGTGGAGGAAATCAACACCTGGAAGAAGCCATGGCTGACAAATGGTATCCAGGTGAGGATGCTAGGAAGAAAGATGCTTCTAGGAACATATTCTATTCTCAGAAGCTGCTGTCCTCACACTCTAAATGCCTCTGTGCAATCTCCTGGTGGCCAAAGGGGAGGGGAAAAAAAAAAAAAAGCTCTAAAATGTTTTACATTGAAATGCTCTACATTGTCTCTTTTACTGCATGTCAAATATGAAGAGCTCTGGGCAAATGTTAAAGCTGAGGATTTTCTCAGTGTATTGTGTGTAAAAAAACAACTTTTCTGTATTGGTAGATTACAGAGCAATGTTTTGTATCAGTGCACATCTGACATTGAAAAGGAGGGGGCCTGTCTTCATACAACTCCGGCTAGGCAGTGCTTGGAGCCATAGTTAATGACACTTGTAATGTCCCTCTGGAAAAGGCCTGAGAAGGGAAAGACTGGATGAGGCATAGCCCTAAATAGATCCTGAATGTGTGTCCCACCCCAGAGGGGTCTAGTTGGGATGTGTAAAGGGGGTCCCAGTTGCTTGTAGGGCATCTGGCAAAGAAAAGGACCTGAGGAGATGAAGCTGCATGAGGGTACAGAGACGTGTCCTGGGAACTCACAGGATAAAATAGGGGGCAAGAGGTATGCATATGGGGTCCCATGGAAGCTGCAGCACTGAGGAAGCTGGGGAGGTCACAAGGGATGGTTCGTTGTTGCTGCCAGGGACAGAGGAGTGATGAGTTTTCTGGTATTTGTGGAGGGAGAAGGAAGTGCATTTCAGTGTCAGGAGGAATCCTGGCAAGTCATCCTCGTTCCTCTGAAACAACCTTTTCTTCATAACATCTGAGACAGCAAATATTTTATGAAGAGTTAAGGTCACCTCTGAAGTTTTGACCTCATTCCCTTTGAAATTGGTTAAGATTAAGCGATTTGGCTGAACCTAGCAGATGGCGCAGTAAACTGGACAGGCCTCTCCACCCCCTCAGTCTTGTAGAAAGGGAACATGCTGTACTGGAAGCAGAGCAGGAGCCCCAGTCCTTCGCTGTTTGTGACTCTTGGTGCAGAGACAAACCCAACAGCCCCCAGGCTGCTTCACATAGATGTAGACGTGAGCACTCTTGGACACCCGTTGCACTGGGACAAACCTGAGTCTGGAAAACTAAATGCAGTTAGAGCATGCTTCTTACTTTTGTCTACTGCTTTTTAGTTGAAAGTGGATTTTGCAGGAAACTTAGAATTTCGAGAAGAACTGGAATTTGAAATTTTTGGCTCTCCAATTTGAAGGTAACGTTAGCAAATAGCAACCTTTTGCCAGCTTAAAGAGTGAACAAAGAATGACAATAAAGTGGCTGTAAAACATCGCAGAAGGAAGCAGCATTAAAATTACGGCACTGCCTGGCCCAAGGTGATTGCAGAGCCCAGGCTGCAAGAGCAGTGGGAACTTGTTAATTCGAGTGTGTTGGCAGTGGGGCAAATAATGGTACTCAAGCTTGAGGTTGTTCCATGGGTAATTTATAGTACTCAAATGTTCATACATGGGGGACTACTAGAACCAGGTTAGAGGGATGGCATCTTGCCAAAGACATTAACAACAACAGCAGAAAAAAAGGGCAATGAGTAGAAGAAGGGCAGGATCCTGCCCAGTGCAAGAGTGATAAATCTCAAACAGGTTTGGGACAGACTGCAGACATTTCCTTCAGGACTACTTTTCTTCAGTTCAGAAGGGCAGCTATGGGAGGTATAGGCTGGGAGAGCTACCCATGCTCTTCCTTCACATAAAAGTAAAGATGTCTGAAATCTGTCCTAGATTCAGAATGGTTCTGTAGTGACTCTGAAATTCAGAGTAAACCCTTAAGCTTTCAAATGCAGGTAAAGCAGTTTTGCTCTGGAGATCTATGGCATACAGTCAAAATTCCAGGAGGTAGGCTGCAATATCTTGCAGAGAACTGTCTTCAGATCCCTGGAAATCCTGAAATAAACAGGAGCTTGGCATTTCTGCAGAGTAAAGAACAAAAGGCTAAGAGCTGATGCAGAGAATAAGAAATCAATTCAGAAATGTCTCAAGACAGGCAGTGTAAGCTTCATGACAGCAGTTGTGAGCCCTCCTTCTTTGGACCAAATTTGAAGCCCCTTGAAGTCCAAGAATTGTTTTCAGTGACAGGTACAAGTTTTGGACCAGATGTGTTTGCCGCATGAGTTGAGGTTTATCTTTTTGGGGTTAATACAGTTCATTCAACTAACTTGCCAGCAAAATAGACTGTTTTGTGAATGCAAACTTGAAACTACATGAATAAAATCAGTCTTAGCGTATTAACTGATTAATTTGAACAGACAGGCACGTTTTCAGTGGGCTGATGACACAGTTGCTTGCAATCAGATTTACTGGGTGTGCATTCTTCATAACACACAAAGTAAAATATTCAACGTACATGAAAGAGTGGTCTTCTATTTGGAAATTTCTGCTACAATGCTGCAACAGTAGAATTTTCCAGGTGTTGTACTATGGACTCTGTCCATTAAATTCTTGCATGTCATTTCTTGGTGTGCACAACTGTATAATGATTCCTCAGTGCACAAGAACTTTTCAGGGAAACCTTCATAAAAAAATAAAAATATACATAAATTTACAAAAGAAAAAGAAAAAAGAAAAAAGAAAAAGAAAAAAGAAAAAAGAAAAAAGATAAAAGAAAAAAGAGAAAAGAGAAAAGAAAAAAGAAAAAAGAAAAAAAAAAGAAAAAAGAGAAAGAGAAAAAAGAGAAAGGGAAAGGGAAAGGGAAAGGGAAAGGGGAAGGGGAAGAGAAAAAGAAAAAGAAAAAGAAAAAGAAAAAGAAAAAGAAAAAGAAAAAGAAAAAGAAAAAGAAAAAGAAAAGGAGAAAGAAAAAGAAAAAGAAAAAGAAAAAGAAAAAGAAAAAGAAAAAGAAAAAGAAAAAGAAAAAGAAAAAGAAAAAGAAAAAGAAAAAGAAAAAGAAAAGGGGGAAAAGAAAAGGAGGAAAAGAAAATGAGGGAACAGCTTAGATACTCAGATCTCGCAAAAGTTTCACATTTCAAAAGTGATATTGATCTAAAAAACTTTATGTTATTATTTAAGTAGTTTCCAATTGTTCCTGGAACTATTATAGCACAAAGACCATTGCCAGTTCCTTAGAGAAGGAAACTCATTAGGGCTGCAAGAATTAGCTGAAATTGAAATTCTCTGACATCTTCATGAAGAAAAAAGGTCTGCTTCATTGCAAACAATTCAGATTTTAAGAGATTATGTCAGGTTGTAAATGACTGCGCAGTTGAGAGAATGGCTTTTCTGGTAATAATGTATTTCTAATTTTCACATAATAAGCCCCAAGAATTGATGACTGGAAAGACATTATAGTAATGGGGAAGGCTCTGTTACAAAATTAGTACAGATTTTGAAGTTGTTGGAGAAATTACTTTGCAAGAAATTTGCATGCAAAAACCTGGAGCAATAAGAAAATAATGCAAGAACCACTAGGTGTGGTACTCCCCTGTTGGCTGTCATGAATCATCTACATTTGTTTTTCATAGGAGCAAGACACCTGGCAGAAGCTTTCTGCTGAGGCTTCTCTGGAGGTGCCTGCTGCAATTGTAAAACATCTGCGGCCACACACATGCTGGCACCCCAGCCAAAAGCAAATCTGGAAGTGTCAGCGTGACCATGAAGACTGTTAGCCCCAAAACATCCCTAGCACAATTGAAGCACAAGGTGTGAGACCAAGTGGGACAAACCCCTGAAAGTCATAACATGTTTTGAGGCAAGATGTGATGGTTTTATTCTTCTCTAATGCCAAGAAGCAAATCACTGACTTTGTACCTCACCATAAAAAGCACTGCCCTACCTGGGGTGAATTTTGTGATTTCCGACTGTCGTGTGTGCTACACCCCAGGGAAGGTCAATCAGCAGGCAGAAACTGCAAGGCAACCACAGCTGGTCCTTAGAATACCACTGGCTGATGTGAGCTGTTAGACAGTATCCATATGGTGTTTGAAAGAGACATCCCTCCATCCACATGGAGGGAGAGATTGCTTCTGAAGACCCTCTCAGGACCATGCAGTGGAATTCAAACCTTAAATAATTCAATGCCATGAATATTTTTTCTCACTTCTGTTCAATCCCCAAAATTTTATTACTTATGACATAATATGTATGACCTCTCTGAAATCCCAATTAAGGATTGTAATAAGAAATGACTATGTGCTAGTGCTGGCAATTTGTCTTTCCTTGTAAAAGTAGCCATATTTTAATAACCTGGACATTATGCATGTGTAACATGGTCTACCTCTAAGTGAAATCAAGCACAGATCCAAATGCAGGCCAGTGCTGCCAGCATGTTAGAGAGATTCCCTTGGCTTTAAAGAAGGTCTGGAATGAGGAGCTTTGTTTGACCATTTGCTGGATCCATGCTATCCTTGGGGGCATGATATATGGCTAAGCATTGTGTTATGATATAACGCAAATTTAATTTAATAACTTGGGTGTCAAATGGCTAAGATTTATGGTCAGCGAGGCTAAACATTCACAAAGGATTGCTCCAGAGATGAGGTCCTATTAGATTAAGAGAGAAAAACTGGCTAGCACAACATTTTAGACAACACAGCTCTACGGGACTGGAGATTTTGGATCACTTTTTGCACTGTATTAATATTTCCTCATTACACTTCCAGAAACTCTCTTTCTAATTATAGCTTTCTGGGTTCATTCCATGTAAATTAAAAGCACATTATTATTTGTAGCTAAAGTGTATGAATTGTGTGCTGCTGTTTAAACAGCAGGCTGCGGAGCTAGCCAGATGCAGCTCCTTTCATCTTCGTGTCCCTGCAAATGTTTGTGCGAGCAGCTTGCCGGGTCTCTGACTTACAAGAAGATCCTATCTGTGATGAGTGGGCAGATGCTTTTTATTTCACAGAAAGAAAATAATAATAATAATAATACGAAGCAAGCTTGCTAAAACCTTTTCCAAATCAGTGAGCTGGAGGCAGGGGGAGCAGAATGGGGAGTTATGAGGCACCACCACCATGACCAGCGAATTGCATGAGGCAATTCTGACTGAGGGCAAGGCCCCTCCTAGCTGCAGCAGCTGGAGTAGCCCAAACTTTTTAAAAACACACTGTGATTTATAAGAAAGAGACTCTCTGCTGCCTTTTATGATGTCCCCAGTGACTCATTGTCTCATCTGGCGGCTGTCCTGCCTTCCTCTGGAGTGGCTGATGCTTGTCCCAACAAGCAACAGCTCTCCAGCTCTGCTGTGCCTGCAAACGTCTCTCTGACAACGTCTCTTGAGATGAAGCAGCTCTGTTGAAAAACATACTAACAGCACCAAAACAATTTAGACACATAAAAGCCTGGGAGGATGAGAAAACAGGAAAGGGACCCTTCTGCTGCTGTGACAGCTGCTTACCTCGTGCTGCAGTGCTGTTTGCAGCAGGCCTCTCCCTTTGCCAACAGGTAATTTACCCTTCACGTCAACCTGTTTAGCTTCATACCCTAAGTCATTCTGTTCCTCCAAGGCTGCCTCCCCGGGCAGGAACTGCTGCAGCCTCAAGGCTCACTGAGGGAGCCTTGTGCTGGACCCACATATGGCCCACCATCAATGGCCTTTGAGTGAGACTGATGTGATGTGAGACATCTGCAGAAGGGCCACTTGTCTGCTAGAGCGGTCTTAGAAAGGTCTTTTCTGCCTTCAGTGGCACATACAGAAGATTCTTCAAGTGTGGTGTCTCAGTACTGGAGAGGCAAGGGCTGGACCTGGTGTTGCTCCCTGTTGCCCTACAGCTGCTTTTCCCCCTATGCCCATGTTATTCAGAGACTTCCAGTCAAGCTACCCACATGGAGTCAGCCACATGTTTAGGGTAAGGTCATCTGCACTCCTGCTGAATGGGTCCAAACTCTTCAGAGAACTACAAAACATCCCATGTGCCATGTGGTTGAGAATTGGGTCCATGCTTCTCTTGCCAAGCAAACTTGGGGTATTTTTGTTTTCCCTGCATGTTTTTTTTTTTTGCTATAGTGTAGAGATCAAGTCCTGTCTGCAAGTCTCTTTGCAGTGAAAAACTAATGCCAGCATTTTCAACTGTTATCTTTGGCAAGAGACAGAATCCCATTCTGTTTGAAGAAGGCCCCAAGGGTCCCAGTGCTTTTCCACTACTAAAAGCCAAAGCTTCTTCGGTTTCCTTTCCCTTGCCTTTCCCCTTTTCCTTATCTACCTTGCTCTGGTGGCTGAAGATCAAGTTCCAGCCCAACTACGGGAGGCAGCTGTGATCCTTAAGTCACTCACCAGCCTCCATTTCCCAGTCTGCACAATGGAGACACCACTTTCCCTCAGGAAAACAAATTCCATACCCCCGACCTCCAAAGAGACTCCCCACTAGACCTGTAGCTTCGTCTGCAGGCAAGGGAGGCGATAATTCACTTGCCCACCTTTGCAAAGCATTTTGAGGCCCTGACTTGATAAATACTATCTCAAAAGGCCAAGGGATTTGGGGGGTGAGAAGGAAAGAAGAAGGAAGGGTTTATGATGTATTTATTAATTCCAGCCCAAGCAAGAAGCCCTCTGGTGGGGAGGGGAACTAAATGAAGCTTCCTTCACATGCTGATGTAATTATTGTGTTTACATTTGCAAAAATAATAAAAGGTTTGGAGCACCAATTGGCCTGAGGCTTGAGCTAGCTATTATTTTATTTTATTTTATTTTATTTTATTTTATTTTATTTTATTTTATTTTATTTTATTTTATTTTATTTTATTTTATTTTATTTTATTTTATTTTATTATTTTATTTATTTTATTTTATTTTATTTTATTTTATTTTATTTATTTTATTTTATTTTATTTTATTTTATTTTATTTTATTTTATTTTATTTTATTTTATTTTTTCAGCCTAACTCCTAACCGGTTACTCTGTACCTCAGTGGTCCAGCCTTCCCCATGATTTACTGGTCACTTTTTGGCCACTGATTTACTGGCCAGTTTTACCACTGGTGTTGTAATACATATGTAATAGGGGTTGTCACTGCTTGTCAGCTTTTGAGGTAAGCTGTTTCCTAACAGAATTTAGGCTACAGATAATACCTGGGTTTTAAAGCAGATGCTTTATCAGAATGTAACTAAATAAAAGGTACTGGACCGGATCCAAGGCTCCATGAGGTCATTGCACCACTGGTCAGGGTGGGACAGGTCAGCGGGCTGCAGCAGCACTGGGAAGGGGCAGCCTGGCTGGTCACCAGGCATCCCTTATGCTCCTGGGGACGGTGCTCACCTCTCATCAGGAACACCTTATCCCTGACCCTTACTGGGCCCATGTCACCTGCACTAAACGATTTGAGGTTTGCGGGTGTTAAGGCACAGTCCTTGTGCCCCCTGCCAGCCGATGTGCTGCAGCTTTATAGGAGAAGAATGCAAAGAAAGACCTAAAATAGAGGGGGGGAAAAAAAAAAATATATATATATATATATATAAATATATAAATATAATATATATATGTAATATATATAATATATATATAATATATATAAATATAAAATATATATTTATATATTATATATATATACACACAATATATATAACATATGTATATATGTATAGTATATATACATATATGTTAATTGCAAGCACTTGGCTGAATGCGGGAGGATGCTTGTTGTGCGGGAAGCTTCTCGCCGTGCCAAGCCGAGCCGTGCCGAGCCGTGCCGCCACCGGGGGGCGCTGTCCCCGCGCCGCCGCTCCGCAGCCACCGCCACCAGGTGGCAGCCCCGGGCCGCCGGCTCGAGGTGTGCTGCCCCAAGTGTGCCCGCGGCTTTTTGTTTTTTATTAATTGATATTATTAATTAGCCCGGGTGTAGCTTGATCTTCTTAGCTGTCGTGGCTGCTGGTTTCTGAAGGAGACGGCGAGAGGCTTCGTGTTTGATCTGAGAGTAACGTGGAAAACGCTGACATTCGGACTAAAGACTGTGGACGTGGATGACAGGAATTTAGCAGGATTGCTGTCACTTTAATTATAGGAAATAAGAAAAGTAAATACATTTATAAATGGAGAAGAAAATTCATAGTAGCTTAAGCTAGGACAGCCTTGATAGATCAGGGATACAGTCCAGATACCAGGAGATGCAGGAATAACGCTCATACAGACCCCAAAATGAGCCCTGGAGGAAGAAACATTTGGGGAGATCCATGGGTGTGGGGGCTCCTGGCTAGAATGCTAGCCAAGGTCTAAACGATGCTCTGAGTAAGGGGTAAAGTTGTTTTTTTTTTGTCCCACTGCATAGAGAAAATGCCAAATTTCCAGTTTAAGAAACATTTCAAAAGCGTGGAGAGAGACTGCCTTCACCTGCAGGCAGTGAATGTGAGGGAACAGGTATGTGCAGGGCCAAAACTCCCCCTCACAGCTTTGAAACCAGAAAAGCCCCATTCAAAGACACTGCTGCTAAGGGAACCTGCCATTCTGCGTAGTATTTTTGAGGTAAATTTGTCTGTTCTCTAAGAAATGTTTGTGACAATAAGGGCAGCTGACAAGGAACAAACCAGTGGTGAGACGGCTCCTGAAGCACCATCCCTGGCAGCCAGGAGTACAAGCTGTGTTGAGGCAGAAAGGGAGATGATGCTGGGCCCTTGGGAGTGCAACCAGCCCTTGGTTTGCTGTTGGGACACTGGGTGGTTGACTGGCCTCACGACATGCATGATAGAGATGGACTGGCCTTGTCTGAGGGCTGTATATGTGAGAGGAGAGATGCAGAACCATTTCGTACCCCAGCACAGCTCTTCCTGGAAGCAAAAACACAGCCACTCAGGCAGTGACTGTAAGAAGGGTGCTGTTGGGGGAGCTCTTCCTAGTTTACAGAGCACAGCACCAAAATAAATCCCCTGACTGTTTTTTTCTGGGCTTGCTCTACCCATGGATGGTCCTGGGCAAAAGCAGGACTCATCAAATGGCTTTCATGGGTGAAACTCACACCTCAGGAGAAAGGAAAACTAAGAAAAAGGCAAGGTGGGCTCGTGATACCATTCCATGGCTGCTGCTGAGGGGTGTGAGGCTGAGCACAGGCTACACGCAGTAGAGGAGGCCAAGACCAGCTCCTCAGGGCATCTGGTAAGGCTCTGCTGAGCCCCATTCCCCTTCTGAGATACAGAGGCTGCCTCAGGAAATGCCTCGATCTGTGGAAATGTCCAGATGCTCTGCATATGCAGAAGAGCACCACAAAGCCATAAGGCAGCTGCCACATGGCAGGGTTAGTCAGAGGCCCCAGGTGGGCATCTGAAAGCATAAAGATAGCCTAAGCCAGGCATAAATCATAGAACGTTGTTGCTCAGTGGAGCAATGTGAGGCAGAGGGTGACACCAGGAAAAGAAATCTAGCAGCATCACTGCTCAAAAGTCATCAGCCTATAGCATATGTAAGCAGAGTTGATGTGGATACAGAAAGGCAAAATATCTGGGCTGAGAATGACCCATTCCCTGTGCTTCTTTGATGGGAACATTTTTGCCAGTTCACCTTTGGCCATCAGTGAAGTGTGCCTTCTGACAACATGCAGCTTGGTGAATAAGCCATCGCGGACTGCACTCGTGTCACCACCTGACATTAGACTGCAGTGAGAGGAAATGACATTGCCCATTGTCTCTACTGAGATTTCACAAATCTTTCAGGCATTGAAAGACGCCATCTATCAACCTGCCTAAAAGCCTGTCTCAAAGGTAGTGCTAGACAGTCAAATTAGACATTAGACACAACAGGCTGCTGGAAGTAGTAAAATATCAAGTACTTATGGACTGGAACTATCATCACCTGCAAATGCAGCAGCAGGTGAGTCCTATCTGCTGAGGGAGAAGAATAGAAATCAAATTGCTTTTAAAAGTGCTAGGCAATTTCAGACTGGTGTCATGGTGTCATCTCATTGAACTCCACATCCAAACCCTGGGCTCATTTTTCACTATAGTCAGTGAACTGCAGGTTATTATTTGCTCTATCTTAAAGTGCTTCTCCAAACAAACTAGATGAGCTTTAAAATGACTTCTTTCCACCAGCTGTGGAAGCATCTGCAAGGGCCATGTTCATCTGTACACAACTATACTGCAGTTCTTTAAACTTCAGAGAGAAGATCTCCTCCTGTGTGGTGTATCCATACTTCCCACACCAGCTAAAGACCTGATGGTGACAGACCAAAAGAAGATCCAGTGGTATGGTATGATCACCCAAAGAAAGGCAGATTTAAGGTGATGCAGGGTGTGCAGAGTGCGCAGAACAACACAGAAAGAGCAGTTCAATGGCATCATAAGATATGAACATTAACCTGAATAAAGGTGGGTTTTTTAATCATCATTCTGTTAGCCACATTGTTTTTATACTTCATTTATGAGCAGAAATTGTGTAGTCTGAAGGATGCTCAGGCGAGGACAGAGAAAAAGACATTGCAGTGCCCTTGGCAAAGTCTGGCTGTCATGACTCTGCTCAGACACTGGACCACAGGGCTCCTCAGCAGAACTCAGACCACATTCAGCTTTGACTGGGAAGTGAGGATAGAGTACCCACAAAGTGATAGGAAGCTGGCACTCTGGAGAAGGAAGAGATTGTTATCGGTGCAGAACAGGCATCTCTGCTTGGCAGTGTGGGAACAGTGAAGTCTCCAGAGATCAGATAGGAACTCATGGGTCAGAGCAACCTCAGGTATTTCCCTGAAGAGAAAGCCCATGCAGTGCAGCTGGGTAATGCCAGGCAGTGCACAGAAACACTTAGGAAATGCTTGCTTCCAGGAGACATGGATTTAGGTTCGCTTGTATAAGTGAATAGGGCAAGACCCAACCATCACATAAATACTCAAAAAATGACCACAGCCCAAGTTGCAATATCACTGATGATGTTTACAGGCTTAGAGTAATGCTGATTTCAAACCAAGGAAACTAAATAATAGGACTAGATGTCCAATAAAAATGGGCTTGTAGACCAAATCCAGAGCTGAGTGCAATGAACAGCCCTTTACTGCTATCAGTGGAAACTTAGAAAGTCTCCACTTAGAAATATGACACATAACAAGGGCCAACAGGACACAACTCAGTAGACCTGCAGCAGAGATGTTGTTACAATCTAGAGCCACAAGTTAGGGCAGTAACAGTTCACGTTTTTAAGTCCCAGTGATCCTTTATGTGTCAGCCAACAAGCAAGCAACATGTCCACTTCTTTGAGCCAGATGAAGTTCCTGGCCAAAGTACGGGGAAGTAGGCTGTGCTGCCCAAAAGGATTTATGCCCCTGCAAACATGGGATAACTCTATACATCTCTTCTCCCTTGTGTATTTATATTTCTTGGCTGAAATACAAGAGTTTCTTCTATTAAAATGTGAGTCTTTTCTCAGATTTCACACACTTAGTTGAAAAAAAATTGGAAGTACCATTGTTGATGTTCAGTTCTCTTCATGTCTCATTGGTGACAGTCACATGTAGGCATCAGCTCAAAGGACAACCAAGTCCAGCGAGAGACTCACACCTGTGGACAAGAAGAAGCCTTTCTGCATTTCTATCCATTTTGTACCTGCTTGTTCTTCTTTCCCTGACTTTGTCATACCACTTGTCTCTTGTGCAGGTTTTGGTCTGCTGAGTGTCGGTAACAGTGATGGGAGCACATGGACAAGAACGGGGACAGTGAGAGAAGAAAAATACAATTTTGTTTTGGCCAAAATTAGTTATTTCAGCTCACTGCATCATCTGAAGCCATACATACCCCTAGTGCAGGCTGTCTGGCCAAATCTCCTAGCAGCAAAGCACATAAAATTAAACACATGAATCGTCCTTCTTCCCTTCAAAGCTCATACGCTTTAAGTGCAGCATGTATACTTCACTCTGCTGGATGAAAAATTAAATTAGCAAAGCATGAGGTTTGGTTACTCCTTAGTAACACAGGACTCAGTGCTGCAAGGGTTCATTCAGTTCTATTCTTCTGAGATGCTCCCATTGAGGCTTCAATGTGAAAAGTTCTTTTGTAGAGATGTTCCTCTGTGGGTGTGAGATATATTGTGGTCTGTAAAGAGCTTTGAATTCCCTTTAAAACACTGAGAGACAATCTGTGAATTCCTTTACTTATATTTGTGTGCAGTTACTCACACACATAGACCCGCTATAGCTGAAGGCTTGCCAACACAAGTGTGGGATTTACAGTCCCAGTCCTTTATGAGGTTGCAAAATGTTAAGCATTCTCAGAAGTCCTGGAGAAAAATGACATTTTGTGGGATTACCAAAACCAGGTGTTGCCACAAAAGGTCTGTTTCCTTCCTCCAGTGCAGAACACTCAAAGCAGCAAGACTGTCCCACACCACTTCTGAGGTGAATGCTCCTAAGGTGAAAATCAGCAACATGCACAGTGTTAATTCTAGCAGACTAGGAAATCTGCTGGGTTAAGTGATGGAAGTGGACAAAGAGCCACTTAGAAATGCTGTGGGTGACAATTGTCTGTGGTGGGTTCATTTATCTTTGGGTAGTACTGTATGTGGGAAGCGAATGCTGGCTAACAATGCCACAGCTGCTTTCCCAACCCACACACTGGTCATGTGTGGGTCCTCTTCAGCACAACAAAGAAGAGGGCTGCAGGAATAGTTGTCTTTCACACCATTGAAAATGGCTACAAAGCATTAAAGCCTGGCTGAGTGAGAAGGTCTCACCAAAGTCAGTGTGAGAGTGTTAAGAGGCACAACTGTTTAAAATAACTTGCTGGACAGAGGAAGGTTGTTTACAGATTGTTCTCCATCCAAAAGGGCAATATTAACAGTGTTATGCAGTCAAAAAGCATGTATATTTGCAATGCTTGTTGAGAATGAGTGAATGAGAGGTGCGTTTAATACATAATTCAGTGGTTATGCTATTATTACTACTTTTTCTTTTTACTCATTGACCTTTGCACTTTTACATATGCATTTTATTTAAAATTCCAGGATTTTTTTATGTAATTTCTCTTGGAGGAACTCTTGAAGGCTTCCTATACTAGTGAACAAATACCAGGTAACTTAGTCTTCTGTTCCTGGTTAAGCTGGCCAAGTGTGACTTGAATCTTTCCCCATGCCACCTAGAGCAGCGTTTGATCCTACATATACATACACACAAACATGTATGTTCATTTATATGCACACAGACCCAATTTCTGCAGCTGCACGTGAAAACTCTCACTAAATGCATGTTCCTCACAGAAGAAAATGATCTTTCTTCTGTGTTTGGCAATGATAATGTATACTTAGGTGTATTTCATGGTAAATTATTATTCTGAACAGTGCCAACTTTCAATGATATAATGAAATAATAATGATAATAAAAAGGCGGTAATAGCATGAAGATAGCATATGACCACATTCATACTTTTGTTTGTTGTCTGTGATCTGTAGTATTGGTTTTAAGGCTGTAGACCATTCTCATATAAGATTCATGTACTAGTTTCAGGGCATGTTTTGTACACACTCTGCTGCAATCTCAGGCTCACTATCTTGGGATGATTTGATGAGCTTATCAGCTCCAATCACCTGCACAATGATGCTGCCACACAAAGAGGCTCTCTCCCAAATTTACTTCATGATTATTTTTCCTCCTTCTACACTGTGAGCTCTAAAAATAAGAATAAATGGAATTCCCAGTTTCCAAAGTCAAAGACAGCATGAATTGATATTGCCCACCGAAATGCAGTGAGACTAAATCAATAACATCTGCAATAAGGCATAATGAAGACAAAATTATATCTCAGTTTTCCCGAACAGCTGCGAATCTATTTTTAATGATCCTCATTTTTGGCAGTCAGCTAAACAACTTTTAAAATGTCCTCGAAAATGGATTGTTAAGTAGATCAGCAATGCAGAACACAGAAATGCCATTAATTGCAGCTTCTTCTGTGTGGTCTGTAGTACTTGGCACAAAAACCCCCTCACTCTACAGCTAGACTTGAAAACATATGCGGCACCCTAGGGTAGTTAGAAAAAAATAAGTGATTTTAAATAGGTGACTTGAGGAATAATGCAGTGTGATTGCTACCACTGATTTGTATTTTTGTTAGGTAGAGTTTTTAGGGAAACTCTATCTGTTTTCACAGGCTTGCCCTATCATTCAGTGATACCACTCTGTGTGATGACAGCTCAGTACACTGATAACCAGGCTTCTGGGCTTGGCATCTCAGGTTCTCAGCACAGCTTCTCAGTCTGAAAAGGCTGAAGGAATCAGCTTTCTCCCAGCAGTGATGGAGTTCATCACAGGGACGTTCAACATGGCACTTTAAACTTCATCACAATGTGTATATTTTTAAAAATGCAGAGTATACAGTGACAGTGGAAGTGGTGAAAGAGAATGGTGGACTGAGAGGTGTATTTGGTTATTCTTTGTATTATGTTGCCCAGGTCATGCTCATCTAGGGTGAACAAAGTCTCTGGCAAGGCAGATAACAGAAGAAAAAAGCTTGCTGTGGCATCTGGTTACCTGCTCATGGTTACGCAATGTGAATTGATGAGGTTACAATGAATACTGTGATTGTTACTTATCTTGCATGCTGATTTGAACAATGATGAGCTCCCCAGTCTGGTGGGCATTGCTGCTCTTTAAACGTAGCAATGAAATAAAGTTCATGTGTACCAGTTTTGTCTGATACAAACTTAATCAAGATTACACATTTCACCTCATCCCACTGCTCCACAAGCTGCCTGGTCATTCCCCAGCAACTTTATGGCCCAGATATAAGTCTCCATGCTGCTTTGGAAGCCTCTAGGTGACTTCTGAGGACATACGTGCTTTCTTCAGCCAACTTCTTTCCCTAGGAAAGGCTGGTGAGGATGGACATGAACCCATACTCACAGCAGCAGGGTTGGTAGTATGGAGCGTGCTCCTCTCAAAATGGGCACACAAATGGTCACTCATCTATGTCTATTAGTAATCCATTTTAAAATATTTGGTAATTGGTTAGACAATGGAAGTATGCACTCAAACTCAAACTTATTTCACATACATTTAGGAGCTGTCCTTAAGGCACTCTCATTTACCCTTCTTCTCTGCTCAGATGACCTAATATCTCCCTTGGTAGATTTTAGAGCATCTTTGCACTGGTGTGCTATCAAGGACCTTTGTGTCAACAAAGGTTAGTTCCACATGGAGTTGACCATAGTGAGCCCCTGGTCTCCTTATTTTGCTTGGATGAATTCAGCTTGGTTTCAGATTGTTAAAGTGAAAAAACTTTAGGTCATCTACTTGGACTTCCAGTATGCTGCCTTTTAACTGAAGAATGGCTTTTATCCTGGTTTTTATCTGTTTGTGATTCTTGTTTCACACTGTTCCACTGTCATTTGGCTCACATTTTGAGAAGTGCATTTCATGGATAAGGGAATGCAGTGCTCCCAAAATGGCTCCTCGTTGGAAAAAAAAAATACTCCATGTGTGTCTACCTCTTTTTTTTTTTTTTAATGTTGTTATTATTATTATTTGAAATGAAAAATAATAAAAACACTCTTTACAGGGTAGGAGAGAATATTAATCTCTGTAGCTTGTTTTTCTGAATCCTTGATGCCTTTGTCTCTATTGCTAGTTAAGTAACGGCTTTATTTTTATGTTTGGAAAGCAGTTGCTATGGCCTAAACTGATTAAGCAGCTTAAGGAGAGACAACACAGTGCTATGTTATGAGAATTTTATTTTTACTCATTTTAAATGTAAATTTTCCACTCTTTGTCTAAGCAAAAACAGCACAAACATCTATAGCTGTTGTTTGTGAATGGCAAAAAAAAAAAAACAAACCAAACCAAACCAAACCAACCAACCAACCAAACAAACAACAACAACAACAAAAAACACATAACTTTCCAGTCCCTCTGTCTGTCCTTTTCAGGCATTTCTTCAGGGCAACTACTGGCAGGTTCCTCTGCAAACCTTGCACTGTGTCTCTCCATTCCAACTTTGAATAAACATGGCGCTGCAATCTTTGATAACTTCAGTCTTTTTATAGGGAATGTAAAAGAAGCCCCGAAATTCCTAAATAAACATGTAACCATCTAACTGGAAGGAGAACATGTTCTGTGTCAAGAGAACAATAACTGGTATATTTGGAAGGAGAGGACAGCAAAATTGCTTAAAGGCTTCAGACTGCATATATGATATCTCACAGAGGAGCATTACAAGGTATAGACCATGAATCAGAGGAACATCCCATTGGCACAGGGGAATTTTAATGAAGAGAATGAAATTCTCATCATGTCTAAACCAGAAATTAACATGCATCACTTTTTTCTTCCCATGGCTCTTACTGCCAGATACAGCTGTTTTGAAATATTTGGGGCCAAAGCAGGAGCAAATCTCTAGAGGGAAGAAGGCTATTAACATCACCAATAGTTCACAACACAGCTTTGTTTCTTGAAAGGCACAGACACAGCAGGAGGTGCTCCGTGTGGCTGCGTGATGGCTGCAGTACTTTGAAATAATGGCCTCTGGGGTCCTGAGCTTACAGACCATTTCTCATGTGGCTGAGAGACCCAGGGCTTGTGTCAGAGCTCCTTTGCGAGAAGCAGGGCTCACTGGACACCATCATCCTTTCCCACTCAGGGCCACCTGTTTTGGTGGGAGACCTCAGAGGCTGGAACAGAGTTTGGACCAGAGTGATAAAAGGCATTTTACCAGGCTTTTTGGCTGGCCTATGCAGTTCATATGATTTTTTATTCAAGTTTAGGCCTGCGATCATGCTATCTGCTGAAGAAAAGTCGTCTTTTGGTCTTTTTTGACAAAATATTCTTGAACAGACCCTTCCCTGCTGCACCCATATCTGGTGCAGCTGAGAGAAAACAGACTCTAGTGAAATGTGAGAGCATAAAATTATAAAGAAAGGGTGGATAAAATAGGATCTCAGCTGTGAGTCCTCATGCTTTCTTTTATTTAACACTCATTCAAAACCTGCTACCAACCTTATGAATAGTCTAAGGCAATGCAGAGCACTGGTACCAATATAGCTAGCTATTTCATATCAGAATTTGTTATTCAGGATCTGAGACTGGGAAACTGTCTCCAGTAATGTATTTACTATATTTTGACATACTAGTGAAATTGATTTATTTAGTACAGATAGCTGTAAGGGGCACCATCTATGTGTGTATCATATTTGCATGTTAATGACTGTGAGTTTTTTCCCATATTTGCTCTTATCAGTCAAATGTATAGATGAACTGTTCATCAGGTCAAAATTAACAATAATTTACTGCTCACTGCAAGCTAGTTAAATAAAGAGGAACCAGATGTGTGACATGGGCATTACATGTGGAAATTGGCGTGCAAATACTTGACAAAAATATCTGAGTAGGTTTTGTGCAAGAGTAGACATGGAATTACAGGATCATAGAGCTTGTTACTCTTCTGTGGGGAAAATGGTTTCCTTTGAGTACTTCTGACACACCTCTATAAATAGAGGCTCAAAACACTTAGCTCCTATTCTCTATCAAATGCTATAATGTCATAAATTACTTTCCCTCACCCAAATAATAAAAAGGTCTATTTTAAATTAAATCTTTATTTTAACTTGAAAGTCAATTGGGGCTTTACACCTGCTTTTCAGTACAGCTTACAATTTTAGTTATTTAATATAATTATTTCCTTCAATTTTTAAATATTTCCTTTTTCTGCATGAGAGACCTACATAATCAGTAAGGGAAACTGACTGAATATATGGGCAAGAGAAAATGATTAGAGGCAAAGTGGTCTAACACATGGTGCAAGTGAAATAACAGAAAGCCATTGTTCAGCTGTAGTAGGAATACGATGCTGTGTGGTAGGCTACAAATTTCTAATCTGCTCAGGAAAAAATGTGATTTTTAAATCCACGTGTTGCTTTTAATTTAGTGTGCTCAAAATTCATCTTTCAGGAGAGCAAGCCAGCCTTTGATTTAACTGTGTTTACCTATAATCCAAATATAAGAATCAGGTACTCAGGTTTTACTTTGATTGTGGAGTCTGTGTTGGCAAACAAGAGCTGTTTGTTCTTTTAAAGCAGTTTAATTTAGGACAAACACTGAGAATTCACCTCCAAATAACGTGCTAGTAACATGTCATCACAACACCTGGCATGGATGGAATGGCCATATAATCAAACACTTTGTGATGTAAAACAAAATTAAAATAAATTAATTGCTGCTTAATACTGCCAAGAGGAAGGTTAAGTATAATCTACCTAAAAGCTTGAGTGTTGTTAAATAAGAATAATAATTAAAAAACAGTCCAGGATATCTGTGTTCCTTCATGTTTCTACTGGTAACCCTGTGGTTAAGTCAAGTAATGATTGATTTTGAGAGAATTATAGCTATTATAAACTGTAATCAGCAGAGGATGAGAATAATTACACAGAGAAAGGGGAAAAAGCTGAAACATGGCTGAGCAATATTCTGATTGATGGCAAAGTCATTTCCTGGCTGTTAATGACTGATTTTTCAACAGTCAGCACAAGCGCTAAACCTGTGGGGGAAAAGGGAAAGGAATGGCCCTGTTATAAAGAAAGCTACTGTCCTCAACTTATCGTTTTAATTAGGAATGGGTGAGCAGCCTTGGGAAAAAAAAAAAAAAATCCAACTGTCATTCAGGATGATCTCTGCATGACAAGACTGCAGCTTGGGCTGAACGTTTTTGGAATGGCTTTGAGCTGGGATCTTGGCTTGCCCTGGAAATGCCTAGTTAACCTTCAAGCTCAAGCACCCCAAACCCTGCCAAAACACCCTGGGGAGGGCTGACTCTGCACGAGCAGAGCAGAATGGCAAAATGACAGAAATCCTGGCCCTGTGAGACCTTGAAATAGTCTAGCTGATCTGAAAAGCTTTCTGCCCATGAAAGCTCAGTTGACCCATCTTTGGTGTTTGGGTGCTGTGCTCCTCAGATGCCCCGAGGAATCTCAGATACAAGGGGTACCAGCCTCTCCGGCTCTAGGCAGACCAGCTGCTGCCCCTTACGTCCTGTCTGTGAGTTTCCCTCCTTGATAGCTCACATCTGCTCTCCTCCAGTCCTCCGGCCGCTCTCATTCTGCTCTCAGGAGAAAGGCATGTCCCCTCCAGAAAGGCTAATTACCTGCCCCTTCCCGCATTTCCGCATGCATGCACATGTGCTGGCGATATGCACACCGGCCACAGCAAGTGAGCACAGCGGGGGGTGGGATGCTGAGCAGAAAATAATCGCTCTGATCTCACGAGAGTCCCTGAAGGAATGTCTGACGGGGATGCATGTGTGTTTTCAAGCCCTAAAATAATTTTAATTTCTGTTTTATGCAGCATGAGGTCAGGGAGTGGACGAGCTTACAGAGCGCTGTGCTCCGGTTGACAGCCGTGTGCTCTCTAAACTCTGACACTTCCAAAAAAGAGCTTAATTTATCTTATCAGTTACAACCATAAAACAGGGTAAGTGATGGAAATGGATTAGAAACCATAAAATTGAGGGAAGCAAGACAGCCACGATCCAGGAAGTGACAGACACTGCTTTGTGGGGTCCTGCTGACTTTGAGGAAACTTGTGGATAGTTTACTGCAGGCTCCACAAAGTGTATCCTGTCACAGGAACTCTCCCATCAGGTCCAAGCATCCAGAGAAGCTCCAGAAACATGCTGCTTCTGACACCTTTTTCTCTCTCAGTGCAAAGATGATGTAGGTACTGTTTTTTGAGAGCCAGAAAGCTTGGCCATATACTGATGGGTACCACTTGCCTGCAGACTTGTGCCAAATGCTTCTGCATGCAGTTTTCCATCTGCCTGAGAAATTATGCCCACATAACGTGTAACATTTTTGGCTGATTTCAAAAGCAGCATACATGGAAAAACTTAGGTGGTGGATTTTCAATTAATTGCAAAACTCTGAAATGTCCAGAGTTTATAGTCCCTATTCTAAAGCGTGTAATGCCAGCTTGATATGACCGCTATTTCACTGATTTTAATGGAGTTATACCAATCAGTGAAAACAGATGGAGTGAAGAATGCAGTTAGCAGCTGTATCTCCTCCCAACAGCAGGTCAAATGCATCTCAGCAGTCAAAAGTACCAGAAAAGAAGGGAGATCAGCAGAACTAATGTTAGAAACATAAAGTGTCTGTAATTCTGACTTGATAGCATTGGGATTCTTCATTAGGGACAGTAAAAGAGACAAATAAACAGACAGAGGGAGAAAGATGAACTACTTAAAAGCAGCTTATACAATGGAGTAATAAATCCTTCTTCTGACTCACGTGGGGGCTTACTGAATAGATTGCAGCTCTCCTCTTCTTTAGCTTCTCAGGAAGTTCTCCTGACATCTCCACTCTATCCCAGAAGCCTACAGAACATTGTCCAAAGAGGGGACGGAAGATCCTCTGTTTCCCTCCAAGCCTGTTTGCTAGCAGATTAAATCTCTGTTTAACCAACTCTCCACTTTGGAGATGATGGCAAAGATTTGGATGAATGCAGGAGGATGTAGAATTCCTCTCCTTTTTATTTCTTTTGTTTGTTTGTTTGTTTGTTTGTTTTTGTTTTCCCTCCATGTTCATTTTGTGGATATGATCTCACATAAAAATACTGAGCAATGTGTGGGTCAAAGACAACTGATTGAACCCTGTGCTTTCAATACCTCTTTTTTTCAGTAGGCAAGAGGAAGCGTGCAAGCTAGGATTGGTGTGCAGCAGTTTGCCTCCTGGGTTTATATTGGTCCAGACATTTTCTTCCCTATTGTGGAGTATGTTTGTTCCAAGTGTTTTGTGAGATGCTTGGAGGAAATCATGCCTAACTGGAAGCACATGGACAGTCCAATAGGTTTCAGTTACTGTGTTGAGTAATAAGCATGTGTTTAAGTGTCTCACTGAATGTGAGCAGTCAGCAGGGGTGAAAGGTCAGGCTGATACTGCTGCAGACTGCAGTGCTCTGGGTGCAGGGAGCTAAGCAAATAGAGTGCACATTTCCCACACCATCCTTGTTGGTTGCAGGTGGGAAGCCAGGTTCACCTGGGCTCCCTCCTGGTCTCTTCACTCCGCATGACTTGGGCATAGCCTATTCTCTTTGGCATTTCTGTGTGCCACCAGTGAAATGGGTATATTGGTATGGTCTATGCCTCACTCAGCTGGTGGAGGGGGCAGAGGAATGAGCTTGAAGTGAAAATGCAGTGGGATGTTGCTTGTAAACAACTGCTTTTCAGTGAAGGCCTTGGGACAGCAGACCCTGTCACAACAGCAAACGGTGACAGGCAGTGATTTCCACCTTGTCCTCCGCCACCTGACTCAGCAGGAGTTGTCCTAGTTATAATCCATGCCTTTGTTTTGACCTGAACTAGTCACCTTCCCCTAGATACATCCTTCACCTCATTTCCAGGAGGTGGCCAGCAATGCGTCTCCTCCTCTTACAGAATCCTTGGAGTAAAAGATGGGTTTCTTGGGACTGAGCAGGTCTCGGTGGATCTGGAAAGACCTCTTCTTTCCCTCTCTCTGCTTAGAAAACAGTTGCTTCATGCTGGGAAACTGTTAGGTAAGCCTCGGGTGGAAAATGTTTAGCAAACCAGCCTCATCAGCTGGTTTCAGCCAAGGGTGTCTCTTGAGGCCAGAAGATACCTGAGGCCACCAGCAAAGCTGCCAGGCTTTGCCAGCTACCGTGATGTTATGTGGCCATTTGTTGACTGAAAACTGGCTCAAGATCTATGAAAGAAAGATATATCTCTTTCCTGGGAAAGGGTAGCTTGATACTTGCAAAACAAGTACAAGAGCAGCGAGCTTGTTGAGTTTTGTTTTCCGTTTTTTCACCATCATGGAAGGAAATTGTGAGTCATGGTCCCAGCCATCTGAAACATAACAGCATCGATGGCCAGATCAACAAACAGACCAGCAGAAGGCCATGGAAAGGGGGTGTGTGGAATGACAGCCAGATGTCCTTGCCTGAGCAAATGCAGCTAGCGAAACTTTGTCATCCAAGCTCTTCAGATGCCAAATGTGTTCGCTGAGTAAATGAGGCAGCTGGGTTGTTCCTTTTCAGGAAAAGGCACAGGAAAAAAAGATTCCTGCAGTAGGTGACAGGCAAAGAAGCTGTCACAGGGGAATGGACTGCAGCTCTGCACTGAAGCCTGGCTTGACAGAAATTTAGCTTCACTCCTTGCATTCCACTGCTGCTCAGATGTTTCTCCAGCTTGACCTGCTCTTCTCTTGCTCTTTGAGCAAGTTCCTTGCCAAGGTTTTCTCAAGAGTGTTCTCAGACACCAAACAGCAGTTTGTTCTCTTACACAGGGGCTTTTTCACCCCTAAAAAGCCTTTTATGTCATGAGCGCAGCTTCCCGCTGGTACTGCACTTCAAGAACAGACATGGAAAAATGAAGTCAGGAGATAATGTACAGTGCTGTGCAATGAGGGCACCAGCATAGAGATATTTCTGCATTTTTTTAAAGTGCCAAATAAATTCTGTTCCATAAAAATGACAAGAAACCAATTTAAAGAGAAGGGAAGAGAGTTTCACCATGAGTCACTGCTCTGTATGTTCTGAAAACTTCAGGAAAAATAAGCTGTTCCCCCAAAGCTGTATCTTCTTGACAGCACACAGCTTACTGAGTAGTCTGGGGCTCTGCACATGACTGGGAGAGAAAATACCTGTGTTTCATTAGAGAGGCTACCAATGCATCAGACAGGCTAATAATGCTAGCTGCAGAAACCTACACACAGAATGTGCCCAATGCCATTGTAACCACCCCAACCTTCTGCCATGCCTGAAATTCTTTGTCTCATCGCAGGTCAAGATTTTAGCCCACAGCTTTGACATGATCCAGAATGTTTCTTGTGAGCCAGCCCAGCTTTGTCTTGTCTGATTGACCTAAAGAAATGTGCACAAGCTCAGCAACAGCTCACGAGTCCAAAGAAAGCCCCGGTGAGTGCCCTGCTCACAGGATTCCATTTCATTTTTAAACCTTCACCCCCCAGCAAACATGGATGTTTTGAAACAATACTGTAGTGTAAAGAAAATTTCTTCTGCTGTATTAAATTGGAGGACTTGCTTTTGCTCAGTTACTTTAGTTACAGAGAAGGGGAGTCATGGTGCCATGTTTGCAGTTTCAATTTTGGATGACCAGTGGCAGGGTTGTTACAAAAACGTTTCTTACAGGTATGGTTGCACAATGAAAGAATCTAATGTGGCCAAAAGAAGCAGGGAAACTGGTTCACCATACAGCTTTCTACTTGTTGCTTTTTTTGTGTGTGTTGAAGTGATGAAACACATAATAAGTTACATCTGACTTGGTGAAATTTTACATGTACAAGAGTTGGCTGGGAAATGCACTTTATCTGAACTTTGTGGCCCATGGCCAAGCTAAATAAACCCAATTAATATTAATTTCACTTACCCCTTCCATGCCTTCCCTGGTAAATAGAACCACCTCTGGGATTTCTAATGGTAAGCTACCCTCATGGTGTCTGGTTTAACTTGGCTACTATATTGACAAGATGTTTTTCCACTTTGAGCCATTTCTCTCTCTCTCTCTTTTTTTTTTTTCTTTTTTTTTCTTTTAATCATTATTTTATTGTTATTATTTTTTAATCTTATCACATGAACTTAGAATCCTCAATGCATCCTTTAAACTTTTCTCTGGTCAAAGCATTTTGGTCTCTTTTACTTCATGTCTAGGCATAAAAACAATATAATCTAGCTTGTGGGATGTGACTTAAATTTAAAATATTTGTTATGTTTAAGAGCTTTGGGGTGGTGTGTACTTGAATAGATATGAAGATATTTAGCAAATAGATCTTTGTTCCAAAACTAGAAAGAATAATTTACTGACTATACAACGCAAAAAATGAAACCTTGCTACAGCCTCATCTCGACATTACCTCTCGTGTCTTTCAAAAGTGTTCTTTTCAAAGATAACTCTTTTATTTTATTATTTTATTTTATTTTATTTTATTTTATTTTATTTTATTTTATTTTATTTTATTTTATTTTATTTTATTTTATTTTATTTTATTTTATTTTATTTTATTTTATTTTATTTTATTTTAACAAAAAGTTGTTTTGTAGGATGGGTGCTATGCATATGTGCTGAAGTTTGTATTGATTATGATACGTGAGGTTCATTCCAAAATAGTAGAGCAAACAGTCACAGATCTGAACAGAAGACTCCCTGTGCTATTCCCCTTGTTTTACTCACAGAAGCGTAGCCTGAGACATTAATGTATGAGAAAAAAATAAAAATAAAAAAAAAAAAGAAGAGACAAAACTCTAGAGAGAGAGAAGAGAGAAACCCTTTCAGAAAACTCTCAACCTTTTTGGTTTGTGTGACCTCTGGAGCTGAAATGTACAGGCACACTGTGACCAACATGTGCCAGTCCTTATTGGTGTGCTTTGAATAAATTTAATCCCCATCAGGACATATGAATGGTTGCAAGGATGCACCAAAGTCCACCTCATCTGGTGGCCAAGAACCACATGTGAGGACAGGGCAGGCAAACCATGGTCCTCCAGAGTGCTGCACCCCACAGTCTGCTGTGGTCACTGGTTGTGAGCAAGCTAAAATTTTGGTTTTCAACTGTAGCTGCATCTTCTGGATTGTTAGTTCATGAAAATCGCATATGGCAGTGTGGGCTTGATCAGAACTTTCTTCTTAAGGGGAGACACTGGTGACTGTTCAGCCTTGCCGTAAGTGGCTAGAATAACAAACCCTGAGAAGCCACAAACCCACACAATGTGCCAGAGTCCTGTGGTATATTGTCTGCAGAGCTTGAAAAATGCAACACAGAAGCTGGGAAACTTCTGCCACGTACAGAGCACTCCCTCAAGACATTGAATGTTTCGGATCAATTTAGCAATACATTTCATCCATAAAAAGAGGGGCTACATTGCTGTAGAGGACAACTGTTTCCCACTGGAGGAATTTATACTTTACCTAATAGCTGTGATATGAAACCATTCTGCAAACCACCCTGTCCAAACACTGAAGGGCATTTTTGCAAAAGGACAGAGCATCTGCAGAAGCTGTCAAGAATTGATGTGTCTTTGCCTCAAGTCAAACAGTAATGTATTGACTCTCAATGTGATTAGGATGGACTTTTGCCCAGAACATTAAAATTGGTTCTGAATGAAAATTGCTCTTCAGAAGCGGCTCTTTGTTAATGATATTATTATTATTTTATTTTAATGTAATTAGGGTTATGTTCTTAAATCATAATTGTAATTGTTACAGTTTTCTTAAGTCAGCATAATATTACATTTAGTGATCTCAGTAATGATACAAGAGTTGTGAATCTCACCTGCCACAAATAGTGCCTTCTGTTTCTACATAATTTCATTGTGGTTAGAACAGAAATTGTCCTTGAGGTGCCTCAGAAATGTACTGTCTTGATCATCATAATTACCTGAGACTGAAAGGCCATCTGGTTAAAATCAGGCCTTCTTATGTGCAGTGCTACAGTCTTTAAAAGGTATCCCCACTTCCCCCTCACCCCCCCCCACCCCCGAAAAATTAGGACAACTGACATGTTTAAGCATTTTTCTGGTCACACAGTTTAACAAATTGGTTTTTAATAGCTGCACTGGGCAATGAACTATTTGAGTCGAGCCTGTGGTGACCATTTCTATGGAATTCTGGCATGCAGGCTAATGAACCTTTGTTCCAAGGGCCTCCGGAGCCAGGTAAGATCTCACCAGGCATGCCCAGGGGGTGCCCTGCTGGATGCATTTCAATGCCTTGAAAGAAAGCAGCACAGCAAGGTGCTGTGGAAAAGTTATCCTCCCTGTCTTGAGAACTAAGGATGCCACAAGCGATAAGAAAAAACTCCCTACATCCCCTCTCACTCTATAGTAATGTAGTAATGCTACAAGGAACAGCCTAGCTTTCAATTTAATTTCAGTCACTCATGTATTTTTTACCCATGACATCACCCTGAAGTGATTAGAAAATTATAAACGGGATGTGAACTTAAGCAGAAGCTTATGTACTTTTCACTGTGTCATAACAAACAAGAGATGAGGTGACTCATGTCATCCTTCAGCCTGTCTCCCAGTGGGTATTTGTGTCCTGTGCTGCACTCTGGTTAGCCGTCTTTCAAGCAGCTCCACAACAGGTTATGCAGAAAGAGGATTACAGCCAGAATGTGAGAGTGAGTCTGGCTGGGGAGGTGATTAACAGGATGACACATTTGTATGACCAGTCTTGTGAGGTGCCATAGCAGCTCAAGCAAGCACAGATCAGGGATGAATTAACCTGCGGATCTTTAGTGAAACTATGTTCAGTATAACTCCACCAACGCCTTCCATTTCAAAAATATGCCCATTAGCCTCATCCTAAAGGAAAAGAACAACAACAAAGCCATTTTAATTTCCCAAAGGAAAACAAGATTAGGAAAAACAAACAAACAAACAAACAAACAAAAAGACAACAACCCAAACCCACAGAATTCTCACACTTTTGTGCTGTGATAACATCTTTGCCCCCCACAACGTGGCATGGGCTTCAAGATCAGCTTTCAGAGCATAGCACTACTGGTAGAATACGATGTCAACTGCTTTGAGAAATGCCTGGTCAGGTTTCTATCATAACTCCCTGTCTTGTAAATATGTTTAATTTCTGTGTTAGCAGAGTTTCTCTTCGAGCAGAAATACAGAAATTTGTGCATTTATCCTCCACAGAAGTCATAACGCTTCTGGAGTTTACAGACAGGCACTCCAAATACCTCCCTCCAAGCCTCACTAGCTGCGAAGTTCAGTGTCATCTGGCAGCAGAAGACATTAATCATGACCGAGAAGGGCAGGCTAATGTTTCTAAGCCAGGAAAGGCTTGTATCTGCTTCCCAAATAGCTTACCCTAACAGTTCTTTTTATTGAGATTGATTCCCCATATTTTGCTAGTTTGGGGATATAGTCCATTTATATTTATCTTGTACTGTAAACCTAATAATTGACACTGTTATTGTAGTTATTTTATGAGCCAATTTCTTAGTACCCGAGGGTGTTTTTATTACTCCCCTTTTGGCCTTTCCTTCAGAGTACTGAAAGCATATGTGGCGGTGAGGAAGTGTTGTACACACTTTGTAACAAAATTCATTGGCTGATTAGTATTACTTCTCTGTTTATATCACTCTTGTGTTTTCTGTTATTCTGATTCTGTCTAGAAGGCTAACAGTCCACACGAGTTGGAGGGCAGCCTGTAGGTTGCTATGATTTAACTTCATGCTCTCCACATCCCCTGTGTGAAGCAAAAAGTAGCCAAAAATCCCTGTCCTGATGATGTTTGGTGACAAGGGACATGAAGGTTTATGAGGGGGCAAGGTTGGCCATTGCTTGCACTCTCTACCTGTTAATCAGATTGCCTATGTGGCATATATTTCCCTGAGAAAAGTTACTCATGGTGGAGTGGAGTAAATATGGCAATGAAGAACTCTGGGTGAGCAAGGACAAGCTGATATTCTGTTTCTTAGCCTGTGTTTTCTATTTAGCATCAACTAATGCCTGCAAAACTTGATATCCATAATTTTGGGTTGATGATAAGCTATCAGAGTACATCATGGCTTTCATTGGGCTGAACCATGGATAGGCACATATAAACATCTGTACCTTCAACTTGTTATGGAAGAAGGAAATTTTCACCCAGAGAATTGGTAGCCATTACTGACAATGAGGCAGAGCGGCATGAAGTCAGTCTCTCCTTCCAGTTTTGACAGAGACAGTGGTCTGGTAGCATCCATACAGCTAGGATTACTCTAAAGTTGTCCTAAAACACATGATCCAGCAGAGACTGACACATACCTTCACTACTGCCAATTAGTGCAAGATAGTGTGAAAGACGAGCCAATTGCCTGGGCCTCGAGGCTTCTCCAGCAAGTGCATTGATGGTGCCAGTCAGAAAAGACTCCAGATTGCAGGCCAGGAGGGGCCACTAGATCACTGAGTCTGACTTCTTGAATAATATAGGACATACCTTTCATCCTATTACTTGTATCTTCACAATATCTCCCCTCTCACAGCCGGATGATTAAGCAGGAAGATGGAAAAACAAAGGGAAATGGATCGAGGCTTCAAAGATACAAAATAGCTGCAGTCTTTTGTGTACCTTAACACAGGAGCAGGTGTACACTTACTGATCCCCTTATATATCAGCCCCAAAGTCCAGTGTAGCAGCACACCTGGTAAGTCTAGGCAGAGCTCTAATTCACATATAGACACTCTTGGTTTGGGTTGAAAATGGTCTGTCCAGGGAGTATCAAAACCTCACAATGTTGAAATGTCAACACAGCTGTCCATGTTAGCATTTTGGAGACAGCCTACCCTGGGTGTGAATTCTTCTCTAGCCTGAGAAAAGGACATGAGATAAGGTTCCTTCAATAGCAGGTGATAATTTAGAGGACCAATACACATCCCATGAATGGATTTGCACTCCTATTTATATCAAACAATTTAATTTCTTGAGTGTAATATTTGCACGGTTCCTTATATTTGGTGTCATTTGGGTCAAATATTGATTGCTATGGATGTCCTTTGGATGACTGTGCCTCAGTCTCTTCAGTGGCCATAGGTATCTGAAGAGTGGAACTGTGAACAAATGGCTCAAGTGCCAAGGAGCAAGCATCCTAGCTCTCTAGGGAAACTTCAAACCTATGCAGACCAAAGAGGAACTGGATGACTTGTGGATCCAGTCTGATGTGCAATAAGAGGAGTTGGATCCTATTGAATATTGTCTTTTTCATCTCATGATGTAGCTCCATCCTTATCAGGAAACTTTAATGCTGCTGTTCTTTCCAAGAAATAATTGTCTTTGATAAGACTTCATCTGGAGTCCTTCACCCCTTAGATAAAGTAATAAAATCCAGATTACTTAATTTTTAAACATAGCCATTTCTTTCCTTAAGGCATTTGTATTTATCTGTTTATACATATCCTCCAACTGACTCCAACATCTACAAGAAGGGCCGGAGGGCAGACCTGGGAACTACAGGCCTGTCAGTTTGACCTCAGTACCAGGGAAGCTCATGGAGCAGATCTTCCTGAGAGTCATCACACAGCACTTGCAGGGCAAGCAGGCTATCAGGCCCAGTCAACATGGGTTTATGAAAGGCAGATCCTGCTTGACGAACCTGATCTCCTTCTATGACAAAGTGACGCACTGGGTGGACGAGGGAAAGGCTGTGGATGTGGTCTACCTTGACTTCAGCAAGGCTTTTGACACCGTCTTCCACAGCATTCTCCTCAAGAAACTGGCTGCTCTTGGCTTGGACTGGCGCACACTTCGTTGGGTTAGAAACTGGCTGGATAGTCGGGCCCAAAGAGTCGTCATAAATGGAGTCAAGTCCAGTTGGAGGCCAGTCACTAGTGGCGTCCCCCAGGGCTCGGTGCTGGGGCCAGTCCTCATTAATATCTTCATCGATGATCTGGATGAGGGCATTGAGTGCACCCTCAGTAAGTTCGCAGATGACACCAAGTTAGGTGCGTGTGTCGATCTGCTCGAGGGTAGGAAAGCTCTGCAGGAGGATCTGGATAGGCTGCACCGATGGGCTGAGGTCAACTGTATGAAGTTCAACAAGGCCAAGTGCCGGGTCCTGCACCTGGGGCACAATAACCCCAAGCAGAGCTACAGGCTGGGAGATGAGTGGTTGGAGAGCTGCCAGGCAGAGAAGGACCTGGGAGTGATGGTGGATAGTCAGCTGAATATGAGCCAGCAGTGTGCTCAGGTGGCCAAGAAGGCCAATGGCATCCTGGCTTGTATCAGAAACAGTGTGGCCAGCAGGGCTAGGGAGGTGATCGTCCCCCTGTACTCGGCTCTGGTGAGGCCGCACCTCGAGTACTGTGTTCAGTTTTGGGCCCCTCGCTACAAGAAGGACATCGAGGTGCTTGAGCGGGTCCAGAGAAGGGCGATGAAGCTGGTGAGGGGCCTGGAGAACAAGTCCTACGAGGAGCGGCTGAGGGAGCTGGGCTTGTTCAGCCTGGAGAAAAGGAGGCTCAGGGGCGACCTTATTGCTCTCTACAGATACCTTAAAGGAGGCTGTAGTGAGGTGGGGGTTGGCCTGTTCTCCCACGTGCCTGGTGACAGGACGAGGGGGAATGGGCTAAAGTTGCACCAGGGGAGTTTTAGGTTAGATGTTAGGAAGAACTTCTTTACCGAAAGGGTTGTTAGACATTGGAACAGGCTGCCCAGGGTGGAGTCACCACCCCTGGAAGTCTTTAAAAGACGTTTAGATGTAGAGATTAGGGATATGGTTTAGTGGGGATTGTTAGCGTTAGGTCAGAGGTTGGACTCGATGATCTTGAGGTCTCTTCCAACCTAGAAATTCTGTGACTTCTCGAAAAGAAATAAAATTGGCTTTCATCGGAGATACAGGACACTTCTTGAAGGGTCAAAAATAAGGATTTTATTTTAGGTCTAATCTGGATTCTGAGTTTTAATGATTTCCTTTGCTGTGGTTTAAAATTGCTCTGCAATAAACAGTTCGTACTCTCTATTCTTGTCTAAAAGGAGGCCTTCTGTTCTCATTCTTATAATCTGGATTCTAAGCCAGAACACCCTGAGGGAGATGCCCATCTATCAATGTGTTGATAGTGGACAACTTTTCTCACCTGTAGTGGACAATGTTTCTCACAGTTCATTTGCAAGCTATAACCCAAGGTGATATAATGACAGACTTCCCAGGGGAATCACACCCTTCCCATTTGTAATTTTTTTTAAATCACTAAGTTTTTCCCTGTTAGTTATCATGTGCCCATGCAACAACTTCACTGCTGTGTGACAAGAGGAGGACATGGTGAGCTTGGCTAATTTGCTGAAACACAGACGCTAGATGCTATTTGAAATGTTCGGTGGTAACTAAGATATCCAGCCCACATAGGGCTGGCAGATACAGCACAAGACACGTAGGAGATGTGTGATCTTCTCCAAGATAGTCTGGATGCCCTGGCATATCTCAAATGAAACAAGTTGCCTGTATTTATGCAATGAACTGAACCCATTCTATATAAAACCTAAAGCTGTCCCCGTCGTTCTCTAGACACTCAGGCACAGCCCCATGAGCCCAGAAAGCACACTGAAAACGAAGAAGACCCTAACACCAGAGTTCACCAGCTCCTCCTCATGATGGCATTTTTAACATCTGGACCTATAACTGTGAGTGACAAGGAGACAACAGCTAAGCATAATATCAACATTTTGTTAACTGTGTTTGCAAAAGCAACCGGCCCCCTTCACCCTTTGCCCTCACCGCTGGAGCAGGAACTCCCTGGTGGCTGGAGCAGCCTGCACGGATGGGGGAAATCATCTCACTGCAGGGGAAGCATGGCATCAGCCTCCCTGAGCTCCCCGAGGGCAACCTGGGGGCAGGCACAGCCTCTTGGGGTCCCACTGCTCTTGTGGCTGCTGCTGCTCTGCCCCAGCCAGGTGCAGCCAGCTCTTGGGAAGTGCTGAGACCTGCAAATCGCTTCCTTCCACCCTGATGGTCTCTGCTCGTGTTTGCACTGGCTGGAGGTCACAAAATGTCCATGCTGTTGGTGACCTGAAGGATTCCTCCTGATGGTGTAATTGCACATGGGAAATGTGATGCTTGGATGAAGTGAGCCATGCAGTGCTGTCCTGAAGCCACTGAGGTTGGGTGAGGTTCAGAGGCTGCCTTGGCACCACCTCATCCCAACAGGCAAAATGGCCTCCCAGCAGTGTAACAAATCACTTCCCCTTGTGCTGGGGAATTTAAAGACCTTCAGTCGCGGCTATCTGTGGCTGTAATGAGAACAGCCATATGAAAAGATGTTGCTGTGGGATGGGATCAATCAGTCGATTGGCTTGGTTCAGGTTGGTAGGTGTACTGGTGCAGTCTTGCTAGATAGTGGTAGGGAGTAATGAAGATTAGATGAACTAGTGTAGAACAGAAATAATGGGGAAGTAGGAAAACTTACTAGTATTGTGCTTGTTTTTCTTTAGTTTAAGTTTATACTTTCACCTTTTCCAGTTAACCAAACTGCTGTGGTAATTAATATGTTGAAAAAACATGTGGGTTGATGCAGTGTTGTGATTTTAGCCTTAATGTATAAGTCTTGGCTTATCTAACTATTTGTCTGGGGTCTTGCAAATCTCTGTAGCAGATTGATGCCTCTTCAAAGCCATCTGGAAGAAGATCTACCCACTCTTTTTTTCCCTGCTCTTTTAATTGGAGCTGCTGGCTTGCCCTGTGTATCAGAGCAGTACAAAGGCTGAGAAAACAGAGAGGTCTTACACTAAACCATTCGAAAGGGCAGCAGGAGACGTCATCCATTTTGTGTATAGATATGTTTAGATAGATGTGGTAAGCCATGAGAAGTGGATGCCTTGACAGGTTACTTTTCAAAGAGTGCTGATTTGCAGTGACCTCTGACTGCTCTCAAAACAGCTGAATTCTGCAGACTCTGGTAATCTGAGATAGAAACTGTTTTGAAGTCGGCTGGGTGTAAAGAGTCTATTGCTGCCCTGGGTGTCTCAATATCACAAGGAGAAAAAAGAGCAGGGGAAAAGGGACGCCATGGCTGGAAACTCCCTTGTAAGATTCTGTGTGGGACATCTCCTTTTGCAGGACAATGCCTGTGTGAAAACCACAAACCTATATATATGCTCAGGTGTTGTTAGTGCTCCCAAGCCTTCTGATGCTTCCTAAACATGTGTAAAAACTTCCCTAAAAAAAAATGTGTGCCTCCTAAATGTGTGTAAAAAACTTCCTTGTGTCCTGGGGGAACCTTATATAAATGTATTTTAAGTGCATAGTTTGTTATATGTCACATGGTAGTCATGGTTCTGTAAAAAAGAGAGTCAGGATCTTTTCTCTCATACTATCTTATTGATAGTTTGATTATTAAAATAACCAAGTTAGCAAAACGCCTTCCAATATGTACTGAAAGTCTGTTGCCATTCTGTCAGACATGCAAAACCACTTGTAAGCCTGATGGTTTTCTTGGTTTGTTTTAATTTGGTAGTTTTTTTTTTTTTTGGTGCTGACATAGATATTTCCCTTTCTAAGAAATCTTGCCTCTGTTATGGGCTGCCATGTAGTGTGTTTTTTTCCAGGCAGCCTGATGCTGAGGACACCCTGGAAGGAGCTGCTTCCCCCTCTCTAACCAGTCTCCTCCATGGCCATCCCAGCTCAGCCACCAGTGTGGACAGGGAAACACAGACACAAGCCTCTGGCTGTCCCTGGACATGCAGGATCCCAGATACCCTCTTCCCTCTGTCATGCACGTCTATTTTTAAGGGATCTTAAAATTCACCTCCAGATGCTTATGTGGAGATTACGTAGAAACCCCCTGGATTTACTTTATTTCCCTTTAAAACACCACAAGGATTCATTTATCTCCCCTTGCAGCAGGGAATGGAATAGAGGGTGGAAACTGGCAGCCTTAGGGTGCAAGGGGAAGTCTTGGGGGCAGCAAGCCAGGGAGCTGTGGAGCACAGCTGCCGAGCAAGCATGTGGCAGGTTGAGGAGAACCCCGAGACCCTTTCAATCCTTATCAGGTGACTCAAATTCAAGGATCCCTATCCTAGCATATTTTTGGGGAGGAGGAAGCCTGTGACAACCGCAGCAAGCTGGGATGCAGCTGGAGTAGGCGGCAATGTGCAGCATCCTGGCTGCTGGCCTCAGCTGGGCACAGATGGAGACAAACCTCACAAGTCTGCACCCAATATGTGCCCAGTAAGGTTTTTCAAAGGCTTGATAAATGTGGCAGATTCGGGGCAGGTTAGTACAAAATGTCTGTCTGCGAGGTGGGGACAGATTTCAGCCACATGTGCCAGGCTGTCATCCTGCTGAAACTCCTTGGCTGAGTGGCTGAAAGGTTTGCTTTTTTAATGTAGGCAAAAGTTATATTTTCTATTAGCCTCTCTCTTGTAGACATCTGGACCATTTAGATGAGACTTCCGGAAAAAAAAAAAAAATCACCACAAAACACTGAGATATAAGTCCAGAGTAGAAAATTTCAGCTGCTCCAAACTGATACGATTTAGTTCAAAGCCTCATGTTTTAGGAAGTTAAAGTAGCAAGTAGCAGGGTAATTTTCTAATAGCATTCCTAACTCATCTGTTTTAATGAAAGTCTCACATGTGGCTTAAGGCTTGAGATACATAATTCCTAGAGCTGCTAAAGTAATTCTTGATTTTGAGTCATTAAAGACAGGGGACTTTGCTGTGGTTTCTAACAAGCACAGGATGCAACTTCACTTGCCACTTAGGATTCTGTCTGTGAGCATAGCTGATTTCCTTCTCCATAAGAAATATAATTTGCTGGCTATCATTTCATATTCAACAAGCTTGTTGTAGAAGTTGATCAAACTGATTCTGGGTATCTACAAGCAATTATTGTCAACACTTGCTACTTTTCCTCTTAATTTTATAATGCTCTTCAAAGCATGTGACCATTTAAGAATGGTAGATTTCATTACGGGGAAAAAAAAAACAAAAACAATGAACTCCCACACATCGCCATTTCCAAGCCTTATTGTTACAAAAAGAAAGACAGAGAAGTTGAATATCATGTTAAATCCCGGAAACTAGAAGAAAATTAAAAGAATTCAAGAACCATGTGTGGATCCAATCTCATTTTTAAAGCTGTCCCATACATTTGGAAGTCTTAATATTGATTTCTGGTTGATTTGGATTGGCATTACCACAGTATATTATTTTCATATGTTAATAGTTATGTAGAAAAACACTTGTGTGTCTAAATACACCAAACACGAGGAATGGTTATTAACAAAGCATCATAAGCAGGGCTCAGTTGATTAAAAGCCCTCTTGCAAATGGACAAATGTTATCTCTGCAATTGTCACTGGTGTCTGCTTTGAGTAAACCATCTTCTGACACTCGGTTCAGATGTAGCTCCCTACCTAGTGTGATCTGAAACAACCCCAGCGACTTCCCCAGCTACTCTGAGCTCTGAGCACATCTAGCCCTCGTTTTTAAATACAGATCCATGTTTTCTTTCTGCCATAATTGTAATTTATAGTTATGTTTCAATGATACTTCAATCATGACATTAGGGCAATTGAATTGAATGTAAAATGCTGGTTAAGCATATTAATATTGTTAGTCTAGAAATTATATCAATATTAGAATTTAAAGTTAGGGTAAAGATATTTTTGGAAAAAGAAATAACTGCACTGGGAATTTTCTTTGGCTTAAATTTATTCACCATTAGTTTAGCGGGGAAATATATGTTTTTTCAATGTTGTTTTGTACACACATAATACAGATCAGATTGTAATATTACCTATATTTATTGAGAACTTAGTTCAAAGATTTTAGTGGATTTACAGCTGAACTGCCTAAATCTTTTACGTACATAGATAAACAGGCTATAGCCAAGCAAAAAGAAAAAAAATGAAAAAAAAAAGAAAAACACTTTCATTCTGTTTGTGGCACTAAAAAATAACTTTACAATTGTTAAAAAATAATGTAAATTCATTACTGACCTTTGAAGGGTGATTTTATTAAGCATATGGGGTTCATCTACATTTTGAAAGCATCTGTTTTTATGACCTGAAGAGTATACATAAAAAGCTGAGATTTGGGCTGCTTTCTGTAGACAAAAAAAAAAAAAAATCCTTATGGCTTTGATTTTTTTTTCTTGCAGTGATTTATTATCTTATAAATGTATCATCAACATTTAATCCTCACATTCTCTAATGTATAACAAACATACGTGTTTGTTTTTATGGATGAAGCAAACTTGTACCTTCACAGCCATGATGCTCCACAGAGAGAAACGTATGGAGATATGCAAGACTTGTTAATTTGTTCTCAAAAGGAGGCAGATAAAAGCAGATGCTAGGGGGCAATAAATTATACTTTTTGTACATTTTCTTCTTCTTTTTTTTTTTTTTAACCCTCTTAGTTGACACAGAATTTCCTTTGCAGCATTATTTATTGCCAGTGATGTTGCTAGGCTGCCTGGGAGGGCAAAATGGAAAAGTTTGTGAAGTACACTTGGAGAGTGCTCTTTTAAACCAGATGATTTGTGAGTAAGTCTTGGAGAGTTGGGAGTATATTTTAGATATGTTAGCTGTCTTGTAGTGGGCTTTTATACAGTGAGTGAAAGACTCTGGAAAATATTGCTTATATTGGGAATGTTTACCAAGATATATTTGAGTTTCTCACCAGTATGGAGGCCCATAATCTTTTCAGCATAAAGTAAAATCTTACATGTCTCTGTTCAAAGGTTACATAAATGCTGAAAATGTTGGAAAATGACGGTTAATTTTGGGTTTGACTCTTCTAGAAGCTCATTTATTAGAGAGCACCCACTCTTCTCTTCAGAAAATCAGTTTCTTACAGTGTGTCCCAACCCACATGCCAAAACACTGGAGACATCAGAAACCATTAGTCACTTCTGAAAAATTTAGGGCTTGAATGACCAGCGTGTCCTTTACAGAAAGGCTTTAATGGGAACCTTCTCTGAGCTGGGTTTGGCACAAACACACACCTCTGCTGCCGTGCTGGTGTCAGACTGCAGCATCACCACAGGCCCCATGGGATGAGGGTTGTGTGGCGTGGCACCATCAACCCTCCTGTGCTCAGGGAGCCCTGCTGGCCACCACCAGCCTACATAGTTTAGCACCCTGGATTCTAGGGGGTTGAATGTAAATCACGTTTTCTTTCTGTGTTTTTGGAGACACATAGTAAATACTGCTTTAATACCATGGTAGCAAGTAGGTAGGTTTCAAATTTATTTATTCATTTATCTATTTATTTTCTTTTCAATCATTATTCTTTCTTAAAATAAGATCACTTTTAAATACATGCATCCTTCCACACATGTGCACACCTGAATTCTTGCACACACTTTAATTTTTAATATAAGGTAATCAATTGCATTTGAGTGTCTGCAGCCAGCGATCATCTAATGAAAAATGGCAAAACATTTTTTATGCACCAGCGACCACAGCACTGAGATCAAACACGCTCCAGCAAATCTGAATGAAAGTGCTGTACACATCTGTGTGAGTGTAAAGGACAGGTTTTGCAGCAGTAATACATCTGCAGAGGCTTGGTACTTAGAGAAACAAACAGTAGTATAATATGGAAAATGCACAAGGAGAAGGCAGCCTTCTGGGCAGACCTGGCTGGCAGGAGGCAGAGATTTGCTCACATAAGAGCAAGTTGCTCAAAAAGACCTGTTTTTGTCTTGTCAGCCCTGCAAAGAGCAGCCTTCCAGCTGTTGAAGGGGAAGAAATGGGAAATGCACATGTGGATCTGAGAGCACAATGGGGAGGAAGCATGCAAATAAATATTAAAAAATTAATATAAATCCACCTCATTGGGCATAGGATGAACATGTTGAATAACTGGTGGGTAATATGTTGGTTATGTGAAAATCATAGCTATGGTCATAGGGAAGTTTAGGGTGGAAGGGACCTCTAGAGATTATCTAGTCCACTCCCTCCCTGCTCAAAGCATCCAAATAAACTGCAAACAAATATTAACCTGAAAGGTCAACCAGAGATAACGTGAAAAACCTACCTGTGGTTCTAGATTTACAGCAGAATTTCAGATTTGTCCCAACAGTCATAACAAGCATTCAGAAGTTATTCTCTAATGGGGATATTTCCACATTTTTAAAGTAAGGGCAGAGTACATGAGCAAGCACTGGAGCCAGGTGGTGACCCTGGAAGACAATGATAGCAGAGGGGATCCTGCCAACATGATCTGTGACAGAGCCAGGAAGCACACCAGGGCAGGACAGGGATGGCACAGACCAAGCAAGCTGCTTTGACTGACTTTATTTTTAGTGGAGAAAGAAAGCCATGTCATTTATGTCAAAGATTGGCACCTTAGAGTCACTTCTCTTCCTCTTTGGTGGCTGCAGAGGGCATTAAATGACTGGTTCTCAGTAGATGCCTACCCTTTCTGTGGCTTTAAAGTTCAAGGGATGAATCGTGCCCTCTGGGCTAAAAGAGATATTGAAGAAATTTGTGTCTTTCTCAGGGCTGCCCAGATGGAGAAAGAGATGGTGGACTTTCGAGCAATTCTCCCAGAAATGTGCAAAGCTGCAAAAATTCAGAACCTATTTGGGAACCCTCAGCCATCAATAACATAGGCAATAGTGAAATAACAGCAGGACGTTTTACTTTTAAATGCTTCTCATAAAAATGAGGGGAGCAGATTGTTTATATTAACCTTTCTGGGAAATGCAATCAAATTGTCCTTGAAAAATGTTAAAGAAGAAAAACATAAGCGTGACTTTCAATAGCCCTTAACAATCTGTGAACCGGCCCGTTGCTAACTGTCACACACAATGTACATTTTGTTTAGTGATTTCTGTTACACTGCCACTCTCTATGAAAATGTTTAAAAGAATAATTCAAGCTGCATGATCCCAGGTGCATAAACATGTGCTCCTCAAGCCAGCAGAGAAACTGCCGAGTCTACCAGGATCGTCAGACCCACGGGTCAATTCAGGGACTAAGAAAATCATTTCCTATTTCCCTTCATGGATTTGGAGCATGCTGGGATCAGCCAGTCTAGGAAAATAGAAAGAAGCTGTGTCTTCTGCAGCAAAAACAGAGCTGGGAAATGAAAGATGCCTCAAACCCTGGCCAATTCTGCCAAAGCAGGATGGGAAAAACGTTCAGTCCCTCCCGACCAAGGCTCACAGCAGTCGTTTCTACCACACCGTCTGTTCTGCAGAGCTATGCCCTGCCTTGCTGACATGGGCAGGAGTTGCAGCCTGGCCCTGCTCCGGGTGGAGGTGGTTAAAGCCTCACACTGAGCCAGGCTGGAAAGCTCCAGCTGAAGTCCCTATGCTCCTGGCTCCCCACTCATCACTTTTTTCAGGTTCTTGAATTGCTCTTCAGAAGCCTTCAAAGGCACCCTGCCTTTCCACTGACTAAGCAAGTAGGCTTAAGTGGAGTTTCAAGTGTTAAGAGTACAGCTCTGTGCTTTCATGGGGATGCGTGTTTTTCCATTAACTGAAGCCCCTTCATCGTGGCTTCCTTCCTCTGGTGGGAGAAGTTAGAGATTGAACAGGTCCCTCCTGACCATTTCTATATCATTTATACCATTCAGGTGAGGTTAAGGGCCAAAAGCAGACAAAATAATAGACAAAAGACAATCTTCAGTCTTCAATGAGATCCATCCTGCAGCACCTAAAGCAGGCTAAAATGCAATTGCTAATCTCTGCCATGCTACATTGTATGATCCCTAAAAATCTTGATCTTTTCCTCTTTCTTTCTTTGTTTTATTCATGGCCAAGCTTCTTGCTCCCAGCCTTGCTGGGACTTGGATAACCAGAGAAGTGAACAGTAGAATAGCATGGAAAACGCACAACTTGGAGACATCCCACAGCGAGGGACAGAAGGGAAGTGCATCAGCTCCAGCAGTGCTACAACTTCAGCAAGCCTTAACTGCCTCCAGCTGGTGACAACCCTTTGGCCAACCCATGGCATAGATGGGATCACTCTGGGCAGTTGTATTCTTTACAAATGAAGAAACTCAGATTAGTCTGTGGGAATTTGCTTGTCTTTGCCCACGTATTGCACTCAAAGCAAGCACAGAAGTCCCTGTTTCTCCCCTTTTGCTGTCCTCTGAATTATGAAAGCTACATAGAGAGCATGAAGAAAGAAGTGTAGTGTCATTGGCCTGAGAAGGGCTGCTGCATGATGAAAACATGGATTACCTCCTTGACCACGTGGTTTTAAAAATGCTAGTAACAGCTCCTTTTTTACTCACCCACTATGGGTTATCTCTGAGTAGTCAGGATGTATGACCCATCAGCTAAGGTTCAGATTGTTGAAACACTCTATATATGATTGATCCTAAGTGGACAGATTTCTGAGGAGTTAGTTATTCTTCATTATTCAGAGACTATGACTATTATTGAGGAGATACACGAGGAACATGGGTGTCTGTCAGAGCTGCTGCTGCAGTACTGAGACACAGAGCAAGTCCCAGTGCTTCTCCTCTGAATCTCTTTGGCTTCAGTTTCCAGCTACAGTTTGCCATTGCGCATTCTTTCCTTGTATCATAAGGCCTTTTTTCTTTTATCTTTCTCTCTCTCTCTTTTTTTTTTTTTTTTTTTAATTAGTCATTTACTCTCCGCTGGATATAATCAAATCATTTTTCAGTCCTGTTTCAGAGAGACACTGCAGACTGAGCTTCTCAAGCCTTTCACTGAAATATTTTCTTTATTCTTTGCATAAGCTCTTTTAGGCTATTTCTCCTTAATGTTCCAGTCTTCCGCATCCTTTCTCTAAATCTATCTTTGAAGTATTAATCCAATTCCGGTTACACCAGCCTAACTAAATACAAGCACTTTTTATCTCATTCAGAGACAGAACATTTAAGTTCACTATCTTCTTGTTCCTGGTTTAAATACAGTTCCTATCTGCCACAGCATCTGGGAGGGGAGGTGGGAGAGCAAACAGTGCTTTGTGAATGACAATTCTTTTTCCTTTTTCTATTTGTTATTTTCCTTCTTTCTTCTCCATCAATCTCTAGCATTTCCCCTTCTGTTCTTTGTGGAGGTGGTGGTTGCCTTGCCTGAGGATTCTTATTTCTTTATTTTGCTAAGCTTTTCTTTTTTTTTTTTTTAATGTTATCAGGCATTTTCAAAAATAAAGGATATTTCAATATCTTTATCCATACCTATGGCAGACTACAGTTTCATTTTTCCTTTTCACACCCTGCAAAATGAGTTTTGAAAGGTAGAAAAAAAAATGTCAAAACTAAGTGAAATTCTATGCATATATTATGTTGGACACAGTAGCAAAGCCAGCACAGAGAGGAGAGAAAATGCAGTAGGAAAAGAGCACCTCATGAACTTGTGTAAAATGGTTCAATTTCAGAAATTATGCAATGGAAAGGTTTTCAGTTTTCCCTTCTCTTGAGAGTTGTTTGCCCATCTCCCTGCAGTTCAGCATCTAACTCTGTTTCAAATAGTGCATAACCTCTTTGGAAACTAGACACTCTCCCAGGAAAAGGAAAGAAATGCTGTCTTTTATGAAAGCTAGCATCATTGAGAAGGCCACAGTATCAAAGTATTTCCTGCATGGAGCATATAATCTATTCAAGGACAGACAAAACAGTTTCTTGTATGAATTTACAGGATATTTTTGGTTTCTATAGTATCCATGCTTTATGATCTTAATATAATCAAACACTGCTTTAGTAGGTTTACGCACTGAAGCATATTAGTGAGGATAAAATGAAACACGTTTGCAGAAATTTACCTGTTTCAGATCAGCAAATGGAAAGCAGAGGAAACAAGGTTTATCTGTTGCTTCCATTGTCCTCATCTGCTTTACACCGGCAAAACATTAACATTGAAAAAGCAGTTTGAAAAAAACATTAAACATTTCCCCACAGAACTATTTGACTGTTAAGGGAAAAATCCCAAACCAGAGATTTATGGCTTGAATCTTCCTATCTGGAAATACTCAGGGTGATGATATGTGAAATACACGGGGGTTACATCTGTATTACCCTCTAAGAACACGCTTCCCTGCTAGACCATGTCCTCTGTGGTGCAATGGGGTTGCTCAGTGAGGTGGGGTGGGAAGATCATGGAACAAACAGATGAGCTGTTAAATGCTGCCCCCATACAAGGATCTCACCAAACCACAAATGGTGTGACAGTGCTGAGAAGTATTTCATGGCAGAAATATTTCTTTCCTTGCTTGTTTTTTTTTTTTTTGGTTTGTTTGTTTGTTTTAATAAATAGGCAAAATTCAAAGAGAGACAGTCCCTTCTGTGAAATGTTCTGTCTGCTTGTACATCAATTTTCAATTACAAAACTCCTAATCGTGTAGTTTTACAAGCCTTGCTTTTCTCCCCATATCATGTGTTTTTTAACATTTATTATTTTAACACTGGTAAAGCTACACTGCTTGTGATCTGATCACTTCATGCTGTGGCAAAAACTGATAGGATCCATGTAAAGTTGATCCTTTGTTTCTTGGTTTATTTGTTTGCTTTTCCAAAACTTTGTTCTTCCTGGGTTTCAGAAGAACAGGAACAGATTTGATCTGGAGTCCACTTGATCCAACCAAGAAGCTTTGGATTTGATCCATGCCCTTCATAAAACAACAAAGGAAAGAAAAAGAAGCCACCTTTGTGAACGAGTACCTCCCTGATTTATGGTGATCCAGTCCAATGTTCCCAGTCCCCTTTCAGCATGGGGGTGTACCAGAAATGCTCAAGCAGCAAAAGAATGGCAAAAAGTTTTCTTAAAAACAAAGAAAACACACAGACACTTGGGCATGGAGAAAATTTCCATTTGTCTTAGAAAGAAAGAGCTTTGTGACCCCGAAGGATACTTGAGGATTTGTTTTAAACCTTTAGCAACTTGTTCTGCATGATTTAACAGCAATGGAAGCTCGGCTTTGCTGCACACCCTATTACACCTACCTAAAGTGACCCAGCACTCTTAATATACTGCAGCAATCATATTTTTCACAGAGTTTTACAGCTATTGACGACCACTGAATTGCAGGCTGCTGCCCCGACCCTGTGTCACCCTCGTACTGCTGTCACATGCAGTGGTCACCTGTACCACAAAGCTGTTTGTGTGCATGATTGAAATCCACGAGTGGTGGAAGGTGAATTGGGGTAATACGAATGCAATCTCTGCAGGATTAACAACAATATTCTTTGCTACCACGGTTACAATTTACAATGATTTTGACATATCTCCCTTTATGCTCACTTTGGTGTTTCCAGTTATGTTTTCAGGACAAAAAAAAAAATCTGCAAAAGAAGCGTTAAGTTTTTCTCTCACTCATTTAGATCACAAAATGGAGCTGAGAGAGAAAAATCAGTAGCTTTCAAACGCTATTACCTTGCTAATGATAGCTCTCATCACATGACAGTTCTCAAACTGATAAGACGTTCCAAACATCCACAGAAAAGGCAGAGGGGTTTTTTAATGCCCCAGCTCTGTCTCTGCAGCTTGCACATGTTTTCAAACATAATTTCATGCCTGCTTTCTGACAGCTCATTAAACAAAGGCCTCTTGGTACATATAGTGCCCATCTTCCTGCTGAGATTGTAACATATTTATGGTGTTTGCAGATTGCTGGCTGTTTGCTCTTCTACTTCACAGTGTCCTGCCTGCCAAATGCTTATCAGTCTAGTGGAGGTGACAGTTTTCCCCATTTGTGTAGGTAGCAATGGTCTTGTGTTTGACCCTCAGAGGCAAGAAGCAATATGATTAGAAGAAGCTCCTGCAAGCAATAGATAAAAGCAATCACACGGGGAGAGACAGCGAGGAAGAGCTCAGGGGAGGAGGCTGATGTTGTGGAAGCTGATAGCTTGCATTCAGGGAAAGTGCTGGCAGTTAGTTAGCTAGACAGCTGGTAACATCCAGACCTTGTGGGATTTCAGCTTCAGACAAAGCAAACAAGGATTCAGAAGTGTTGCGAAGCTATCTGGAGCGGCGTACAAGGGCAATCAGAGCTGCTCACTTCTAATTATCTGCCTCTTCCCTGCCGTTAAACTATCATTATTATGCACTCGAACCAATAAAGTTTAGTGAATTTAGCACCTTCTATTTTCTTTAAACACTGGTGCCAAAACCCTGTTTTCCTTCCTAACAGAACAGATGAAGACATCTTTAAGCCAACCACTACCATTCATCCATCTGTCCTTGGAGTGTAGCAGGGGACGGGGAGCAGGTTTCTGCTTGTACCACCACCAGCAGCTGAAGTATCTGTTCCACTTCATTGGAGTAACAAAAGGGCTAATTGTTTTTTGTTTTAAGAGAATTTTACTTCTTTTTTTTTTTTTTTTTAAACTTCTTGTCGAGCCTATTGCTTAGTCAGTATTAAAAGAAAGTGCAGTGGCAGCTCAGTTCAGCTGCCAAAACCCAATCAACGCAAAGGAGCCTTCGAGTAGCTGTCAGACAGGATTATGATATTGATCCTAACTATGTGCACGTTCCAGGAAAAGGAGCATTGCTTTAACTAAAAGTCAGGGGTGACAGATAATGAAAGACAAATATTTTACAGCTCGAAGGATGGCTCTGTCCCTGCATTAGGAGAGCTGCCTAATTACATCTGAGAGAAGCAGCAGCACCTGTACATGTTTGCTGCTATCTAACCTTGTACTCTAAGCTTCTTGTCTCGTACAAATAAGCAGGTACAGCAAGTCCCAGCACAAACATAAGGGTTCGAGAAACATCCAAGCCATGAGGGAGTGTTGTTTGTGATTTAATAGGCAGCTCTCCCTGCTTGGAGTCAGTAGTGAATCAAGAGTTTTAGGACTTTCCTCTGCCAGGGAGGGTCACTTTGGGATCAGAGACAAACTTAAGGCTCCGTGTATTTTTCGTCATTAGTGACAATGAGACATTATTTATAATACCAGTGAAGCTGAAACCTGGGTCTAACTCCCAAATGGCGAGATAGGTAACTTTCCTGGCTTGAATACATATAAAGTAAGATAGGTAATGTTCCAGGCTTGACTACAGTAAAATGAGATGGGCTGGTATTCATCAGACTAAATGCATCCTATAGTGAACATGTAAAAAAGAACAGAGAAATCATAGCCCATGTCTCTAAATATTGCCCCAGTTCTTTCCATGCTTAAATTTAGATAAGATGAATCCTGTCTGCAAGGACTCCAAGTTCAGTACTCCAATGCAGGAAAATCAACATTTGGTTAGCAAGTCTCATGCACTGGTAGCCTTACTATTATGGTCATCGATGTTTACTGTTGTTGTGTCCTGTCTATAAAGTGCTTTAACTAGTCACCATTTGCTTCTCCTAAATAAATTCTGGGAAAATAATCTTTTTTTTTTTTTTTTTCCTCTTATTTTTGATGGGTGCTCAAGGCAAAAGAATCATTTTCTATGGACTGGTACATCATTTGGAGAGGAATATTTCTCTTTCCAACAAGACTGTTTGCACAAGGAAATAACCTTCCTGTCTACGAGCCTCCCCCTCACATTTCAGGAAGGTAGATTTCCATGGATGGCAACACCAGCAAACCTGAAAAGCTGAGATCAAATGAGTGAGGAGTGCTTTTCACTTCTGAGGTGATTTAGGCTTAGGACAAGTCCACATGTGTGCCAGGAAACTCCCAGATACCATGTTTGTTTTTTATCCTATCGTCCATCATGGCTGGAAGAGAGCAATACCAGCAGTCTCACAACAGGTGTACATAATGGACACAACATGGCTGTTGAGGGCTAAATCTCAAAGGGCTGTGAAATGACCTAATGTATTTAGACTGCTTTTACCTTTAGTTTTAATCACCTGGGGCAAGCAAGATATCACAATGAGTTTCTCAATTCCTTTCTTAGGCAAGATAATGTACCTGTAATGTAATGTAATGTACCTGTAATGTAAGATAAATGTACATTTTATGTACAGTGTAAATGGGCCATAGATGCATCCCTGGGTACTTCTGCCATGGCCATAGTCAATGATTTCAGTGCTCTGAACATCTTCTGGACTCCCCAGTTGCCTCTCCTTCTCCTACACAGCTGCATCCCCCTGTCTTCTTGGGTTCCACTTCTTGTTGCAGCCTTTTTGGCCTAGATATTACTGTGTGACTGATAATACACACTAAAACCAAGTAAATTTTGCCCTGAGTTACAACCCCTCCTAAAACCAGAGTGTAACCCGGGTTTTCCAGATACTTCTGTTGGTCTTGTGGGTCCCCAGGAAAGTCAATGAGCCTCTCTGGGACTCATGTTCCCCATCTGTGGTATAAAAATTATGTTTTTTACCTACTGTGCAAGAGATGGGAAGGATTTGTTGCTCAGGGAGCATCACAGAGAGACTGGAATAATGTCCTAAAGAAGTGCCATTATACTAGTACTGTGCAATGATGTGCAAAAAGCAGTGAAATGTTTTGTCAGACAGGGCTCATAAAGAGATACACTTGTTCTAAAGAATAAAAGACATTGAATCTTACGGAGTTTTCTGTATCTACAGACTGGTGCGCATCATGAATCCCGGTTTATTCTGCAGGACCAAGTAGGGAGGGTATATTTTAAATATCTGGCCCAAGATCCTTCCTAGAGGACTGTGAGCTGTCACTGAACTGATGCTAGAGAAAATATGTTATTTTAGTGTATGTTTTTTTCCCTGTGTAATGAGCTACCACATCGGTCAATTTTGTTCTGTGCAATACATCAAAGCAATGGGAGTGCATTAAGAACCAAATGAGGGTCTTGGCCTCTCATCTTAGTTTTATCTCCCCCAATAATAATGAAGCTGGGTAACTTCCTAGAAAATAACAAATTGATATAAACAGCACTGGTTTGCCAGCTACTGTCATTGCTGATAGATAGTACTACAGCCTGAATGGGTTGTCCACACAGCTATTTGTCAGCACTGTCTGTGAGGAGCTCTGCGATAACATACTGTGCTAAATTCACTCTTGTGTCTACAAAGGAATAAAAAATTGCTCATTTGAGTCAATAGATGTCACACAGAGTAAACAACAACAAAACTAGGACACAGTTACATTGCAACCTCGCCAAAAAGATACGCTTTCTGCTGAAGGGGTTGCTGCTAATTTAGATACCTGGAAACCCAAATATATACTACTAAGGTTAATTCACTGTTGCTTTGCTATCTTTTTGTCAGAAGAATTAAATATATTTACTGTTTGCATGCACACATAAAAGAGTGCTTTTGCATTAATTGATGCATTTCTATCATTTCTTGTAAATACTATTGCAAAACCAGCAACGATCATTCCTCTTCTAGCAATCTTATTCATATTACAGGGCAAATTTGTTAATGTGTAGATATTTCTTTAAAAATAAAGAAGCATAAAAATATGTTTAAATTCTCTGGGTCAGAGTTATTAACTAAAATCTATTATATAACCGATCAAAATGGCACACGTGCAACACTGGAGCTGGAAAAATGAAACATGTTGCTCTGCTTATGTGTATCACGGCACTCATCACACCACATCTCTTGACATACCTTGAGCTTCCTTTGGAAAAGAAAAAAAAGAAGAAAAAAAAAGTCCTTTATACTATAAAATATGTGCATCAAAAAACTGAATTACATAATGTTGGGTATAGGACAGGAGCAACCATCATGATCCATCGGTACTGTAGCGCTTTCAACCCCTTAAAGGGAGGAAGACCTTCTGGGTGCCACAGATACAAGACAAAAGAGAAAGGTCAAATGGGACATTTCTAGCATTTTCAGGAAGCAGAGGGTGTTATGCTTGTTTTGCAGGGAAGTTCATTGCACTGGTTTCCAAAGGCAGGATAAATGACAGTTCTGCACCAGTCTAGTTAGACCACAATGTTGCCAGAGGCTTTTAGGTTGCTGTTCCTCACATCCAGAGTTCATTTTTTTTAGTGGTAGTACCACAGCATTTCTTTTTTCCTGAACAGTTCTTATGGGTCATCACATCATATTCATATCTTCTGAAGACCGTAAAGCTTATTTAGGAAGTTCCCTGTGTATATTTAATGGACAAAGACTGATACAGCTTTCAACCAGGCTGTGTGAGAGGGAGAACTCCTGCAGAACTCCATAGTTTAGGGAGCCCACTGATTAACACAGCTTCTCAGAAAATCAGGCAACCCAGGACCAAGTACAGAGAAGTGGACAAACTGGCCAAGACTGAGGTAGTGTCTTTATTGCCCGCATCTCCAACCTCTACCTAGAAGCCCAAGTGTGACTGACATTACGCCCTCAGCCAGTTGTCATGTCAGTTTTAATGAATTATAAATGATCCAGGCCTTTTATTTTGCAGAGGCTGGGATGACAATAAATTGCTGCTTTGGAAATAAATTGCTCCAGGCTACTTGGATAACATATTTTCTCCCAGAATTAGTCTAATTCAGTTTTTGAGTACAAGACACACCACACATGGTTCATAGAGACTGAAAAAGCTGTCACACAGTGTATCGTGCTATCTTAATTGGGGGGTGGGAGACGTTTGAAGTGAAAGGCTGAAACTCGATCGGTTGTTGGATTAGGAGACTATGTGAGGAGAAACAAAGAAATGACCCAGAGTAAAATGAATACTTCAGTACTAGAAAGGTTATAGCTTGACCACACACATTCTTTAATAATGCATTTCCAACATAAACAGAACCACAGGCACTTGGCATAGAAGACAGCTTCTCTTTTTTGCAGGTCATCAATATACCATGTTTACATTGTCAGGCTGGTCTCAACAGTGTTAAATTATAAATTAGACCCAGTGCAAGGAGAGATGTAAACACTGATCTGTATACTATATCAGCCAGAACATAGGCTGAGCTATTCATCCCTTTCAGGTAAAGATTTTAATAGGAAGCTTGGGAAAATCTGGAATCTGGAAAAGTTTCAAAGAAAGTCTTTAAAGGTGTTTGTGTTCTAGATAGGGCATCACTTGGGAACAATTTCAGCTAAACGCCATTTTGTAGGGATGTCCTTGGAGTGGCTTGCATGCAGCGTAGAGTAAAACTTCAACTGTCTCTTAAGGACACTCTTCTGCAGCACACAATATTGACACATCAAAATGCCTGTGACAGTGATGGTGACAGGGGCAGGCTATTCTAGCTTTTTAGATTAACAGACGATGACAGTCTTCAAAATATCCAGCTGGAAAACAAAGCAATTGCTTGGGGAATGCAAAGAAGGGCAGGCAACAAAAACATCTGGAGAAAACACAAATATTTTCTATTTGTACTATGACCTGTAGATGACAGCACAAATCCCTTGGTCTCCCTCTCCAGCAAGCTGATTGAAAAAATTAATAAAAATATTTCCTGAAAACTTACTTTAATGTTGACATTCTGCTGGTGCTGTAGAAAAATAAATTAATAAAAATAGCAGTCAGTTGAAACCCCGGAGAATTAGCACTTTTGTAGGTATTTGGGAACATCTCTGAAGTACCAAGTTTTCAAAACACATTATCCCTAGGTTTCAAATAGCTCTGTGCACTAGTAGTACACATGCAGAAAGAGAAGAGCAGAAGCCAAAATGAAGCTTCCATGCTACACTGTGAGGAGCCAAAGGCAAGACAACTCACACGATACTAACATCATGAATGAGCCAACACAACTTCTTAGACACAGAACCAGTCTGTTTCACCTCTTTGATAGCTAATGTCATGTGGGAGTACAGATGCTGATGCTCTTAAAGACACCTTGAAGACTTCAAAGGTCAGTAAAGCTGTTTTATGGGTAAGAGCTGTAGCACTCAGGCAATGCCCTCACCGGGAACTTGCTTTCCAGTGATTCTCGATAGCCTCCATTTCTTCTTTTTGAAGTTTCCTTTATGAAAATCCACTCATCTCTACTTCTTCAGCCAAAGAACCTTGTTTTACTTATTGTATGTGAGGGCAAAAGCTATAGCATACTTGCTGGTATCAAAGCTGAAAACCATGTAAGCCCCAAGGCAGAGGCAAATAGAAACGAACAATGTCTTACATACTGTCAGGGTCCCTTCAGGGTCCCTTCACAGATCATTTGTGTAATCATACAGCATTTCTGGATGTTGAGCCATCAGTGTCTGAAGTGCAATATAGGTTTTCTTTTTAAGGCTGTGACTCTGCCTGCTTAGACCTGGCATCTGCCAGGACAGGAAGGCAAATCCTCAATTCACAAGAACTCTGGTGAATTTCATTTTGGCAAAGGGAGAGAGCATTTGGGAAGAGAAGAGCAATCATGGTAATGTTTGGGGTTCATTGTTCCCATGTTAAAAAGACAGCACTGCTGTGGTTATGTCTGAACTCCTGAATCAAAATGGGAAACAGACTTTCATCCAGTGTTTCTGTTGCCAGTGGGCTGGCAGGAAACCTCAGCCTGAACTGGATACGCAGCCCCACAGCAGGGGCTGTGCATCCACAGAAGTTTAGAAAACATAAAACCTTGTGCTTGAATGTCAGACTAAAAGCTGGAAAAAAATCTTGTCCAAGCCTAGAGAAGTGGCTCAGATATTTTCTGGACGCGATGCTGTCTGGCAGGAGGATGCTGAAATTACTATTGATTGTTAATACTTATTTGCATCTTAATAGGCTCCAGTCAGGATTGTGCTCCTTTCTGTTATCTGATAGACACAGACATGTTAAATCACACTCCTCGTGCCAAGCTGATTACAGATATTTTATAGGACTTTAAAGTCATTTCTTCATTTCATATCATGCCAGCTAAATCAAAGTAGACCTAGCTGATATGGGAGAGAAGTAAGTAGTATACATCTGACCAGTATTCGTTTTTGTTTGTTTGTTTGTTTGTTTTTTTAATCTTTTTTACCTTGTGAATCACAAAATGTAAAATTCTTGAAATAACTTTTCTGATATTTTGATTTGGTGAATTTGTTGATTTATATCAGAATGTAGTCTGTTCTGTACATTTTTCTGAGATTCCTTCTCTCCCTCCCCGCTCCCCTGCTAAACCCCAGTTATAATTGCTTTTCTTTTATTTTATCGACCACTGATACTAACGCTAATTGGAAGGGTTTCTGGTGTGTACAGGAGGCTGGGAACACAGAGCTGTTAGTAAGCCTAATTTTGGACCCAGAGTTCATGTCCACATTTCTCTGGGAAGTTGTGCTCAAATTTGCAATCGAGGCAATTGTGGTCATTCTGCCTGTAAAGGCAAGGTTCAAAGGTGAACCCATTTTCCCCAGTGCTGGCCTTTTCCTGCCAGGAAGCTAATGCATTCAGTTGTGGTTAGAGGAAGGGTAATTGCCAGCCTTCAGGCAGTGTGGATAACCAGGGATTTGGGGCCCCAGCCTGAATTTGCATTGCAAGCTAATGTACTGGTACAGAGATACTCTTTCCTCACAGGTCAGTAGCAATTTCACTTGAAGTGGTTTGAATGGCTGTAACCATACAGATTTGCAGGGAATTGTATCTGCTTAGTTCTTGTGAAGATCTGGCTTAAATAATCCAGATAACTTTTCAGTGATACATTTTTGAGCATGTAGTTTTGCCACCTGCACACGTGAAGAAGCAGACTTTGGGCGCAAAAACCTGTACAGGCTTGAGGGAAGCTGGACTGTAATCCCCATGGAAATTTGGCTCACAGTAACAAGGTGGGTGAGATCTCCCAGCTGCTCAAATTGCTATTGATCCAGCTGAGAATCTGATCAAATGTATTTGTCTTTATTACCAATGTAGTGAACGGGTTGGATGGGGAGTTGATTTCATTTGCTGCTAGTCACGTTAGGGCAAATCTTACAATCCCTGAAATGCAAGTGAATTACACTTGTTCAGAGCCTGTGGCCCCTTTGGAGTTTAGCCTACTGACCAATTTGTTGTAATGCTTTATAAAAAGGAGTCTAAATGAGTCAGTAAGTCAGTAAGGACTAGTATCAGGCTACACTCTGCAGCAACAATATTTCTTATCCTGTGATGAAAAACATTCAACATCTTCCATGCAAAATAATTAAGAACAATGCAATAATAGATGAGTCCTGTGTCGTCATCTTCCAAACATAACATTAAAGACACGGCTGTAAGATTAGAGTTAGCAAACAAATTTCAGCTGTAAGAGTTTTTGAGAAAACTGATGAATGGAACACACTTTTACCTGCAAAAATAGAAACTTCCAAGCTCCTGAGCCTGGCAAGACCTTAATAAAAATCTGTGGGAAAGCAGTGGCTGGGACCCAGAGGTCACAAGCACTTCCCCTTACTAGGCATCGTTACTCAGTTGTGTCCACACAGAGAGATGGCTGCATGGGGCTGGCTTCCCAGAACCAGTCACCATGCTGGAGTTGCATCAAAGCAAGGCAGGCTTGCAAATTGCCTTTCCACTATGCAGATGAGTCACTGGTGGAATTTACAGAAACTCCCATGTAAGACAGGCCTCCAACTCTTCTGAAAGGAGATTGAGTTTAAAGTCAGTGGAAATTAGGCACTCATCCTGCTCAGGCAATTTGGTAAAATCTCACAGCACAGTGACTGTTCAGCCAGTAAATCCTGATGCACCTTCAAGAAGCTGAGCTATGGAAACCTTTTGCCAGCTGAGCTGTCTTGTAGTGACTGCTGCAGATCATTCAACTACCTGCTGCTTGCCTCATTTCAAATTTTGGCAACTCTTGTAAACAGGGTGTTGATTTCCATCCTGGTGCAGTGACTTTCACTTTATTGCACCTCTTCAAAGAGCTTTCAGGTAAGCCCCTATTGTCCAAACATTTCTTTACTTTCAATTTCTTGCTTTGCAGGTTTCTGCCAATGGCTATGTGATGAAGAGAGAGCTTTGATATTTTTTTCTTAGATCCAGCTAAGTTTCATCCTCTGTGCAGCTCTAGTTTCCAGGTGAAATCTCATAAGCAGAGGGCTTCCCAGGGAGTCCATTAGCACCGCTCCCTTCGCAGCTGGGAGGTCACAGTGCACCCTCCCACCCAGCTGAGCTACTGCTCTCCAAATCACTCCTCCTGCCAACTCAAGAAACCAGAGAGCGTCTCCATCTCCTTTAACTACATATTAGTTATAGCCTCCACTGTAGAAATACAATGAATTTGGCATGAAATGACAAAACAGAGTTGTTTATCACTCTATAAACCCTGGAGGGCCAAATGGTTTTGACACTCAGGCAGTGGAGTGATTACAAATCGAGCCTTTGGGCTGCAGCAGTCCCAGGGCTGCTGCTCTCTCTCAGCAATACATCCTCTGCTGGTTCTTTGCTTGCCAGCTCATTGCAAGTCTCTTTCTCCTGTCCATTTTAGCACAGCACATGGGTTTCAGCTTGGTGGTTGGCCTCTCTCCTTCATTCCTCCATAAACCCTACAAACAAGAGAAGAAAGCAGTAGCAGGCAATTACACTGTGGCATGTCCTAAGATCGCTATTGTGCCATGAAGAGGGGTCTTCAGCATGCAGATTTCTACAGTGAAGCTTAGCACTTGTAATTCTAATCTTTTCTTGGTTAATACAAATTTTCTTCATAAGGCCAGAACATTAAGCTTTGATTCCTTCTGTGAAGTGTTGCTATGGCTTTTCTCCAAAACTTTGGTCAGTGGGTAAGATTTGGCCTTTTAACTATTATGGCCAAAATTAGCATTTTCTGTTCTTGAAATATAATATGTACAATAAATAATTTAGCTGCAGATACATTTCTTCTGTGTGCCAAACCAGTGTCTTTACATTCTACCAAATCATGTTTTGTATCAAAGCAAATAATCTGAACACCTTTCATGATAAAAAGGGGGAAAAAAACTTCCTTACAAAGTCCTATGCAGTCACTAATATCAGGAAAGCATTCCTTCTAGCAAATCTTGTTCTTTCAGTTGTTTTTCCTGTCACACTTATGGTATTTGTTTATGCATTAGGGGCTCTTGTTAAGAAAATGGCAAATGGGCTAATGGAGAGTTCTCAAATACTTCTCTTATGTGACTGAAGTCCCTCTGGGATCGATTTAATCGTTCCTACAATGAAAGCAGTACAGTCTTAAGGTTCTCCAGCTCAGATAAACATCTTTAATCACTTTCATGTTGAAATAAAAGGAGCTTGGGAATGTGAAACTTTAGTACACTTTGATTCCTGAAAAGAGAACTTAGGGACACATTGCAGATACATATATAAATCATCTTGCTAACATTAGAGGAAGGGTTTCCTATAAGGCTTTCAGGATGCTTTAATGTAAGTAGCTCCTATTATTGCAGCTAATATATTTTGCACATGTGAGCTGCTCTTTGGATGCCGGGAATGCAGCTGCACAACTTCAGCTTCACTCTGAAGCTGAAACTGGTCTTTATCGAACATGTTGTCGCGTATCAGCCTGAAGACAAATTCTGAAGTTTAACTTTACTGGAGGCTTGCCAAGCAGTAGACTCAAGCAAGGGTCTGTGCTTCTCTCCATGTGCAGATGGGACTCCCACCCATATTAATGAAGAAAATAATAAATACCCTAACAAACTCATAATGAGGTAGGCTGGTATTAGGCTTAATTATCCATATTCAAGCCAATGAATGCCCATGCCAGCGGGAGCTCCTGGTAATAGGTTACATGGAATGAACCATCACAGAAAGTAACAAGATCCTTTTTCCTTTTTAATCATAAGCATCTAATCCACCACTGGAGCTAATTAGTAGGCAAGGCTGAAGAGAGCTGTACGGCTGCTCCATGCCTTGTTTCTCCTGCTTGCACATGAATGATGCCACTAATACTGGAAGCCAGTGTCCCGTTTTGCTTGGGGGCACCACTGCTGCTGTGTACCTGCCTTCCCAGCGCAAGCTGCAGCTGCTGGAATACGGCTGCACTTCCCTGCTCAGAGGGAAAACAGCCTGCTCAGACACCTCTTGGTGCCCAGCTTTGTATAACAATCAATAAAAGAGCAGTTTTCATTGCATTTTTTTTTTTTCAGAGGAAGGAAATGCGAGTTGAGCAGGACTGTGCCCATGACCCCGATGGCACAGAAGCTTTTCCAGAGCATGAGGAGGTAGAGGGTGGGATCCTGATCCCATGCTATTCATTTTTCTGATGCAAAGTTATTAACTTTAGCAAAGGACACAGTGAAAACCTCTTCTGCCATTAGACAGAGCCAAGAACCAACTTTCCAGCACAAGAGCGGTGCAGCATGGGCAGAACCAGGTCGTGTCCCCTTTTGTTTCAGTGCCTCATAATTTTCTTTAAATTGAAGAACAACATTAATCCATTTGAGATGTTATTCTCTTCCTGTGATAAAATAGGACTGGTTTATTTCAATATCCTGGAAAGAAAAATCACAGCTCTCCTCACACCTTCAGAAGTTTTTGTGGTTTCATTGTATCTGATTATAGCTGTACATACAGCATTCTCAGGAATTCCTTTTCATTAAACTTGTTTTTACTACCTTCCTTATGTAAAGACCATGTCTGCAGACAAATAAACACAAAGACAAAACCTAGCAGGAAGTAAAAAGTCATATAAAGTTCACATTCAAGAATTTTTGTTCACTACTTCCACAGTCAGTCCTTTTTTTTTCTTTTTTCTTTTTTCCTTTTTTTAAATACCTGCTATATTTTCAAGACACAAAAGAAATGTTGTAAGAGAGTCATCACACAGAGCATAACCACTTGCTACCTCAAACTCATTTTTAAGGTTTCCCTTTCCTTGGGAATTTCTGTTGAACTCATTTCAGTGATTGAATCTGGCCTGCTCCAGGACACAAGGGGGGGGGGGTGTTACCCAGAGGGAAAAAAAAAAAAAAAAAAAAAAAAAAAAGCAGCATGTTGTCTACAGCATGACAAAGAAAATTAGTCACATAGGTATCATTTACTTGCTTCCTTTCATGGCCTCTAATCTTCTATTTACATGAAGTATATCCATCACATGCCCCCCAATATTTTCTGCAGGTTAAGACAAACTTGGTGCATTGTAACAGACACAAATCAATAAGCTCTCTAGTGTGGCCTCTTGCCTACTCAATATTTAGAAATGTAATGTTCTTCCAGCCTTGAGTCCAAAACCAGAAACCTGGCTTCTGGCTTCTCCAATTATAGCTACTTCTCCTATGGCCAGTGCTGTTGAATTACTTAAATTTTAGTTTAATATATCTTACTTATTTCAGTCAGCTGATAATGCTACCGATCCTCCTGTTTTAGTGGGCAGTATTCCAGGTCTCTCATTGAGATAAACTACCCAGTCTTCAGCCTCATAGTTTATCCACTTCAGAACCAGATTATTGTCTCATAAAACTGTTGAGATGGCGCAGTTAATACTTGCTATTATTTTAGAGGCCAGAACCATAATCTTCATCATAAAGATTTAAGTCCTTTTTACATGCTTAAAGTTTTCAAACTATGGGTCATATCCTGCCATTGATTTTTACGCAAAACTTTCAGTGTTTTTTGCAGTAATTGGGTTCTTTTCTCTTGTGATTTCACACCACACGATCAGAATGATGCAATCACATTCCTAATACAAATTTATGAACTTTGTATCATCGAATTGGTGCTATAAAACAAAATCATTTTCAGTCCAAAGGGCATGTATGTGTATATTTGACAGACCTGTGCATCATTCTGCAAGCAACCATTTTTCTTAATATCAGCCAGCGAAACAAAGTTATACGTGAGTGATGTTGCTATTATTGAACTGATGGTAAGCCCAAGCGCTGTGCTGTTCCCTCCCTGAAATCATTTGATACAACAGTGGCATTCCCGTTCAAACACTACAAATCAAAAGACACAGCCTCAACTTCAAAGGGAAATTGAAATGTCCAGATGAGAGTCGAGATGAAAGTCCAGATGGAAAGACAAGTGTGCCTTGGTTTGGCTCATCAGATAAGTGTGGAACCAGGTGCGTGTTTGAATTTTCCTTCATCACAAAAATAAAATCTGCATTCTTTTTTTTTTTGGGGGGGTGAGGTTCTGAGGACATGCAGATCTGTTGCCCAGTCTATAAAATGTCCCTGTTATTTCAATGTTCAAAACAAACACAAGTTTATGAGAGCTGAATACCATTTTTCCCCCTTATACCAATTACATATGCACTTTTATGTTTGTTTCCTGTTTCTCTTAAAGAAAGCAAAAATAAAGCAGACTCATGGAACAGCACATAATTAAACATGTGAAGATGAAAGAGAGTGGAAAATTAAGTATCCATTTGATAGTCTGCTCTGACTGAATGTCAGCTGTTCCCTTAGGCCAGAGTCCCTCATCTGGACCATTGAGAGGGTATATAAATGCATTATAATCATCTTAGAGCTCCCCTGTTTTTCCCACAGCCCTGGGCAGCTCGTCTGTCCTGCATGAGGGCCTGTTATCCTGTTGCTAACTGGCTTGGAAAAAAGGGGCAAAATATTGTCTAAATGGTGTCATGGGGTAGAAAAGCCTTAGTCCTTCTCACTTTGCTCTGAGATATCACCAGTAAGGAGGGAGAAGATCCAAGGGTTCTCTTAGAGATATGTGCCACCAGGCAGTCTCTCCTACACAGTGGGACTGTTACACTGTTTGACTTAAATCCTGCTATCAGCATAGTAGGATTTAAACAAAATCTCGACAAAGTCCTACTAGAAATAGGCTCATTCAGGTACTGGGGTCTGTTTGAAAGGGATTCACCTCCTCCAGATTTTGCTTTCTGAAGGCTTGGTGTCCCCAGCTAGATAGAGGGCTCTGCTAATTGTTTTTGTTTTTGTTTTTAATATTTATGTTGGTCATTCCAGAGTGAAATCACCCCTTATAAGTTACATACCTCACTCAGGATGGGCTAAATCATCTCCTGGGGAGACCTAGCTCCATCCATTGATTGCGAAAGGAGCTGAGATGTCTAGTTTAGATAAGACACATGTAGATTACATGCTATTTTTAAATATAAAATTTAAATGAATTCCACACCATTTCTCTGATCAATTCTGCTTCTTTTCTCAGACCTACATGTAACATAGAATTCTTTCATGCAAGAGAAAATACTGTTTGACCTGAGATTTTTTATATATCAACTTTTATAAATTCTAAGACCACCATAATGTTTACAGTGAGCAATTTTCAGCCTGTGTCAGAGTGATGTCTCCTGTTATAATAGTGGTTTTCCTCAGAGCATGCTAGCCATGAAAACCTTAGGAGTTAGTCTCCCTATTTTCTAGTGTTATAACATGGTCAGTAATAGATTGCAATTTATATTTCATTTCTCATTTTGTGTCTCAAGAGACTGATCCATAGATATAGAAACTCTTTTGCTGCTGAGTTGTCAGTGATTCAGAACATGTAATACTACTTTTCACAACCTGACCTTTCCTAAATAGATTGTAACCAATGATTTTAGCATTCTGATCAAGTAAAATTTTCCGCCTAGTTTCATTAAGGCCAACTTGAAGTTGAATATATGCTCATAAAAGACCATTTCCAGTTTCTTCTGTTATTACCTAGACCCCTGGCATTAGTGTACAAGCAATTAAAGAATTTATTCTCTTAATGTCCTTAGGTGTCTTGATTAATTTTATTCTTGACATATTAATTTTTGTGCTAAATGAATGTTCATTTGTCCCATCTTTTTGTTCTCCCCTTTTGTTCTTAATTTAGTGCTCCCTTGTCCAGGTTAAGCAGACTGCACTGGGAAGATTGCTGCTGCTGAGGTGGAAGCCATCCAAATTATACTGATCTCTTCCTGTTGAAGTGGGACCCTGAAGCCAAGGGTTCCTTTGCACAATTTGTGTGTGCAGTGGTTCACTTTAGGGTCTCTCATTGCTGGCTTTTTTGCTCACAGGATATGAAGATTCTCCAATAAAACAAAGTGGTTATTTGTTTCCTGATGATTGTCCCAAACTAGGCAACAAGTTGCTGGTTTCTACTGTGTGGGAGTCATGCCCATATGTTAAGACTGGGAGTGGAAAGTCAGAGATGTTTTCAAGAAATGTGGCATTGCTGTTCAGTGTGAAACGCAGGGGTAGCTCACCCCACTCACTTAGAGCTCACCATGCACTTGGAGTAGACTGATTTCAACTGAGCTCCTTTGGTTGCTACTGACTGGTGAACTGGCCTTTTCCACTTGGTTCTGCTGTAATTTAGAGTGGTGGAAACTGAGAGTCTTCCAGATGTAAACCTGTGCGGTTACTCAACTACACAACTGGCCTTAGCAGGAGGACCATCAAGTCTTTGCTCCCCAAAATAATTTTGTCTCAGTTTGTTGCTGCAGGATGGCTGGTGTTCACCTGTGCAGTGTGGCATGCCATGTGGGCTGCTCTTCATCACACATGAGCTGTCATCTCAAGAGGTCAGAGGAACATGCCAGGTGTCAGCCACGTTGACTGCAGAACACATTCAAGAGTTCTCAGCCATGCCAAGACTCAGCGTGGGCCACCACTGCCAGCAGACAAGGAAGGGGAAAGATACAAACACACCCGGGCCGGCTGCCCAGCATAGGCCTTGCAGGAGGCTTCCTACTGCTGCCTCCAGCTGGGACAGGAGGAATGGGGGGACAATGTCGGTGTGCCAGGAGGTGCTCAGCTCCCTGCCTCCACTCCTCTGTGCCAGCAGTGGCTGCCCCCTCACACATCCCAACCCTGCTTTTGGCAGGGCCACCGGCCCAGCCTCCGGCCCTCTGGCAAAGGCCAGGGGGAGCAGGATGTGAGCTCGTTTCCTCCTTCAGCTGAGCGGCTGCTTACCCTGGCTGCATTCAGACCTGGCCTTGCTCTTCAGACTGTAAATATAGTTTTCCTAAAGAGCACTGGCCAAGGATTCTTCTGCCGAACACCACACAGTTATTTTGTACGCCCTGTAGCACATCTCAGTCCTTTTGGTGTGCAGAGTAAGCTGTGGTTCAAATTTTAAGAGATCCTTCCTCAAAACCCACAAACATCAAGGACCTTGCCTTGATCCCCCATGAAACACTCAGAGACTGAATTTGTGCTCATCTTTGTCCAAAGCAGTGAGTGGAGCAAATGGGTTTGATTGAGAGGTCATTATCAGGAGGGAGGAGAAGGAGGGGACAGTAACACCAGTTTGGAAAGCCTGGACATGCCGCAGTGAGCAGCTCTTGGAAAACCTTTGCAAGACAAATTGTCCTAGTGAGCATCTTGAAGGTGAAATATAGAATTAAATGGACAGAAAATCATCAGCACAGTGATATTTTAGCACAGAATTGGAGGGATGAACAGTTTGCTGTTCATAGTTGAATAGCTGAATCTCTTAAAAATTTAGAATGAAATGAAAATCACAAGGTCAAGAATAAAAATAATGTGTCATTTCCCTGTAATTAGAAAGGATATTTATAGATAAGAATATTTTCTTAATCACAGCTCCAGCTGATGCCAAAAGAAAAAGTAATGTGATAGGAAGTTAATGCTGGAAATTAACTCCAAGAATACATGAATATAAAAATAAATTTCAGCCTGCTGTCAGTTAGATTTCATTGTATTTCAGGCATGGATAAACAAGGTCAACTCTGTAAGCCCTGATTCTGGTTTCTTTGTCTCAGACAACCTCTATTACAAACAATTCCCAGCATTTTAGTCTTGTGAACCGTTACTTTTAATAATGGGAGAGAATGGAGAGCCCAGGTGATTAAGTGATATTGAGTTTTTCAGCTATATGGTAGCAAAATGCAAAGACGATGACCAGAGTAAGGCTTGAATACATACATTGCTATTGTATTCATTTTTATTAGAGAAAACTTTAGGGCCCATTTCAGCCTTTAGGTAGCTAAAAATTCAAAGTGATGATCTCCTTTAGTTTTTGAACTCACTGCAAAATGTCCTCCAAATTTCCCCTCAGGCTTTTTGAGAAAGAATTTCAAGAGACACAGATTTCTCTTTGAAGAGTTTTAATGTTCCTTTTTCACTGGTAAGAAGCAGAGCGAATGAAAGGGCCCAAAATGCCAGCTCCTGAAGTGATCCATTTAGTTCACTTCCCAGCCACTCCATCCCTTTAGTGAATTGCTGTTTAGAAAGGCATCTTTCAGCTGCTGCAGATGTGCTGCTCTGTCAATTATCAGGCTTAAATGGTAGGGCTTACACATTTTTGTCTCCAGCAAATTCTACTATAAACTTCTTTACCTCTTCCTTAATGGCTTCCTAATGTATCTTAGTGAAAGATGGATATCCCATACTCTCTTTTAAACACCTCATTCCTTAGATATTTTATCTTGACAGTTCTGCCTTCCCCAGCTGGCAATCTCCCAAACACAGAAGCACATTTCTGTTTCTTGTAGGTCTACCATGACTAAATGTTATCGTGGCAATTTTATACTTGAGGTTATCATCGCACAGCACTGTAGCTGCTACTTGTCAGTTTCTTCCATAGAGCACAGGAGCAGCAGTAGGGTGGAGAGATTTATAATGCTATAGTATAGAAAACAAGAGCCTGTAACTCGATATTAAATTAGCACTCATTAAAAAGCTCACCTCAGGTTGGCTTACCAACACAAAGCAACTGCTGCCCTGTGCCATGGCAGATGTTGCAGATGGGGTGCTCTGTGCAAGTGCATGCTGCATCAGATGTTATTCAGTGCTGGCAGAAATACTGGTAACCTCTGCATTTACCTGCTTTTTAAGAGAAACTAGTCACCATTCCTCATTCGTGCAAAGCAGCAGTTAGAAAAATCCTTCAAGAAAGATATGCACTGAGTGTTACCATCTGTAAGAGTAACATACATCAATGCTTATTCCATGTGGATGAGCTTGCATTAATTTTGCAAAAATTAGGAGAGCTGGATGAAAATCTGCTCTCAGTTCCAGTCACTGGAGTTTTATACAGAACAATTTCTGCACATGCTTTTTAAACTGTGTACTTAAAGAAATGTATGCCAGTGGGCACTACAGTGTGTAAACTCGATCCTCATTGTAACCTTATAGCCCATTTGCTAACTTGACCTTTTTAACTCAAGGTTCAATGGATATTTGAAGAATGGCTTGTTTTGGAGATTATTTTTTTTTTCATTTTCAAAGTGATTATGATAAAATCAATATTTTGTTAGTACTGTGAGAGTGATATACAGTACTTACTGAAGGCTGGACTTTGCCATTTCTCCCTCGTAGCAGTATCTTCCATGTAGCACCTATAGCTGCCTTCTCCTCTATATTTTTAAGTAAACCAAATAGAAATGCAAAATGTGTTTATTAGCAGTATTTCAAATGCACATAGCAAAAGGCTGGACTAGATGAAAAACAGACTTAAAAAGCAAACCTGTATAGCTACAAAAAATGTAATTTAGACCCATAATGGGTCTGTTGGCCCATAATGAGAGGTATGAGCCTGTGAGGGGGAGAATGTTGAGATCACTGTTGCTCAGGGAGATGTGCTTCGGCTCTGAAATGCTGACGGTTTAGAAAAATTTCATTTTTCCTCATGAGTGCCAAGTTTTAAAGTTTTCAATTTAAGCTTTCATCAAGAAATCAAATCATCATCCTATTTTTTTTTAAAGGGCAGCATTTCTGAAAAAGACCTAGGTTTTTGAGTGTTCCACTGGACGAAATACTAGACATTTCTCAAGTTTATCTTTCCATGTCTCCATTATTGAGAGGAGGGATAAAGCAGCTACCTAACACCTATATAGCCATACTGCTATTCTACTATATGTCTCAGTAGGAACCCTCATCCCATGACCACATTTTGTGGCAAAGGTGACCAGTTTCATACACATATACTTGTTGGATACATATACCACATTTAATATGAATATGTAGCACTCCTGCCATGTCATACCTGCTAATAATTTGATACAAGCAGAGGCTTTTCTTCCCACATGTTCCAAAAAACTTATATAGCTTTCATGTACACTCCTGCCACTGGAAAAGTCAGAAAGTATCTTCTGTGTATATAGACATACATGAGAAAGGAGAGCTATTTCCCCTCACAGAGAATGTGAAATAGCCCACCCAGCTAAAGAAAATAAGAAATATATATTTGAACCTATGCTGAGTTTCAGAAATTAGCTAGGAGTTTCAGAAAGCTTATTTACTTATATAGTCCTAAATCCCAAGCTTGAAGCATCCAAGGCACATGTGTTTTAGGCATTATTTAAGAAAAGGCATTTCAAAGACATGAAATCAGGTACAAAGATAAGAGGGAAACTATTGCTACCTTTGTAATATTTTGCATTTTCTCTGGTGAGTGTGGCTACAAACAATGCAGTCCGGTTTTACATGCCCTCACACCACGCATCACATAAAGGGCTGGGCTGGAGACCCCTGCTTGCATGGCAAAGCGGTGGGAAGGAATGGCAGGGGCTTGGTTTGAAAAGGCAGGATTCCTGGCCGCTGGGAGGGAAACGCCTCCCCCACCTTGCCAGAAAAAGGAATTCAGCAGCTGGGGATGGGGAATGAATCAATTGCCAGAAATTAGGCCGCCAACTTGCTTCCCCATGTTCTTTCTCATTATTGCTCAAATAACCATTTGTACTCGCACCAGATGCTTGTTAATCAAGGCCAATTAGGCTATTTTGCTCAGAAAATTTCCAACTGGCAAGACAAATAGTTCAAATAGCACAGAGGTCAACCAAAGCAGGAGCACTGGTGACAGCTTCATGTGTGCTTAGCCAAATAGAAAGCAGACATGGCAAGGGCACGCATGTGCAGTTCCCACGTGTATTGCATTGTGTATTTACCCCAGGGTAATAAGTTGTACTTGCCCTGGTCAGTCGGAGAGTTCAGACAGCAGTTCAGGTGTTTGTCTGTGCGTTGACTTAGACTAATATCGTATGCTGAGTTCCTCGTCTAGGTTGCCCAAAATGTCAAGGTGAATCAGGCTTAAAGGTAATAATATTAACCAAGATCTTCAGGGGTGCTTTCTCAGAGGGGTACCCGGAGAAAAAGGTCAGGCCAGCCACTGTGGCAAGCCGTCCATCTGCGCCTTGCTGGGGGATTTCTCTCTCCCCTTTTGAAATCCCATGGCAACCATCCAACAACCTGACAGCTTTAAATCTTCTCCTGCATATGTCAAGGCAGGTTGGGAAGCCAGCAGGCTTGCTGTACTGCTCAGGATTTCTAAAATTTGTTTTTCGAGTGGCATATGGTAACGGAAAGTAATGTGATCAGCAGATACTGCTCTGCATATACATCATGACAAGAGGGGGCACAGGGCACAAGGACCCCCAAAACCTGGCAATATGGATAGAGAGTCTGGATCATGCAGAGATCTGCACCATGTACCAAAAGTTCCTATTTACTAAATACTTTTTTTTTTTTTTTTCTTTTCCTGAAGAGCTGGCTATGAGAAAAGGAAGGCCAGAGATTTTCTACAGAGTTTCTATTTCCTCCCTGGTACAAACATGTGGTATGAAAAAGTTTTGGGGGGTGAGGGAGAGCTGTGAAAACATAGACATAAACCACATCATTATTCCTGTTTTTACTCGAAATTGCCAATAATGGGAGTAATTCTCTCAGAATTCGTCAGTGAGTTTCAATTTCATATGCTCACAATATATTCATGCTTGAAAATTACTTTTGGCTGATAAAAGGATGTTAATACCTTATTTTATCACACTGTGCATTTTCTATTACATTAAATCAATAGAGCCATACATGACAATCACAGTTAATACCAATATAACTCACAGGTACTTAGTCATTTCTTTTGGTTGATATAAGCTCATTAATGTACCTCTGTTTTGGCCTAAGGCCCCCTCCCCTGCTTTGCAGAGAGATTGAATTCATTGTTTATGTCTGTGTACTCTTATGCCCTTATTTTCAGCGCAACAAAAAATTTCTTTCCTGAGCAGACCAAGACCACCCAAAGCAATTTCATTCAAGAACTGGGCTGTCTTCAAACATCAGTGGCCTCTCAAGATAAAAGGTCAGCATGTTAATTCACCGCAGCCCAGACCCCAAATCTCTCCCCTTCTAGAAATGAAAGGCATTTTTAAGAAGACCTCCTGTGTGTAAAGTTGTTTGCCTTTTTGTCCAATGGGGTTGTTTGGACAGGACTGTCAGAGGCTTTGCAAGCACGCAGGCCACGAAGCAAAGGCGTGCTGTCATGTTGCTTGCTGGGGGTGCTGGGTTATTGCTCTTGGTCCTGTGCCCAGGCTGGCACCCTGTGCCTCCCGGTGTGCTCCCAGGGATGCTCAGGTGCCTGGGCCATTTGCCACCCCCACACTGGCAGCTCCTCTTGGAACAGGAAGGGGTGAGGGACAGCCTGGGGAAAGGGGAGGTGGTGGGGAAAACCAGCTTCCTCCCTCCTGGGAGGAAGCACACAGGCCACTCAGCACTTTGAAACATGCCCTGGATGTTGGCTGCAGGGAAGCATCTGTAAAATCGGATCTGTCAAGCAGTGCAGCCTTAAAAGAAGGCACTGTAGTGAACCACCACCTGGGGAGTTCCCCTGGCCAGCTGCTGCAGGAGCATCCTCAACAGGGTGCTAGGGAGTGGGGAGAAGGGGGACATGGGTTGCATGTCTCTATCCCCACTTTGTCCTCATCCGGATACTCAGGAAAATATCCCTGTGCATGAGGCACCAGTGATGCAGCAGCTCCCTGGCTCCTTCCTATAGGGTGCCCCCTGTGGCACCCAGAGAGGGGCCAAAGACTGAGCCAAGATACAGGCAGGAGGAAAACTAGGCAGACAGAGAGGAGTTAAAATATATTGTGTCTCTGCTGCTGATTTATCTGCTTATTCAAGGGAAAGGAATGAATATTCAGAAGTGGCTTCTAGAGGTGATTGCCCCGCCACATGTGCATAGGCACGTGTATTTGCATGAACTTGTATTTACCAATGGACTCGCCCCAGGGAGGCTGGTGGTAAAACGACTGCGATATCTCATTAGGGATGTAAACTGAAGAATGTGCAGATTAGTTCCCAGAATATAGCTTGTAAAGCATAGATATCCATACGTATAAAAATTCTGTTAGAGATAAAAGTGGAGTCCATATGTTGCAAGAAGTAAATAATCCCTTCCAAAATGCAACAATATGTAAAACACACACAGCTGAGCGCTCATTGAAGATGACTTTCAGAAGATTTATCTTAAGCTACTTTTTTCACCATAGACTTTAAATGCCATAGCATTAAATCTTAAATTACTATTTGCAGCATTCTTGTGTTTTTTACTCCATTTCCTTTTTTGGGGGTGGTTCCGGCTGTACAAACCACTTACATATAAGCACAAGTGTATCATCATGTGTTTCACAGGAATTGGGTTAAGATATACAAATGAATGTTTCAGCATTGCAAGCAATGTGCTCTATTGAACTTTTTGCCAAATTTCCTTCTTATAGTATAGATGCAATTTTGGACCCTAGTTTAAGAAAATAACAATAATAAAAAAAAATTTTAGTTTAGTTGTTTGTAGAATTAATGAATGCATAAAAACACACTTATTTCCAAATTCAGAGCCACATGACTGAAAAGATCCACTGTAAAATTTCCTATATATTTCATATGAGGACAGCACTTTGGTTACTTTTCCATTAAATAAATTTTCAGTTTATTCACAGAATTAGAAATTAATGTAATCTCAGTGAGATTGAAGGAGAGGAAAAAAGTGAATTACATCTAAACTCCCTTAAAGCTGGGAAGACTGTAATTTAATCTTGTAATCTGATAAACCAAGACAAATGAGGCAATTGGCAAATAGGTATTTTAATCACAATACCTCTAGAAACCCCCACAAATAACAAACACATGCCAGATCTGAAGGACACATTCATTTCAAAGCACTGATTTAAGAAAAGCTGGCCTGTATGTGACCGACTGAATTACCACCATATTTCTGTGTTGCACGTACGTAGGATTTTCAATTTCAGATCAGGAGCATTGCCTTTAAAAATGGCAAAGGCAATATCCTAGTGTAATCACAGCAGAAAGACAGTTTCTATTACATGCCAGAGTCATTAACCTCATAATTTTTTCATGGTTGTAAGTTAACCCCTGCAAGCTTTTGCTTTCAGCAGCTGCTACGTATTAAAACTTTCCTTGAATTTGACTAACCCTGTGAGCAGTTTCATCTTATAGCAGGCAGATTTCTACGTCTAGCTTGGAGTCAGCATTTTATGAAACAGTTCCTATTGTTATGAAAATGTTTCACTGCCTTTTTGTTAGGTGCTTTTCTTTCTAAACCCGGCTGCTGCTGTCTTTGCATTTTTCTGCTCAAAGGTCAGGTCAAAGGTACTGAATGGTTGACCATGGCTATGTGGAGTGTAAGTGAACCCAAGAATGGCCTTTCTGATTGATCATCTATTTAAACAGTGAGAGTGTTATGCCTTTGGATTAAAACGTAACCCAGGGCGCTGGAAAACTGGAGCTACTGGCTGTTTGGGAAATATGCATAGAGGACTTTCTATTGCTCGCAGTGTTTGATGTGGATCTGAAATTCCATTTGAGTCTTTCAGGTCTTCTTCCCATAACCTCTGTGAATATTTTTCCCTTTGCTTCTTCTATTGCACACATCTCATTATAAAATGATGTCTTTAATACAGTGCATCGGTAAGGATTTACTGTATCTGCACAAAGAAAAAGTTAAATGTGAAACACTTTTCAACACTACCTCCTAATTTAAGGCAATTAAAAACAAAAGGAATAAACAAACAAAATACCCCACAGCCACCTCTAGTCTTTCCCCGAACCAAGGCTTTACTGAAGAAATTGGCTTGAATCTGGTTTGAGAGTTTGCAAGATTTTCATAGGTATGCTGTAACATTCTTTTCAGAAACTTGTCCTTGTCAAAAAAAAAAAAATCTATTCCACGTTTTATGCATGTGAGAATAGCTGCTCTTAATTTTTGCTCTTGAGATTTAATATAGCACATTGCAGCGTATGTAAAACAAAGACAAAATTTGATATACCCTGAGAACATCAAGCAGAATAAAGATCACTGCTAATGTTCACTCCCACCTTCTGCTGTATCATTACTTCTGCAGTTAAGCAGTTATAAAATAGCATCCATGACACTAGTACCTATGCTTGTGCATTACAATATCACATAATGAGACCTACTTTGATGTAGCAACTGCTGTTTTGAACAGTTTCTTTTACTTCTGAAGACAGAATGGAGTCATTACCACCAGGCAGAGCATCATTTTCAAATTATTAATTTCAAAAGCTGGAGATGTCTCCAGCCAATTCCAAGCAGCTGGGTCTGGGACACAGTGAGCTAACATGGCATTTCTCACAGACTCTGTTGACATTTCTTTTTAACAGCCAATATGACATCCCTAGCTCAACAGACCTTATACTGAATATTAAAACAAAATTGGCTGCATCCTGGGAGAGTAAGGGGGCAGCTGTGTCTCTTGTTGAAGTCAAGCCATGAAGAAGTACCAAATCTTTAATCCTGTTATCACTTTTATCCTGTTTCCAACATCACAGCTTTACTACTAAGGAGGCTTCAGGTTGTGGCTTAACAGCTGTATGTGCTAAGTGCCATTTATGTCACAGTAGCTGTTTAAGATAACAGGTCTCCATTCTCTGTCAAAAATCATGCTGGATGACCATGCCCATCACATTTCAAAGCCCTTATGACATTGCAAGAGACATGACATGTCATTCAGGTTTAGTGACATTTCAGGTTGCTTTTTTGTACCAAACAGAAGACTCTACACAGAGCGAGGGGTTGGGGGATTGGGCTGTATGTATTTATGAACAGTGAGGGCATCTCTGAAAGATAACTAGCATTATTTGATTGTTTGGGCTTTATGACTCAGATGACTCTCCTACCTAAGCAGGTTGTGGCCATATTTTGGATTGACATCCATAAGTCATCACTTGCTTCCAATCAGCTCCTGGAATTAGCTCCTACTAGACAATTATTAATTTTTCAGACAAGCACTTTCATCAAAATTCATCTTGCCATAGCACAAGTAGTTAGCTGGGACTGATCTGGAAGAGCAGTTTCCCCAAAGGGGGACTTTGTGGAGGGAGGAAGTCTCAGTGAGATTCACCTGGACTAAGACCTGCAGCCTGTAAGGTGCCTCTGCCACACACCAACTGCTGAGAGCAGCTGCCTGCATTTGGTTTTTACCATGGGTGCACTGGGTAGGTACATGTTCTGAGGAGAGTGCACTTTCTCCAGAGGCTACCTCCTCCGGCATGGTTAGGAAAAGCTTTTCAAGCCCTCCTCTTTGGCTTCCTCCAAGCTCTCTTTTGCTTCAAAAGAGGCACAGAGGGTGCTTGCTGCAAGAGCACTGCAGATAGCAGCCCCTTCTCTCTGCACATGAATGGACATAGGGCCATCTGACAATTAGGAGCAAGGAAGACTCGTGGGACCGTGATTGAGTTCTTGGTGCTTCAGGGATACAAGGGATATCACTGTAACATTAAAATAAACTTTCATTCCAAAGAGTCTTTGGATGAAGAAAGAGTTGTGAAGTTGGTGTTCATTAACTTTAGGTCTGACTATAGCTGACTTGATCTTTGGGTTTATCTGTGTTGCCCACGTGCTGCTGCTGGGGATAAAATAAGGCTGTAGTTTTATTATAAAAGACCAAAATCTCAAAGAGAAAAGTACATTGCCAGCTGCAGTCTGTGACTACCTAGTAATCTGAGGTTGAAAAAGCCTATAAGTGGTACAGTAAATAGAGCATATTATGTAATACATTCACTTATTTCACATTCTTCTGGACAAAACGTGGCATATTTCACAGATGGCTTAATGTTCTTGGTCACTTAGGATAAAAGGGCACAGAAAACCCTTTCTCAGCTTCCTCAAGGCGGGCTGACTCCCGGTATTAGCGCCTCATTTGCCCTGGCTAAAGATAAATTACCCCATTACACTGCATGTCCTCTGCCCTCTGGCAGGGGATTAAGTAACTTCAGCTCGGGTGCACCACCAGTCATCCCTGCGCACTTCTGCACTGTGGCTCGAACAACGTTCTTCTTATGCCGGCTCCGTATGTGCGTGTGTAGCTATTAGGCTAGGTCGTGGCCCCATTATGCTAGATGATATACATGTACATCATTAGAGACAACCCCAACTGAGTCTGCTCGGCCGCCCTACCTGCGCCGCTTGTAACAGCTCACGCGGCCAAATGTGTTCCCCAGATGTGCGCCCCAGGAACAGGCGCTGCAGAAATGTCCCATCCAGCCGCCCTCAACGGGACTAATCACATGCTTTCCTTAAAGCATGTGCTTAAATACTTTCCTGGGCAAATGCCAGCATGAGCTGTGTATTGCCGGACTGACTTAAACCCACGCGGCTCCAAATATATTTGCAAGGGTTCTGCAGAGGTAAATCAAACCTCCAGGCTTGGATACAAAGTGAGCTCCATTTTCCTCTCACCAGCCAGGTGAATCCCATGGAAGAAACAGAAATCTATGGGATTTTCCACCCATGGCATTTTGCCCAGATAAGCCCTTCTTAAGTCCCAGCGTGGCTGTGGCTGACAGAGATGCAGTTAGAGTTGGACCCCAAAACTTTGGCAGGCTATCACTCCCTCAAGATATGCAGTTTCATCAAATATGAAATGTTTCACAAAACTCATCTGAGTTGGCAAAAATAAGGTTTTGGAGAGAAACAGGAAATATTTTTTGTACTACGTTTTCAACATTTTACATAAGATTTTTGATGTCTCAATTTGAAAAATAAAATAAATAAATAAAATTAAAAAAGGTTTTCTTTTCAATATGAATTTTATAATTATCACTATTCAAAATTCAGAACGTCTGATCCATGATAAATACAGCCACTTCAGGGTGAGAAAGGAATCTCTTTCAACATGAAGGATAGTCATTCAATTTACCTAGGGAAAGTCAGACAGGGTCTCATTTAGATATAATTTAATCATTTTGTCACACATATTCAGAGTGCTTACGCTCCAGAGAGTGTGTTCCCAGAGGCAGCTGATTCACTCACTGACTTCCAGGGCTTGCAGGCACCTGGTTCCCTCTCACCTCTGTCTAGAGGAAACTCTTTCATGCAGAGACCCTGGGAGCTCTGATAACTCTAGCACAAGCCAAGGACTTAACAGTGTCCAGACACTCAGCTGCAGAGCTAAACCAACCTTCCCAGGGGTTTCTAAAACTCCCAGGGCTTCCAAGGAGCACAAACCCCCTCAGGGCTCCTGTCCTGCTTTGAAAGGAGCTGCATAGTGCAGAAACTGCAGTTCTCTGAAGCTTCAGTGTCCCGTCAGCCAAGCCAATGAACTGGTGGGAAACCAGCCCATAGCAGAGGTCTTCTCCCAGTGACACCTGTCTGGGAAATAGCTTGCTTTCACCGAGCATTTTCACATTGAGTTTCTTCCTTATGAACATTTGTCTGCTCCACAAATATCTCATCCAGCATTAACTGTTTCAAGGCTGTTAAAAAAAAAAAAAAAAAAAAAAAAAAAAACAGAAAAAAGATTATTGACCTGCCTGAAAACATTGTTTTGTTTTGCTTTTCTCTTATTTCAAAGACAACTCATGCATTTGGGGGCAGGGGAGGAGGCAATTGCAATCTGAGTGGAAGACAAAGGTCAAAGTCTCAAAATCCTTTGCCAAATGGAACTGCTGCCCCGAATACAGCTTTAATCACAGTAGGACAATGTTCTTCTCTATTGTACCTTAGTGGGAGATCTCTGCTGGTGCAAACAAAATAGATTCTCCTCAAAGAATGAAATGAGATGACAATGTAGATATTGTCTTTGAATGACCTCCAAAAAAATCAGGAAGTGAATACCAAACTTGGTTTGAAATGTACTTATTGTGCAGACTGGGAAAAAAAATCAGATGAAATATCCTGATTATACAATTCACCAACATAAAGTGAAACAAAAAATAGGAAATAACATGCAATCAACCCTATCCATAGGTCTATATAGTATTTTAAATTTTTATCAAGCACTGAAGACAATACATACCAGCAGTATACTGTTGTATATTTCTGCAAATCTAGCAGTGAAATATGGTAAAAGCCTGGCCTAATAGAATTAGAATTGCTTTTCCTTTTCAAACTTATGTCACTTCTTTTTATTTATTTTATTTTATTTTATTTTATTTTATTTTATTTTATTTTATTTTATTTTATTTTATTTTATTTTATTTTATTTTATTTTATTTTATTTTATTTTATTTTTTTGTAGTATACTAATCACCTTTCTGTGATTATCTTTATTTTCATCAACATTTTGTTGTCAGACATTAGAGTCTTTTCTCTCTATTGAAATGCTTTCAGACCATTACCTTTATCCTCATCCTGTTATATCTGAAATTTTTAAACATGGGTTTTTAAAGGCTAGTGTTGCTATATACTTTCATTTTTCAAAGCCTAGCTAGATGTGGGCACTGATCTAATGCTTCAATAGTGTCTTCCATTGGCTTTTTGTCCTAAAGAGAAAAAAAAAAAAATCTGCCTTGAGGGAACATAAAGCAGTTTATCAGAGCTGTGCTCTCTAACTTTTGTGAGAAAATTTAGGAACAAAAGCACAATTTGTGACATACATCTTTAAAAGCATGAAGCTTTTGTTCATCTACTATTTTTTTCCTATTGGACCTAAGAAATTCTTTTCTAATTTAAGTAAGTGATAGCACTATCTCTGCTCTGCAGACTTGTTGACTTACTATTGTTTTATCACTTTTTTTTTTCTTTAACTTTTGGATTAATTATATCACCACATTTCAGAAGGGCACAGCCTATTTTCAAACATAAGGTTTTATTTCCCTAAACAACTCAGGTGTGAGAATACAAGGGGCAAAGGGCTTTTTCCATTAGCAAATCAGGGCTATAAGAGTAATAGTCGTGATGATAATGATGAGGCAAACTAAATACATCAATTCTCCAGCAGGAAAACTTCTGAAAATATAAATGAAAGTGCATACAGTTGTCTTTTAATTAGCAGAAGGGCACATAATGCTGAGTAAATTTCATTTCCAAAATGCAATAGGAAATTACTCTATTCTGGCTACTGCTCCAAATTCCCCTGAACTCAAACCTGACTTTCAGGGGGTCACTGATGAGGTCCTAGCATTGCCTTAGGTGTCTCTGTGATTTCATGAGTGGGATGAGAACAAGCCCAAGCAGTAGGATGGGATGGACCTGTCCATAAGTGCCCACCAGAAGAAGTCTGTGGTTCTTGTGTCCCAGGTTGTACAGAGGCAGTGCTACACTGGGATGCACTGCTCTTGGCTGGTCCAACAGGCAGACGTGATTGCAGCTAAACCCTAGGACTCTTGGTGAAAACTGCCTCCCAGGTGTCTCTCCTTTAAGGCACACATACTCTGAGCCCCTTGCCTGATGCTAAAATAGACGTCACCTCACGGACCCTCTGAGCTAGTACCTTCCCCACCTTTGGATCCAAGCCATAGGAAGGTATAAGGATAACATATAAGTCCTGCATATGAGCTGCCTACAATGCAGAAGTAACAAGAAATGCAACTAGTTCTGCTAGGTTCCATGGTAATGTTAATTACTCTAAAGCAGCAGCATCTGGCCCCATTTCTGCTGGGTGACTGTTACCATAGGAGTGCTCTGCAAAACAGGACTTTATGTATAGACAGATAACCACATAAACCTGTTGGTTTTCTATGTATCTGTAGACCACTTGATTCTGGAACATTTTTGTGCAAATAGTTACTGCTAGAGCAAGTCAAACAGAGCACAACCTTGAGAAGTTTGCATTCAAAGAAGAAATACTTCAGAAGCTGAAAGTTCAGCTTAAGATAATACGGTGGGCTAGACTAAATGAACCTATTTCTGTAGACTAGAAAAACTTAACCAAAAAGCCAGATTATCAGCAAGGTGTCTATGTCTATACCAGCATTAGCTGTGTTTGGTGAGAGTAGACCTGCAGACACAGCAAGCGGAAGACAGGCACATTCAAGTCCTTGCAACATATTTCTCTCCTTCCCCCCTTGCCCTTTTAATATTCACTCCTCATGGGGAGGAGATAACTCAGTGACACAGCTACTACGTAAAGCAGGAGTAATATAGTGCCCATGCATTATCCTATATTGATTTTCTTCCCTATCAGCAGCATTGGCAATATTTCTGCTCCCAGGATGAATGTTACAGTCTTTCTGTCCTGTTCACTGACAGTATATATTCCTGCATTTTCTCTACTTTGGTGGCTGATTGGATTAGTCCTTTGTAAAGTGTATTGATCAAAGCCTGCTGGAGCCTCAGGCTTCTAATATCTCTCCTAAAGAAGCTCATAATCAGGTTATCCTAGCTTCACATAACTCTAAACATGCAGAAGGATCTACAGCAGAAAAAACAAAAATCTAGAACCCAAACCCTTGCCTTTCTCTGGAATTAAAGTATTCATTTGCTGACTTTAAACACTGCTTGGAATGAGAATGAGAATACTTCCCAAAGTCTGATCAGGAAAGCTGAGGGTTAAAAGCTGCAGCAAGCAGAAGCTGTGCAGGCTGCCAATTATTTCCAGCTGAGATTCCTGTGTAAGAAAAAGGGCTGGTAGGCAAATAGGGATTGGTGTATTTGGAAGAGGGAGAAAGTTTCTGTTCCCAGGAGCTGGTGATTAGTCTAATATCTCTGTTTGGACTCATGTTTGAGCTGAGTCTGCCAGAAAAAGGGGAAGACAGTTCGAGCGAATTATTTATCCTGAAACCCATTTCAGAAACCTTGAGGGATATTTTTCTGAGCTTTGTAGCAATATTATAGTGCTCTTAGGAGTTTAGAGATTGGTTGAAAAAGTTGCTCTTATGTTAACTGAGAAGATTAGGCTGTTTCGTCTGAGAGATCTTCTAGAGTGGGAAGGCAAGAAAGTTAATTGGAAGCAACTTGTCAAAAAACTGCCAAAATGGTGGGAATATCTCAGTTGTTAGACTATGCTATGATGGGGAAAATTGTTATGGAGATGCCCACTGCCGTAACTGCAAGGGGTCCCTGTGTGCCTGCAATATAACCTGTCCCCTGACAGCTCTTCTCTGATCCTAGGGATGCTTTTCCCAGTCCTCACAGCCTCATTTGGCCCCTGCAGCTTTCTTCAGCAGCATCTCCCAAAGGATGAAGGAACATCAAGGCTCATCATTTACTCTTCCAGGGAGATGGGAGAGTATGCTGTCCTTGGGAGCACCTCATTTCCTTGTACAGTGGGCCAAGGAGCCTCCTTCACCCATCTGGATGGCTTAGGTTCTTGTGGGTACCATGGCCCCAGGCTTTGAATACCCAGAGGGCCTGTCCTTGAATAGACTTCACTCCTAGATGCTGCCTAGTAAATGACAGAGATGTAAATATCTAGATTATGAAAAGGATACAGATATAGCAAATACTACTGGTAGCTCAAGTTAGCAAACTGCTGCAAACTTCTTTTATTCTTCTACCCTTCTGTCAACCACTTACTTCTGTTAAAAGTATCAAGAATGGCAAGATAGAGTAGATAGATGCCAGGAAATGTGCTCTGTGATTATGGGCTGGTACCACTGGCCATTTTCCTCTGTGATAGACTGATAATACCCATTAAATTTAGCCTTGGCTTTGCCTACATTGACTGTCAAGCATCTTGTCACTTCAATTGTTGAGAGTTATGTGCATGGGAGAGTTATGGTCATGGGAAGAGTTTCCAACATCAAAGAAATACTTTGATATTTCTATTTGCTGTGAATATTTACTTACTGCATCTTTTTATACTCTTCTACTTGCATGTGTGCAGATGCAGAGTTAGCATCTCTCTGAGACTGTCTGAAGAGGCAGAAGATGAGCTCGCTGCAGGGCTCACTGCAAGACAGGAGAAGGCGTCCCTGCCAAGCAGGGTAATAGTGGAAGGACCGCAGGTGGCAGGTACTAATGTGTTCACTGTGTCTGTCACTAGAGATTTCCCTGCTTCAGCTGGCACAGATTAAGCAGTAAGTAAGCATTAAAGAGCTCAGAAACCAGAGCTCACACCCGCAGGAAGTGTCCTGTTCTGGTGCTCATGAATCCCCGTAGTTCTGATTTAAGGCTTTATTCCCTCTGTAACAAGCCTGAAAATACTATGGCCCATGTTTTCACGTGTGTTTAATTTTAAATGCAAATATCTCAGTCCTCTTCAAGTAACTTGTCCACAACATTGCCATCCCACAGAAAGCCCACACTGACAAAAGCATGTCATAAGCACTCCAGTAGCTCACTACATGCCTGCCTGGTGCAGAAACATTTGGGAGACAGGCACAAAGACTTGCCTACAGAGACTAGCTGCCATCACTATTCAGAGAAAACTGGAAAAGATGTTGTATTGTTTTCGTCATTCTAGTTGACATAGGAAAGCTTCACAAAATAAGGTTCTGAACACAGAAAGAAAATCAGCATTGTCCTAAAGACTGCCCAGTCACATCAGTGGAACAAATGGAAGTTTTTGCAATTATCCTCAGGCAATCTCTGTTTATCCAGAGCAATATTTGCCATCTTGTGGCAGCAAGACACTGAGCTGCTCCTCAGCCATGTAAAACAGTTATGCTCATCTGTGAAAGGCAGATGTGAGGATAGTAAAATGTTTAGTGCATTTTAGTGCAACATTAATGAGATGAAGTGGTAGATTCAGGCGCAATCTCAATGAAGTTAATGGCATGAGGTCACCAGTCACATTACTTCCAAACCAGCATATTTGTCAGAACAGAAGCTGCTTGGTCTTTGAAAGTCTTTCTCCCCCCTTTCTATTACTGTAAAATAAAATTAAGAGCTTTGTATATATTTGTAGCCTATTTTACAAAATGCTCTGCTATGGAAAAGTGGAACACCTGAATTTTACAGGAACTCCACTGGTTTTGTGCATTGTTGCCACAAGTCTCAGAGTTGTTTCTAAAAAAGGAGAAGCAAAAAAAAAAAAAAAAAAAAAAAAAAAAAAACATACAAAAAGAATGAATCTCCGGAGGTGAATTGGAGCCGAGCGTGAAAATAGAAATACTTCCAAGTCAGACACAGATTCAAGACTCTGGGGCTCAAGCTGTATGTACATCATGTCACTTGCCAGAACAGCAAGAAGTTGTTTAATGAACTGAGATTTTGGTAGGTAGCCTGAAAGAAAAGGAAATCACAGAGGATTTCTTTTTTTTTTAACAAGTTGTGAGAACCAGAAAATCTTCACATACTCATATATGTTACAGGCCTGTATAGTCCTACTGAAATCAAATACTTGTGTGCTTGAAGTTAAAACAATTGCACTTCTGCCTCTGTGGATCAAGGCCAGAGTCAAACACCTTGCTGAATTATCTTGAAGCAGTTTCCTCCTCTAATTTGTCTCCCCTAGCATCAGAAAAAGCTCTCATAGGTTGTCATCACTGCTTAGCAGAGCTTCTTTTCATGGCTAATATGATGCTAAAGAAGAGACAAGTTGTCCTAGGAACACCTCAGTGCATTAAAGCTAATATGATGAAAGGAGACAGGCTTAATCTGAAGAGAGCCACAGACACCTCCACCCGGACTCTAGCTGTAAAAGAATATAGCATGTCTGTGTTAAGACACATTAGTCAATGAGTCACTTCTGGAAGAGAACAAAACTTATTATTTTTGGTTTGCAAGAGCAAGAGGCCTGCCAGATCAACAGAAAAGAAACCAGACCGGTATCACTTAAGTTTGTAGTCAAGGGAAAAGTGTATATAAAATTTTCTACAAATAGGCTAAGATTGGTTACTCACTCTGCAGTATAACATACAAGAAAGGGGTTCCCACACTTATGCAAGCCTGCTTAATTAGATTATAGACACATTTAGGATTAATTATTCCCAGCCCATAGGAAAGATGGAGGAAAAATATTGCAATAACACTGAAAAGCATTTTGAAGATATACTACTGTATTTTTCCTTAGATGAAAAGAGACTCTAACCCATCCCCAGGCAGTCAGTTCATTACTGCCTGTGTTTGATTTCCACTACACCATTAACTGGACGGTAAAACATGGCATGAAATCTGTCACAGGAGCAGAGTCACTTTGTGCAGGTCTAAGATGGGTTACATGTCCATCCTCCCTGTCTCCACAGTGCCCATCACCGCTGGGCTTCTCCAGTAAAACCAGTGTAGCTATGATGCCTGCCTGTTTGCCTGAGGCTGATACCAGCAGTCTCTGAAACTGCACCAGAGTTACAGTGCAAAACGTAATAACTCTGTCCTCTGCTATTAACACATCTCTCTCTGGGACTGTATTGTTAAGGAGTATTCTCGGGCCGGCTGGTGAAAAGTCAGGGGTTTCTGAACAAGCAGCCACTGTTACAGCCAAGGTTTGGTGCATTGGGAACTCTATTCCAGCTCCTCAAAACACCACTATTGAAGAAACCCTTCTCACATGAGGTAGCAATCCCACGGTGCATAAAAGATGTGTTGTTCTGGTTACTGTACACAGAAGTTTATTAATAACCAGAGTAGGTGCCCTTCATTGAGGTCAGCCCACCACCAGATTCACCTTCAGGCAAGTTGCTCTTCATTTTAATTGCTTCTACTCACAAGAAGCAATTAAAGAAAGAAAAAGGGGAAGAAAAAAAGGGAAAATGATGGTTCAACTCCATGCTTGTTTGGGATGGCAACCATTGCCAAAAAGAAGGGAAAATCCACTGTCCAATTTGGCTTTTCTCATGCATTTGGTCTGCATATGTGATATATAATGTAATATATATGTTAGTTTTCTACTTATCAAGCAATCAGAACTGTGCCAGACACATGGCAGAGCAAAATCCTTATGAATTCTACCCAGAAGGGCACACAATTTTATAGTGGCATGACACATACTGTGTATGCCTGTTCAGAGGCTGTTGGTTACTTCTCCTACCTACTCAGTTACTATACAAATTTTCTTTCCTGAATACAAGCCCTTAGAAAACCTGAGTGGGCTAGTTAAGTCAGATAAAATAAAAAATAAAAAATAATAATAAAAAAAAGAAACTCAAATGAAAATCCAGTGTCTTAGCTGTAGATACTTATGACTGCATAAGAAAATCTTTCTCAGACAGCAAATTTACATATAGTTCAGCTTCACCACCTTTCTTGCATATGAGTTTCCTTAACAAACTCCAGGGCTTGAGAAAGAGACTTATCTTTTTCTCTGGTCAAATGGACTTACTTCCAGAGCCAGATAAACAGAAAAGCTGAGATATCCAAACCAAGTTTTGTTTTCTTGATCTCTAATGGTTTTGGCCTCGAGTGCTTGGAGGGAAAATAAAAATCTGCCAGGTGATAGTCTTAAATCAGGGAGACAAGAAAGCAAAGAGGATACAAGCTGTCCAAAAACAGTCAGGAGCCACATCAGCCTGTTCTGGTTAAGTGCAGCTGGCTGGCCCTTCGAAAATCTCACTGATACTCTGCTGGGCTCTAATGTTTGTGTTAATCATGTATCTCTGGTTAAAAAAAAAAAAAAAAAAAAAAAAAAAAAAAAAAAAAAAGTAAATCTGCAAAGCATACTCTCTTTTTTTTATCATTTCAATAAAAAGACAATAAAAAGATCAATTGATGATCATGAAAATCATCGATTTTTCATGATTGATGTTTTTTTGATTTACATTTACATTTCCCATTTTCAAAGATATTCAGCCTGATCCTGCTGTCTTCTCCAACTGCTTGAAGCATGAGCATGCCATCAAAGTCCCTGAAGTTTCAAAGCCCGGTGCAATTGAGATGGGAACCAAGCCCAAGGATAAAATTCCAAAATTCCACTTACATCACTACTTTGAAAGGCAGAATTTACCACGTGGCTAATTTAAACCAATGTAACCCCATTTTTTTTCACTGATGTAAACCTGATTTACACAAACACAGAAGAGCTCATTCCACCTCTGGATGTTTTTTTTCTTCCAGGATCCTGGTTCATGAGGAGAGGTTAAAGAGATGAGGAAAGGGAAGAGGAAGAAGTGTAGTTAAAAGGTTTCCTTCAGCTTTTTATTGGCAGATAAAAGTAGAATCCCCACTGAAACCAGCAATGATGTATTTATTGGCGAAAAGGTCAATTAAACTTTATAGTCACTAGTACTCTGTTAAAAAAAGAATAAAACTCTAACAGATAAATTAAATAATAGGTTTACAATGAAGGCAAAAAATATTACCATTTGCACTGTCAATCAAAGCATGTGTTTGAATTCTTCAGTGAACTGGAACTGCAGAAAGAAAAAGGGATATGGGAGCATTATGGGAATCGAGACAGTAAATTACAGGAGATATATTGTTGTGGAAACTATATTATTCTTTAAAATGAATTCAACCTTCTTGACCTACCTCTTTTCTTCAAAATTTCATCTCTTATATATGACCACTTCTTAGACCACCAGGCTAGAATTCAAATGCCTGAATGTGCAGCATGTTTAAAAAGATGAGAAATGACAAATATGTTGACAAATTATTCAAGCCTGGCCATTTGTGTAGCACATCATGCATTCTGATTAGACCTCCCAGTATTAACGGATTTAACCTTAGTGGTGGTGTGTGAGGCCCAGCAACCCAATACCCATGGTTTTGCAGGGGTGAAGGTTTTGCAGTCAGGTGAAGGCTGTAGAGGTGGGCAGTGCTGGAGCCTTGTCTGTAAAGTGGAGAACCACTTTTGGGGGTGGACTCTAAGATCAAGGCAAACCAGACCTTTCCATGGGGGAAGATGTTTTTCCAGTTCTTGAAAAAAAATGGAAATATTTGTGTGCAAGTGAAATTCTGTGGAAAATGGAGGTTCAATAAAATGTTACTTCAGGTCAATCAAAACTTTCTGCTGTTATGAAATCAAAGCATTATGGTCCAAGTCTACCCTTTGAAAACTTGTCGATGTGCTTTTGTGTGAAAATAATAACAATGAATTGCATGTGGGAAAAATCATTTCCAAATGAAAACTGAAAATATTCCATTCCAGAAATACTCATGTGGGCCACTTCAACCTTATGGGAATGCTTTGTTTTGGGACAAGAAGTTCTGGAAACGAAATACTGCCAGATCTGACAATTCTTTTTTTTTTTTTTTCAAAACATGGTTAATAAGAGAAAAAAATCACTTTTCACTGATAAGAAACCTAGGTTGCAAAATAGAGTGTGGCTGTACTTTGCTGAGCTTGAGCAATAGGATCTGAACCTGACTTTCAGGACACGGCATTCAGGTGGGATCGAGTGCAGCTAAGGTGACACTGGGTGAGGATCCTGTCCTCGCAGTTAGTTAATAAAGTGAGCATTTGCTGTTAAACTTGAGCCTCTCAAGGAATCAATATTATATTTGTGTCTCAGTAGAGGTATTTCAGAAGTCTAATCCAAGCTTGAACCGATGTCATTTTAAGACTGCAGGCATTCTGTCGGTTGGATACAAATGCCGTCAGCGATGTGTGGATTTTATTTTAATTGGCTGTTTTAAGGTACGGAGAGGCAGATATCTGTTTAGCTGGAGGCAGATTTCTTTCCTTGTGGGGACTACGCTGAGGGCCAAACTGCCTGTGAAAAAGCAGGTTGTGGTCTGCAAAAGAAGGGGTGTTTCCCTGTGCCTGGCCACATCGATATTTATTCATTTTCGATTTACTGGTCAGCTGTCTAGGGGAAAGTGGTGAGGCATTATCTGTGGCAGTGCGACCTCCAGATAGGCCATCAGATTAAGATAAATTTCCTAATTTAAGAATTATTTTGATGGGGTGGGAAAGGGCAGCTCAGTTTTGTCACCCCTGCCAGGAGCCCCCCGGCATGCACGACTGCCCTCATTGTGGAGGACATTAGCTCTCAGCCATTACTGCAGGCAGAGCAGCTGCAGCAGCTTAGCGACCCCTCCTCCCCCCACGCTCACACCGCCGGGCCATTTTAATTGCAACCCACGGCTTAAAGTCTTCATTAACTTCTCCCCAAGCCCTGCCTCCTCCTCCATAAGATCAGCAGCTTGTCTCCCTGGCCGGTGGAGCAGCGAGGAACATCTGCAGTTCAAACGTGATGCATATGCAAGAGCGCCCTGGGGATTAAAGGTCAACGGTCTCCTCCAACACCCAGGACCCTCTCTGCCTCGCAGGGTGTCTGGTGTCTTTTACATCCCATTGTTCGAAACCCTATACTTCCTGCCAGGGCTTTTTGCCCGTGCCTTCAGCCCAACTGCTGCAAGGCTCGGGCGGCGCATTGGCAAGCTGGCCGGAGCTGCCCTCCAACCCGCGCACTGGGAGCAAATAATCGGGTCCTTCCCTTGGCCCCTCGTTGCACAGCCCAGTGAGGGGATGGCTACAACAACAGCTGCAGTGCTGGGCTCGCTCGTGACAAATGGTCCTGTCAGTCTCCTTATTGATTAGCAGTGTTATGACATTTCCCTTCAAAAACACAGATGTGGCACGGGCAGCGACAGGAGCACCGCTCTGGGAGGAACATAATGTTTGCTGTTGTTGCTGTTTTCCTCTCTGCATCTGTTCGTATCTGTGGCGATGATGGTTTCATGCACTGACTGTTTTATCAAGAAGCAGTGGGAGCAGGTGAAACCTTTGCCTGGGCTAAAGGCAAATATGCCTTGTCACATCAGGGGGCCGAGCCCTGTTCTCCCCCACCCTGCTGCAGTGAGCAGGGAGCTGGCCAAGGACTTGGTCAAGCTGGCATTTGCAAAAGAGAGTGAAGGTATGCTAAATCCATACATTTTTCCTCACTACAGGCATAAGGAAATGACCTCTTTCTCTCAGATATCAGAGGTCAAAAGAGAAATTTAGGAGGTTCTCTATTTTTCATGGCATGAAGTAGAGCAAGTTTTTTTTCCCCAACCATACAAAATATGGACAATTTAATTCTAAAATGGTGTAAGCCCTTCTTTATCAGTCTGCAACATCTAATTCAGCTTTCAGTGAATGCTTTGCAGTGCTTCATGGGGAAACTAGTTAGAAGAAAAGTGCTTACCTTCCAGTCCTAACAGCTGTTCCTTGGAGGCTAAATTACAGTACTGTGCATGATCTGCATTAGGATGCTTAGAAATTCCTGATAAACATGACATTTATTGAGTTGGTTGTTACATTTAAGGGATCTTTATACCTTTTGAGTGAGAAAAAGCAATGCCAGCATGTCCAATATCATCTCTTCTCTTGACCAAAGCTCTTACAGTGCTAGCACAGCTGAAATGTGCTAAGCCACAAGCCTGATTTACATGAACTTGAAGCAAACTACATTAGCATGATTGTGCAGGCATTACTGTACACAGTACACTGGTAATGAAAAGCATGTTTTGAAATGTCTCTTGTACAACTTTCAGCATATTTTACAGCCAAAAGAAGAGATCTAGTCTAGAGGGAAAAAGAAAAATACAACAAAAAAAAACATGCTTTTGACCCCCCAGGCAACATGATGTAGATTAATATGAGTTAAATGAAATGTGACCAATTTGTAAGACATTTGGTTTGTATCTTGAGAAATTGAAGACAAGATCATTTTTCCTTGCAATCAGAGCAAGCCTTAGGCTACAAGCTCTTGTAGTCTCTACAATTGCCATAGGCCTCCTCTTTTAATATATTGGTGTATCCTCGAATATGTCTTACAACTTTCATAGTCCAATGATGTGATAGATTTGCCAGTATGATACTTCTGTTGCCTTTCCTCAGGAAAAGCCACCATTAGTTGTAATGTGTGCTTATAGCTTCTGTGAATTTCATCAATTTCTGTGTAATATTTTGCCTACAGCTGTTTATTTATGCAAGAAAATAGCTGCAGTAATCTATATCCTATAGTGTATGAAGGGATTATACAGCAAGAAAACTGTTTTTCTGCCAAAGGTTCGTCAGTGTTTCTGAAAAAGGTTGTTTCAGACTGGCAAATGGCCAGTAAAATGTGGGTCTGTTCTGGGTTTATATTAACAGGAAAATCTCAAAATAATGCAGTTTTCAGCATTTTATTAATGATCATAAAAAACTCTTTGCAGTTTTAGATTTGGAGGTGAAAACTTTTAGAGATTTACAAAGCAGGTTGTAAAATTTTATTCCCAGTAGATAGCTGGTTCACAAACTGTGGTCACACAGAAACTCAGTAATCAGGCTTTAAATACAGTTCAAGAGCTCCAAACCCATACAGCAAGTTGGACTTCCTCTAAAATTGATCTCCTTTATCACATCACAACACAACCTTCCCATGCCAACAAACAGCATCTCAAACTCACAAGTTCAGCTTAAACCTCTGTTCCACTCTTTGCAGCTATAATTCAGGAAAAGGTTTCCTTTGCTTTTCACATGACCTAAAGAAAGTGCCCCAAAGGCACAAATCCAGCAACTAACTTGAATATGACCTTCAGCTTTATACACTTAAGGAAAAAAATACCTATGATATGTTTGGCAGTCTTCCACTTGGGTGTGTGGGCAATATCATTCAGGAACATTTGGTAGCTATAACAACAAGATGTTCTGTAATTGTTAAGCTCATTTGTTTGAATAGTGGACAAGTAGGGACAAATGGAGGTTGCTTTTCACTTTTTTATTTATTTCAGAATTAAAGTAGGAGGACTGAGAGATGGACAATCAGGCACTCATGGTTCCAAGTGCAGAGGCAGGGACAAAGCTCATCAAGGAGCTCTTTGCACCTCTGGATGACACCTTCCATGCAACTGTTAATTCAGAGCAAAGAAGAAGTAGCAGCCATGACCAAGGGAGCAATAACAGCACCCAGGAAGTTCTGCTTCGGTCCTGGCCCTGTATCCTAACTGGATGCTGTGTTCTTTGCAGAGCTCTGTAACACAAAATACAGAAAATTATTCTTGGCTTTACAGGTAGCAAGGGGACATGTTTTCTGTGATACTTTGGGCCATACATATTGAAGAGAGAGATGTGGGATTGTGCTCTCAGCTAATGATTCCTTGTTTAACTTTGGATGCACAAGAAGAGAAAAGGGCTCAGCATTTTGACTGTGCACTACTGTTGCCAACTTCTTTACTGTGCTAATGGCTACAGGGAGATAGCCCTCACAAGCCTACCAAGCCAGCCTTAGTCTCTTTTATGCTACTGGAGTTTCAGTGGCATTGTAGGTGGTTTACAGATCAGATGGAAGACAGATCTGCAAGACATACCTGTCCACAGAGAAAACATAAGGGAAAGGAGTCTTCAACCTTTTTGGCGTCTGGTATTCTCCACAGATCTTACTGTTTTAAGTAGGGATTCTAGGAAATTAATGTCCTTGTATGATCAGAGATTAGTTTGATTTGAGAGGGACTGCTGAAGGTCACCTAGTCCAATCTCCTGCATAAGAATGTGCCAGCTTCACAGTTAGATCAGATGGTTCAGGGCATTGCCCAGGAGATTTTTGAAAATTTATCAAGCAGAATAACAAGGATTTAAATACACAAAACTATATATAGTGCTTTGTTATTTGTTGCAGGTTTTGTTTTGTTTTTGAGTGGCTCAAACTGTGATGCATTACCCAAGAAGATTCACGTAACAGTATGTGGCGCCACAAGCTTATTTATATTTGGTCTTCCTGAAAGCATCCCAATTGGAGCAGTGTATCTGCACTGAACTCACAGGGCTACAGCCCTTTGTGTCATAGCTGGATCTGGCCTATCCCACCCAACACAGCCATTCAACCCTTTATTTTCCAGACAGTGTCCCTTTTCCTCTCACCCCATTTCAGGATACAGCTCCAGTTCTCCAGGGCAGCAGCCCTGCCCTGGGCCCATCAGCCTGATGCGGACAGCAGGCTGTTCACTGAGGGCATGGGTTAGGCAGGAATTTTCTTTTCCCCCCTGCTCTCCAGCCGGAAATAATTGCGAAACTGATGGTCTATCTCTCCTCTAAGTTCAGCAACAAAGCCTCACAGCTTGTAAGAATAATTCAGCCACAATTAGCGTTGGTGTGAAGCCAGGGTCTCCCACAGATGAGTCTGCCTGGTCCAGCGCAGAAGCTACAATCTCTTTAATGATGGGAGGTTTGACTAAATTAAAGTTGACCCTCAGGCTTCTGGCAGCTAAATTCCAGCAGTAACCTTCCCTCCCACCCATTCCTCTGGAAAAATCCTACCAACAACAAACTACAAGTGAGAGGGGGAGGAAACTTCTCTGTTGTTAACCTTTACAGGACAGTGGATGTGTCCAAATCAGACAAAAAACATGATGTCTCCCGCTGAAGTGCCATAAATAGTGCTATCTCCCAGTGTGATCTTTGAGAGAATCTGTTTTGGGGAAAGAACAGAAGAGGAGTCCTAAAAACAGCGCGTGAAAAATGATGAAAGTTGCTTTGAAGTGAGTCCGAGAGCTGCAGTGCTTTCAGCAGCTTCCCCTGGAAGCCCTTGAAATTCTATCTGCAATAAAAGGTACCAAAAGAAAACAGCTGGCAGGAGCTTTTAAACTGGAAACAATATGCAGTTCAGAAGAGATAAACAGGATGGGCACAGAGCAAAGTGAAAAAGAAGGTATGGATCTGTTACGTGATAGAAACAGCCCTGACCATCCTGGGCCAAGACTGCCTGGCCAGGGAAAACAGGCTGGGAGAAAACAGATTTAGTACTCGGTTCTCACAGGAATGTGTGTTTTGCTTTGGCCTGAGGGACAGAGGTGTCAGATCTGGTCCCCTGACTCTTCACTGAAGAAGAAACCTCGGCTTGCATAGTGGAGATGAGAGCCTAGGGTTTTTAGGCGGAATGACACTGCCAAAGCAGAAGCCAGCCTTCCGTGCTAACATTTATCTGCTACCTGAACCAACAGGTGGATGGAGAGCCACTTCCCAGTTTTAGGACAGCGAGGCTTTCCTCTGGCTAGCTAGGTAGTAATGCTCTGCTGCTGAACAGAATGGGTCCTTTCACCTTGTGCAGCCCTGAGGCAATGTCAAGGCTGTGACCAAACACACAGCCTGTTTTTGCCCTCATCAATATCTTTGGAGACAAACTGGTGAAGGACTAGCATCCAGGACAGAACGGAGTGCCTCTCTTTGTGCAGTGTAGAGAAGAATATGGGTAACAGAGTGTGCATGGACCTTAACCCGTTCTGATTTGGAGATGAGAATCATAGATATTGCCTTAGTTTTTAAATAAGTTCTGTGGATCTTTACTGAAGGGACTGAGAGCAGAATATGGCCACAGGAGAATGGTGAAGAATCCAATTGCAGCCACATCTCCCACTTTGATCCGCTGTTAACTCTACCCATGCAATTACTGATGGAAAGTTTCTGCTTAGAGACCTCTGCTCACAATGGAAGAAATATTAACAAAAACCTTTGTCCTGTCTTTACAGATCCACTTCAAATCAGAAGCACTGCTAGGGGAAAATGGTTATTCAGAGATGTGGTTGGAGTGGGGTGGAGGGGACCAAAGTCACACTTTTCATCTACTTTCATTTCTAATTTACACAATTATCATTCTGCTTAAAGCCATGAAGCAGTTCAGATGTAATAATTTCTGGGAAGTCCTGTGCTACAACCATTAGACTGTCCCAGTATTAGGGCAGAAACTAAACTGTATCCCACACAACTCCATTAATTTTCCAGGCATATGGATTTTCAAGCCAATATGCGTTGGAGGCCTATTTATTTTTGTGGACCTGGACTAAAACAACTATTCATAAAAGAACTCAGGCATTCACATAGTCGCTGTATGTCTGAGTGCTTTGATACATCTAAGGTTGAAAAACCATTTTCCACTTGCACAAGCTTTACCATGATTTGCAACTGATTTAGTTCACCATAAAGTCAATGGACATCCCTCTGCTTTCTTTAATATATCTCAGATTGGGTGCTAAAGAAAAGAAATTCAGTCTATCTAATGCATATGTGCAGATACTCTTAAAATTGGCATGTTAGGAACACAGTTTGGGATGGGTGAAAATTAAGTGATAAATAGGTCCAAGAGTCAGGGGACTGAAGATGTCACCAGTAATGGAAAGGTGATTCCAATAAATAGGAGTACTAGGAGTACTGTATATTATACAATTTCATTTTCTCTTAAAACTTAATCCTCTGGAATTTAATAAATCTTTGACCTAAAGGCTTTTGAACAGCTGAATGAAATCTGATTGTAAATTACAATCTGACTACACCATTCTAGATCCAGAAAAGCTATAGAGAGACTGTTATTGCCAATTAAGTTCCACAGCTTTTACAGGCAGATGCCTGTAGACCACTAAGATACAGTTTGTTGGAGCACAGTTTTCTTATTTTAAAATTCTTCACAATTCTTAGAAGATTTTAAGAGAACAATTGGCAATAAAGTATTCTCTGCCTGCATGGAGGCAGCTAGCAATTGCTCTGAACACAGATATTGACGATTTTCTATTCATCATAAATGTACAGATTGGATGAAGTAACTGCATATACTCTTTTAGTGTTTGCATAAGTATTTAGTATTAATTTTCTTTTTATTATCTTTGTACCAGGTCACATGATATTAGAATGTCTCATAAATTAAATATAGCAGGATTGAATTTCCTTTCACACTTCTAGAGTATTAGCTCAGATTTTCCGTGGTATAAGTGCAAATGGGATTTGCATTTTTAAATTTTCATATTCTAATATAATTGAATATGTCTCTGTTTCTTTGCTATAGGAACACATAAATTATGTGTTTACAGCAATGTGTGGAAATCCTAAACTAAAAACCTGCAGTAGAAAGAGGAGAACACAGTGATCCTTGAACCAACCTCCCCTGTATACTTCTGCTTTTTTTCTTTCTCAACCATCCACCAAACAATATAATTCTCATGTTTATCCTTTAACTCTTACTTCATCTTCATTCTACTCAGAAGTTTTGGATTTCTGTTAGCATACTTCTTCCCTGCAGTACAAGCCAAAATGAATGTGATTATTTAAGAGGATCCAATGACATTAGACAATAGCAATGAGCTCCCTGCCAGCCCAGGGCAAGATCTGGTTTTACAGGAGCTGGTCTTCACTGCCACTGCTGATCCGATTCCTGCTGTCCTTGAGATCTGGCTGCATGTTTGATTTTTCCGTCCTTTTTTTTTTTTTTTTTTTTTTTTGCATACGGAATCAGTAACATATGTGAGGAATTGAACAGCTAGTTCCAATGTGTGATTTTTTTTGTTTGCCGTTTGTCCACCATGATTTTCAACTTACCAGATATTGTAAGAATTTGAATCTGTGAGGACTTCTTTGGCCCTCTGCAGAAATAAAATCAGTGAGAGTTTCATGCGCTCAGCAAATTCTCAGCATCTTTTGAGATACAACCTAGTCTTCAATCTTCCTGACGTTTTACTCAGGACTCAGTAACATATTGAAGGTACAGTTACTGAAAACCACAGAAATTCTGTAACGCCGTTTAGAGTTAGCCACATCCTGTCCACCCGGTGACAGCTCTTTGTTTTCTATCTGTCACTGGGAAGGTTACCCTGAGGACAGGAGCAACCAGTTCCCCATTGCCTGCACCAGCACTCATGCTGCAGCTGCTGCTGCCTGCTCTGCTCTCACTGCTCTTAACATGGACACCAACCCCAGAGCCACTGCATCACCAAAATCCTCACTTTTCTGCTCCACAGACAAATTTAATTGGATAAAATAATGCAGGTAATAACTGCTGAAACTCAAGCCACCCAAGGAATAGCTGAGCACATGCAAATGACAAATGTAAAGCAACATGGAACATTCCTTAATGCAACATTTCCCCCTTAAATCACTGTTTGAGTCTTAACTCCTGAAACAACCTCAATATATGTTGTCTCCTCAAAAGTACCCTCTGGCAGGGAACAGCCTCTGCATGCAGTGTCTTTGTCTAATTGCATTTTGGCAGAGTGGAGTGAGGAGAAAATAGTGAAAATGAACTAGTTAATTCTATGGTCAATGTCTGTCATGGGCTGGAAAGTGGAAGAGAGCCAAGTCCTTCCTGCTTTGCTGAGCTGTCTTGTGTAGGATGTGAAATGCTGCAGTCCTGGTGAGTAAGCGAGCGTTAAAGGGCAGGTTTCAGTTAGCTGCTCACAAATGCAGGCGCTCACTGGTGATGGTTAATGTGACTATCATTATCCCCTGGATATACTCGGTTTGCTTTCACACACAGGTTATTTGTTGATACATGCAAATGGGCTAGAGGCAGGGAAGTCTTGCAGGACACAGGTGCTTTTTGCTGACTCATTAGAAGTACTTCTTACCAGCTGAGTCTTTGCACCAATGTCCTTGGCCAACACTTAAAAAAATTTTTCTATACATCTTTATTTTAAATACCTGTAACTCAAGAACACAAGCACATTAAAAAAAAAAAAAAAAAAAAAAAAAAACCAGCAACAAAAAACAAACAAAAAAAAACCAGCATACAAAGTATTCTGCTGTATAACTCATGACACAGGCCTGTGTTTGGTGTCTTGCCTCTCAACTACATCTTCACATTTCGCTTTTCTTACCTTACAAAACATGTCCTACCCTCTGTCAGAGGTTAAAGCAGCCAAAAAAGATGGCTGTCCCCCTGACCTCTGTCCTAGGAGGAAGCCTAAGGAAAGGCACAGCCTCTTTTAGGAGGCTATGTCACTGCTGCAGCTCTAGGAAGGCAAGGGAAGACTTTGGGAGATGGAAGCCTACCTTCTTCAGGCAAAGTGCCTAGGCTCTGTGCTAGAAAAAAGACTGCCCCGAGACAAGGTTGTGCCATGGCTACTGTTTAACAAAAATGCTAAATATTGCAGGAAAATATGGGATGATTTTTACTTCTATAGAGGTGATAAAAATAGCCTTTTTTATTCTCTCAGTAACTAGGAAATACAGGCAGATGACCCCACAGTTTGGTTTAAAAAGCACTGAACATCCACCAATCCTTTTTAAATCAGAGGGAGCTCTCTCTCACTTTCAAAAACAAACAAACAAACAAAAGTGAGAACACAAAATATAAGCTACCTTTATTTTTCACAATTTCTTATACACTGACCCTGCTAAATTAGATCAGAGAATCACAGCTGCATCGGGAGTATCCTTACAAGGATGAACAGTGAATGAAGGCATCTAGCACAGCATTAATGCAACCCCAATTCCTGCAGCTCTGCAGCACAGCCTCAGAGTTTGCCAAGGAGAGGAGGAAGGGGGGGTGCAGACCAGAGCAGGGAAGATGGATTATCTTTGAGCTGACCCATTCTTTGTTCATCTCTGTGGCACCACATCCTTTGCCACACAAGTCATAAAATTTCATACCAGTAGCTATTTTGACAGTGACATAATAAACCTCAGAGGGGAATGAAGAAACACATCAAGAAGTGTCAAAATAATACAGCATGTTGTGTTTGCACCACCATTATAATATCATGGATTATCAGTAGTTATACCAATACAAGAGAAAAACAAAATTGAAGGGGTTTTTAGAGGATCAGATTTATTTTACTTATGTACAGTATATTCACATACCTTGAGAAACAGTCCTTATTGATAATATAAGAAAGAATGATTACCTTGGAAATGAGCATGATTGCTATGAAAATCTCTGACAGGACTACAGGCAAGAAAAATTGTCTAGTATCAAAGTACTCCAGAAAAACATGACTGAAATCATGGTTTTAATTTATTTCAAACAATTTCTCATCTGGTAGCATTCTTCCATACTATTTTAATGGCTCCAATGCTCTTACTGCAGTCTAAAATTAACCTTCACCTTATATGAACTAAGGAAATTTCATAACTACATCCGTATGCAACACCGTGTTGTTAGCCTCTGGTACTAATGGTATTAATTTCAAATGTATTTCAATTTTCTTTGAAAAGCAATATAATGGAAATTGAACTAATATTAAATGCAAACATAATAAATATATATAAATACGTGCACATAACAGTAGTAGTCGGATGTTCCCCTGACAGTGGTGTGCAGGTCTGTCAGATATTTTAGTAGCACACGGTATGAGAACAAGCCCTCAGAGCAAAAGGCCATCAGCTGCTCTACCCGACCTTGGTATGAAACAGGAGGGGGATAAAGGTGCTGCACAACAAAGTGACCTGGCCAAGTCATGCTGTCAGGCAGAGGAGGAGCGGCAGATAAACCACAGGACTCTGCAGTCCCCAAGTGGCAACCTCTCCACAAATGAGGCTGTCTCTACCCATATTTCATGCAGTCCTTCTTGTTCATGAACACAGAACAAAAGATAGGATGGTTTGAACCCAGGTACCACTGAATCCAGCCTTGTAAAGTTCAGTGTGTGAGACCCATTGTGGGTTTCTCAAAGGGAAGTCAGTGCTAGCCCTCACTGGAGCCTTCAGGGAGGAGCTTGCTGGAGCATTATGGGCATTTGCTCAGGCTGCAGGTGAATGCTAGGTGAGGCTGATCAACAAAATTATGCCTGAAATAATGCACCTGCTGCAACATACTGGGGCAAAAGCCCAGGCAGAGAGCAGGGCTGGGTGTCTGTTGTGCTTCAGTAGAAGATTCCAAGACCTGGTTCCTCCTGGTCCACAGCAAACACAAAATATTTAGAAATTCACTAACTGCTCAGCAGTGGTTTCCAAGGGGAGTGCCAAGGATTTAATCTGTCTTTGGTTCACGAGGAACATCTGCAGTTAACTCATGATGGGAACAGAGCCTGCAGCTCACGGTAGCTACATTTATAAGCAGAGACTGGTAGCTGGGCTTTTTGAAAGTCTAAAACTGAGGAAATTTGCAGTGAGAGTAGCCAACCACATTTTCTTATCATTGCTTCCTAGAATTGTAGAAATAAAATTATTTTGAGGAAAGATTTATCTTAGAAAGCATCCTAATACAAAGTCTTTTAGAGCATAATTCAAAATAAACATTTTCACGCATCTTAGTGCTTTTGTATATTAAAAAGAAAAGCAAAAGTATAGCTTCCTCTTTGCACCAAAAATATTAGAAGTGGCTTCTGGGAAAATTTCTGATGCAGTTCTGAAGTCATCATTACAGCATGTGTAACAAAACTCTTATGATGGTATACTGCATATAGTTCATTAGGGAGCTATAGGTAAAACCAGAGGTAAATAGATTTTTTTCTGGAAGGGAGAGAGAGAACATAACACCAAGTGTCGAACTTTTGCCTGGAAAAGACGTGCAGAAAGTTGTGCACACTGATTTGTGCTCTTTAGTCAGGAAAAAGGAACTATAGGATGTGCTGGCAGAGGTATTTGGGGACTTCTGCTGCTGACGATTCTTTTCTGCAAAGATCCTCGACAGCTCTGTGCTCACTGACAATGAAGTAGCTCCATCACCTGGGCTTTTTTAGAATTGCCTTTTTCCTCCTTTACACTGGATTTATACATTTCTTTCCTTTCTTTCTCTTTTCTCTTTTCTTCTCTTTTCTCTTTTCTTCTCTTTTCTCTTTTCTCTTTTTCCCTTTCCTTTCCTCTTATTTTTTTCTTCTTTTTTTTTTCTCTTCTATTTTCTTTTCTCTTTTCTGTTTTTTTTTGTTTGTTTGTTTGTTTGTTTGCTTGCTTGCTTGTTTTTTTGTTTGTTTGTTTTTTTTTTTGTTGTTTTTTCTTTTTTCTTTTAAGACCACATATTTGAAATAGGCATTATAAAATAAAGCTGCAGGTAAGTGGTAACATCCATCTGGTCCTTAGGTGCAAGAACTTCTGTCTTTGAACTAAGAAGAACCTTTGTTTTACAAGTGTCCCGTCATACTGTGTTGTGTTACAGCCCATTAAAATCTTTAGAAGTCACTGTCCCAAGAGATAACAGTGAAGTAGAAGAAAAGAGTTATTCTAAATGATTTTTCTGAGACATATTGTATTTATTTAATTCCATTAAGACAAAGTGGAGTTATTTATGAAATACATGAGTATGAAAAAAAGCAGATCCAGAGCAGAAAAGTCTAAGTTTGGTGAAAGAATAAATAAAGCCAATGTCTTTATATCTCTCTCTCATTTTTATTGTTAAGAGCCTCAGCCCTAGTTCCTAATACCTTAGAGCCAAGTAAAAATGCAGTATGTAAGCATAAATTTCAAGCAGTAGGAAATTCAACCCAGCAGAAATCAGCCTGGCAGCAGTAAAGTATAATCAAACCCAAACCTTGCCCACAGTATGTTTTTTTTCCCCAGTAATTCCCATGTTTCAGTAGTTGGGGCTTATATTATGTCCTCAAAGGCTTTATTTATTATGCCCTTTCCCTCAGGCATGCAGGTGGCTTATCTCAGTCCTGCCTGCCTTTTGGTCAGTATGTGCAGTGGATGATCTTCATTGCTCTCTGCTCATATAGGAAGTGGTGGGGAAGGTCAGAGCACCCCCTGGATGAATGTTGTCCTCGCTTTTTAGACTGCCTTGGGCAAAAGCTAAAGGTCAGAGCCTAGAGACTACTATGGGTATGAGCAGACTCAGTCTTCTGGGGTCTACATAGGGAGAGAGCTGCTGGTGCTCCACATGGGCTGAGAACTTTGTTTTCTCTGCGACTAGCTTTAGTTAAGTCCCAATGTGAATAGCAATTATTTGTTCCTCTAATACATGTGGCTTAAAAATACCATATCTAATGCTACAGAGAAACAATGCTTTTTCTTCCCACTCACTAATTTATCTGTGGCAGCTAAAATCCTGTCTAAAATCCGAAGTCTATTTTAGAAGCATTTTACTGGACATAGCAGATAACGGCACTGGAGTGAAAAGAAGGCTATAATCATTGCTGTCATCGTATGCCACAAACAAACAGCCTCTTTCGCTCTGTTTCTTGCACAGGAGATGCTACAAGAAGCATATAGGCACTTGCAGCTCCATTATTTTATTATTTCTATTCCTCCCTCAGCCTTACTCTTACCCTCTCTAGAATCTTCTGCTTTCTTTTTTTGCTGTTGTCTTTTCAGGCACTCTTCAGGATCAGAAGCAGTTCCAATTGAGAAAAATAATCTAATCTAGCAAAAAGCTCATCTAGCATCTACAAAAGGCAATGTTCTTAACAGGATCACTTTGGAGTTTCAAGGAACTGTGGACCCTTGTTTGCTGGTGAGGAAATGGATTTTACCCTGCACGTAGCGTGCAGTTACCCCATTGCATCTGATCATACAAATAAACCATCACAGAGTCCATGACCTCAGTGCTGTCATAATGATTGGCCCGCCTTGATTAACTGAAGGACCAGTAAGTTTATGTCCCCAAATCAAGGAAAGTCAAGTCAATGACAGAAGTAGTCCAACAGCAGACACATCACTCACTCGTCTTGTACAGCAGTGCCCTCTGTACTGCACCTGGTTTTGTTTGGAGGAGAGCAGAGCTCTGCTTACACTCAACAGCCACATTTTCTCCACTGAGGCTGCAGCTTTTCTTTGGCAGAACAGAAACCTGGTGTCCAGGCTGCACCTGCTGTATGTGCCACTGTTCGCTCATGCGATTTCCCCACATATTTTTTTCCAGTCATTAGTTTTCTCAGGCTGGTAGCCTGGGCTATATTGAATCAGCATCCTCAAGGACCACGGAGCCCAGGATCCTGATCTGAAGAGCAGGCCACAGAGGCCTGCAGGTCCCAAGGCCCAAGGCAGGGTCAGAGCAGTTTCGTGTCCCCTGCTATCAGCCAGCAGGACACTGGGTTCTCACTGAACCAGAGACTATACCTACTGTATTTAAAAGCCACGACTGGATCTGTTCTTCAGACATCTGTTTACTTTTGTTTTCAACCTCTCCACACTCCTGTCCTCCATAGCCCACAGTTAAGAGTTCTGCAGTTTAACTATTTTCTGTGTGAAAAGGTAGTTATTTTGGTTTAATCTCCTGCATCTTAACCTGTCAGAGTTTTAAAGATGAGAGAAAAAAATGTAGTTCTTGACCTTCTAAAGAAGCCAAGTTGAAGAAAAGGAAGGGATGCAGTTTGATATGAGATCAGGCTTCCAGGCATTTTTAAACCATCCTAATTTAGTTTATTTAAGCCCAGTGAAATGAGCTATGTAGAAATAGATGAAAAACTCAGCCTTTAAAGAACCAAATTTGCCGGAAGCTTCTGTGAGTAGAAAATTCCTCTATTACATATTTGGCAGAGAAGTGGCTGCATAGACAGATGACATGCCATTAGAGTCCATATAAGTAACCGCTAGGGAAAGCACCTGCTGCAATACAGAAGATGTTGTTAGAAATGCAAAGATCTGATTGAAAAGCAATTTATATTCCAAGCAAATGCATAATAAGAGAAGACATACTACCCGGCACAGAGCTTCCTGCAGAGGAAAGTGACACACATTAGAAAGTAGTTAATCCTGTGGAAATAATTAAACAAGATCAAGGGGAAAAGATATTTGAAAATATACAATGCTGAGCCAAAACATGACTGATTCTGCTTAATGAAAAGAGAGTTCATCCACTCAGCCACAAAGTCTTGCAATTCAGGAAAAATAAAATCCTTAAATTAAGAAACAGAGAGGAATACTGATTCTAATTCAGGAATGAGATCGTGCAGTTTCAGTGTCTGTACCTGCCTATTGTTAAGGAAAATGAACAAGTAAAAGGAAGGTTTCATTTCTGAATAAGTGATTTTAATGCCTTTCTGTCCTAGGTCTCCCTGTTCCTAAGAGCAATGGGAACAGAAAGAGCAAATATTCTTGTGTTCTCTTTCTGCCAGCAAAATAACTGATGTTGAAGTCAGCCTCTGCTTTCTGCCCTAGTTCCTTGCACTGATCTGATCTTGCTCCCGTAGATATTAACAGAGTCCTATTAAAGCCAGCAGGAGACTGAGACCCTGAAGTTATGTACACTAATGTGGGACTCTGATGATAAAAAGAGGTAAGGTTTTCTAGTTTGTGCAGCTCAACTCATAGGCTGGATCACAAGGCAAAGACCAAACTGGAAAAGGACAGAAAGAAAATCCTTGCAAAAGTAGACGATCTCTCCCCTGGTAGGAGAAAATGAACTGACAGCTGGGTTCAGGGATAGATCTTAAGGAAAATGAACTGAACCATCCCTGGCAGGACTATGGGACTTCCATGCAAGAAGCATTGATTGTCAGTGGCTCTCCTTGTCCACTGTCCTGCTCTGGTGGAGTTATGCATCTGTACTATATGGGCAGGGCATGTGGCCACATTACCCTGTGACCAAACCATGCTCAAAAGTAAAGAGCAACTCTTGAATGTGGTGGAGACAGGAACAGACAAGATGAAGATATTGAAGCAGCTTTGCTTCACTGTAACTGCTACCTGAAGAAATTGCCAAATGAAGTAGGAAAATTAAAAGTTTTTATGCAAGTATGTTCATTTCTTTGTCCTCCCAAATGAGCCTGTCTGGTCTGTGCATGTTCATATAATTTAGAAGCATGATCTCATGGCCAGCACTTTACTTGCCCTCCCTGGCAGTGAGTTCCCATAGGTGAAACCCATATAGCCTTCCAGGGCAAAGCTCTGGGCAAGGCTGCGGGACATCTCAGGGTCCTCTGTGACCTCTGCGGTCCTGAGATCTACACTAGCTGGACCATACCTTACAAACACATGCTGGCATTGGTATTCGTTGCTGCCAAGGGAACTGAAAAGTCACATAAAGAGCCAGGTCTGGGCACTGCCTGGGCTCAGCAAAACCAAAGGGTTTGTCTCAGACACAGCCTGGTGCCTTGCACAGCCTCCAGCATGTCTCTGGTGCTTGTCTGCAAGAGGGAATTCACCTGGGGCTGTAGAAAATTCTGTATTTTTCCTTCCTGGGGTCTGATGCATTCCTGATGGCAATTTCAGTGGTCTCTGGTAAGGTCCCAGGTATCTGCTTGGAACAGAGTTGCTCAATAGGTGACTGAGGGCTCTTTCCCTCTGAATGCTGTTGCAGACAGAAGCAAGAAAAATGCTTCCAAAATGATAACAGCAAGAATCTGACTGCAATCTGCAAGTCAGATAGGAACACAAAGAACATTTCATCTCCTTTGTGATTAGGAGTGAGCTTGACACATGGAAAATAACCAGACCACACAGACAAAGGAACACTGGAAATAATAACCCTTAAGATGTACATCTGAAAAAAATAGTTCTTCCAATGTTTAAATTTGCCTAGTGAGTACAGATGCCAAATGCATTTCAGGAATAGCTCAGCAATGACTGAGTACAACATTTAATTAAGTGATTATATAATCAGCCCTCTGTTTTATGAAGCAATAATTCAATTCCCAAGTGGATAAGCTATGAGGCCGAAGGCCGGGCAGTTTATCACAATGAAGGAATCTGATTACTGCCGAGGAAAACATAGGGACAAAAATGTTATTGTTAAAATACTAGTTTAATTAATATAAAATTAATAAGTCCTGTTTTGTTTTGTTCTGTTTTAATTCATAACAATGCATAGCCTGTCAGAAAGATGGTGCTTCCTCCATTTTTCATGTGGAAGTGCTGGTTATTTATGACCACACAGAATGCAGGAAGTTAATGATGTCACACAGGCAATTTATTGGGGATACAACTACAAGAGTCATTTTATCAGGGAATGATATAGTTCTCTTCATGGAGTATAAGTAGACAAGAGACTCCACTTATGCTGTAAAAGAGAGATCAGACAAGGTAACTTCATTGCGGGAAGACTTTTCACTGAATTATTGATAATAATGCCACTAAAGCAGAGGTTCTAGCCCCACTGAGCTGTGACTTCACATGTGCACAATATATGCACGATATATGACTAAGGAAATCTGGCCAGCAGTTGGTGAAAATACATATAGTACTGACAGTACAGTATATGAAGTTGCACAGCCAAGCGTCTTGCTCAGAGAAGTAACGCCTTGTACAAACAGCGTACCGGATTGAGATAGGGAATTAATTGCATTTATTTCTGCTTGTCTGGGGTTTGTTTACAATACTGTTTAAATATTTTATTACAGATTTCAACAGAACCCCAAGTCAGTATAGGAATAAGCACAGAGAATATTCTCGTAAGAGATTCAGTGTACAGTGTAGGGATGAGTAAGTTACTGAAATATGAAGAATCAGAAAACACTAGAATGGCAAAAGGAGAAAAGAGCCAGAAAAGACAACGAAAAATGAATTCAGAAAATTGACTGGTTATGGGGACAGGACAAGGAAAAATGGAAAGAGATGAAGTGACCAGTGTTGATTGATATATGCAAATTGCAGTCCTCAGAGATGAGTGAGTAATGGCTTGAAGAGGGTGTGAAACCTCCTTTTCGCTGCTGCTATTGCATTTGCACAGGGTCAGGAAGCCCACGTGCAGACTCAGTGTTTTTGAGAGACACCTGGGAAGATGTCCCACCTGCTTTAAAATATCTGGATGAAATGAAAGAAAAGGAAAAAAAAATGAGTCTGAACATTGAATTTAGACTTTTGCAGTAAATTCTACTTTTACTATGGCACTAAGATATTAGAGATTGTATTACATGCTGGGTTCCCAGGATGGACAGTTCAATGGACTGCACACCATGTAATCATTGATTTGGTGCCTTGAAATAGAGCTTATAGGGAAAGCTGCTGGGGGAAATACCACTAATAGAGACTGAGACTGGTTACTAAAATGGGGAGGAAAACTATTAGGTTGCAATCATTTTATAGGAAAGTGTTCTTAAGTGAGGGAAAAGGAGTTTATGTTCCATGTAGAAGAATCCCTGCAGAACAGTTTCAGCTTATTAGTACTAAATTGACCACAGCAAATGAGCGCTACAATTGTCAATGACCTGGCATTTTATAAGCACACTGGGGCTCAGTTTTAAACTATTTTACACACATGAAGAATGTGAGATGGAAGATGAAAGCAAGAAAATCCACCCAGCAGTCTCGGCTTCAAAGACTGCTGCAGAAGAGTGCTCTCGAGGGTGCACATATAAGTACAATGAGATTTGCTTTGCTTCTGGAGTTTGACCACTGGCACTGAAATATGAGGCTTGAATAGAGCAGTGATAGCCCTTAGCAAGGAAATTGTTAGGGCTGTATGCAAGTTGCTAAACAATGTGGAATTTAACCCTTCTGAAAGAGAGGAATCACTGAAGGTATTTAAAAGTGGGAACAGAATAACAAGCACTGATGTGGGGGAATGACCTGGTGAAGGGCATGAGTCCTTCTCCATCCCTGTGTCACAAGATGGCCTGGGATTTTTCTGTGCTGTGTCCTAGAGACTTCATTTGCAGATCTAGTCTCTGCTCTGCACCCTGGGGCTACAGGACAAGCTCATAGGCATCTCAGCTGGACCTTGCTTTGAGATGGGGTACTCACATGTCCTGTCACTCCAGGTTTTGAATTCACACCACAACAGAATAACCTTCCTTCAAGTTTTGGTCTGTGTTGAGTGCTCTTCCAGCCTCTTTAATACAAGTGCAAAGTAAGTCACCAGGCATGAGGATCCTGCAGCCCTTGCTCAAAACGCATCAGCCCATATGAACTTGTCCCTCCTGTTTATCTGTACTGCAATATCTGTGTACCCATCCACAGTCATAAAGACAGCATGCTTCTTCATCAGGTCTGCAGGTGATGAGATGGTGCTTTCAAGACATGGGAGACAGCAAGCAGAAATTCTGAAGAGGACAAGTAGAAGAGCCACTACTTTGGTCAAAAAGTGGTCATTAAACAAGGTGATCCTTCATGTATCTCTGGTTTAGGCAAACACTGTGCTGACCATAGCAACAACAGCTGTAGATCCCAGAGCACTGCTGCACTTGCATGACATAAATGTGATGCATGGTTTTTAACAGTGTAGGGAGAAGAGCTAGAGAGATCAGCCATGCTACAAACTAGATGAAAAAGAGGGTGCTTAATTTTTTACATGATGCACTGCAGCATTTGCTGGTGGGGCTTTCTGGGTTGTGTCCATAATGACAGCACAACCTCCTTTATCTAAGGCCCACTGCCAATGTCAATTAAGCTCTGTGCTAGGTCAATCTAGTTATCAAGTCTTGACATTCATAGGATTTCATATGTCAATGTGGCAATCAAATGGCCCAAGTAGAGATGGTTGGAGGTCATGAGCAACACGTAACAACATACTCTGATTCCAGTTTCCCAGTGCTAACAAATACTAACCTGTCAACCAGGCTATCAATCAACAAGCAAAGCTGTTTGATGCACCAACACCAGATACAGAAGAGCTTCAGACACTTTGATGCTCTTCTTTGAGTTTATTACACTTCAGCACTTTCCTTCTCAAAAGTTTTACAAAAGCTGTTAATTTTTCACTCAGATTTTAAAATGCACTGAACTTCCCAGAGACAATGTCTAACAATGTTAATGATGGCTGGTTTCAGAACTCCCGGTAGGATTTGTATGCAATTAATGTTCTCCTCCTCTGAACAGAAACCTAGAGGTTTGCAAAACACACCATATGTTTGTCAGTTTGCCAATGAATCAAGATGTTTTTGCAGCCTTCTGAGTTTCAATAATTAATGGTAATGTCTAAAACCTAAATCACAGTTCAGGGGCTCAGAACAGAACTTTTGCCATGTCCAGTGTTGTTTGGCATCATCAGAGTGAGACGTTTCAGGTGAGAAATTAAGCATTTGTACTAACTCCTATTTTTCCCTTCACTGCTTGATCTCCTGTAGTGGGTTTATGTGGCAAGGTTTTGGTAGCAGGGGGCCTCCCTCACGTCCTTCTGAGCTGAGTAGATTCCTGCAACAGACTTACTTTTTATGCAGAGTAATGCTATTACCCTCAGTGTAGGCTTTGGTCTCAAACACCCAAATGTTAAATACTTCTAGCTGCCTAGATTGACTTGATCTTAGTGACTAAATGATGTCTAACAGCTTACAGGTTGAAAATATGCTTTATTCCCAGCAAGTGTCTTGTTATTTGTTTTAGCAGACTATTACCAACTAATTAATACAACAAAATTAAGCAAACAATATAAATCAGATGGATCTCAACATTGTTCACGAGCAACTTCACTAATTTTTATGAGCCATATTTTTTCAATTATTATTTAAAAATGTAGCTACTTGAATGTCTGATCCAGAAGAGAGTATTTAATGTTAATAACTCATACGCTTATTTCCTTCACCCTTGGGTAATTCTTCTGAAACCTCCTCTGCTTCCACATTTGTACATGAGCATTCCTGCCTTAGCTGAGACTTTATGATTAGGTTCCTTTTCCTCAAGGTGACGATTTTCCTTTTTGCTAGGCTACTAGAAGTCTTTCCCTTTTTATTGATTCCCAGCTGATCTGACCTATTCCAGTCTTTTTCCCCAGACAGATCTAAATTTGCACTTCAAGATGGCTGATAAAGGAGCAGGAAATTCCTTAACTATCTACAATATGCTAGACTACTACCCTTCCAAAGCAGAACTACTGCAGGAAGGGTTCCAACAATAATGATGTCACCAGCCCTTCTGCTTCAGAATTATAAATATCACTAGAAATGGAGCATTCTTTAATTTGGTTAGTCTCGTACTCATTTTAATATTATTCATAAAATGGCTAATTTGTACAATCAATTAATTTAATATACTCCTAGACTATCACATAAGTTAGCAGTTCCTATGATCAGCATATTTTTAATAATACTGTTGATTTTTCTCAAGTGTGCCACAATAATGTTGGTGTTGTGCCTATGTGAGAGGTAATGTGTTTTAGCACCATGAATCTTTTTAGCTTTAGTTGTACTTTGCAACACTGCCCATTCACAGAACATGAAGCACATTAGAAACATTCAGAATAATTCCTTTTAGGGTCAACCAATTGCCCCTGCATGACTGAAGCAGGGGATATGCTGGTGCCATTTGGGCCCCTACTGTGCTTTCTGTGTTTTGGGGGTAAAACTCCCCCTAACAGCACCCAGCGCGATATGCCGAATGCCACACACTGGAACTGCCAGGAGGATTTCTGGATAGCAGCAGGGTTCAAATCCTATTTTGAGAATTGTGGCACAGCATTTAGTGATCCCAAGCATTTCATCGTGCAGTCTCTCGTTCCTTTTAAAGATTACATAGTCAACAGCAGCAATAAATGTTTCCAGCTAAAGCTATCTTTGAGTATCTCTGGGATTCTTATTCAAATGACTTCTTACTTGCAAAGGGTTTTGTTTGTTTGTTTGTTTGTTTGTTTGTTTTTACTATATTGATGTAGCAGCACTAATAGAGTACCTAGTATAAATTAAAGAAAAAAAAAGTGTTAATGCTAAATAAGGCTTGCACAAATATGGTTTACTGCAGCTTAAAACTGACAGCAGAAATCCTAGTATAGATAACATCTAAATCCTATTAAGCCTCAATGTGAGGCAATATTATTGAGATACAACCTTGGCTGCAGCAAAAACAAAGGTTTGCTTTAAAGATTCATAGTCTGTTTTGTAAAAGATATATCCACTCCTCCTCCTCCACATGATCTTTTGAACACAATTTCAATCCAAACTCTTTTGGTTTTACTTTTTTTTGGCCATCCAATTCTCAGTTCCATTAAATTATTCATTAAATATATCTCCTTTCCTTGAGAAAAAGGTGGATTTTACTCCCTCCAAAATTACTCCAGAACTGAAAAGTTTTCACTATTCAAAAAACAGAACATTTGAGCAATCTCCCTGTCCATTACCAAAATTATTTTGCCTGGAAATGCTGGTGCAGTGACTCCCGAACACTGCAGGATGAGCACTTCACAACCCCAGGCTCCCAGTCCCACCTGGGTCCACCAGGCAGGAGACCTTGCTGTCCATGGGACTCTCAGGCTGTGCAGGATGCCAGCCAGCAGGGAGGGGAGGAACAGAGGAACATGGAAAACCAGCACTAAAATCCCACAGGAAAGAGATGGGCAAGAAATAAATAAATAAATAAATAATCCAACATAACAATTTTTCATTGAAAACGGCCTGTTCAGCAAAACGGATGGTGATTTTCACTCACCTTGCAGGGGATCCAGCAGGGCACCAGCTGCTTTCCTGCCAGGTCACCCTCTCCATTCTCTCTGATAAGCTGAGCAGTCATTAAAACTGTGGGCTGAAAAAGCTTCAGTTTTCCCAGACTTGGAATGTGAGCAAAAAAAAACTCATGGCCACAGGCTGCCAGGGTCCAAGGGCAGGATGGGGTCCCACAGTAGGAAGAGGAGAAGTGACTCGTGGGTATCGGAGGCTGTACTTCTCTAGCAATTCTTCCTCCTGAAAGCCTTGAAGAGAGACATTTTTGATAGTTTTATAATTGTTACCTTTAAAAAAAATCCCTTCTGGAGGGAATTTCTGAAGTTTGCTGTTTTATTTTTTGTTTCTTCCCTTTTATTTTATTATTATTTTTTGTTTGTTTGAATTTCCCAGAGAAGAGGTCAGTCTAGTTTTAGTCAGCATTCAAGCAGCAAAATATTCTTCAAAATACTTTTTTTTCCATTTTAAACCAAGTCAAAGTTTATAGTGTCAACTTCCCTATTTCCTCTTTTTAATCAAAGCTCAGTATTTCCATGGGTCAGAGAGAACAAACACATTTGAAAGCGAGGACAAGTAGTCTTGCAGAGAAATCTTCTGTTGCTGTAAAGCTGCCATCGTGACTTTTGGGTCATTCTTTTATCATTCATTACATTTGAGAACCACCCACAGAAGATGGGAGTAAGACAATTTGGACATTTGCCTGCCACAACAACCCTGCATGGCCCCAGGTAGCCACAATTGTAATTTTGCTTTTAACTTGTACCAATGTCTGGACTAAGCCTCCAACCAGTCAGGAAAAAAAAAAAAAAAAAAAAAAAAAAAAAGTGAGAATAAGTGAAAAAACAAGTGAATTGTAGGAATAGCTTGAAAATACTTTGTTCTGCCCTGGTTGACACTGAACAGGAGATGGATTGGCTGGTCCACAGGATCCATCATCCTATATACTCTGAATTCTGCAAGCAATATCCCAGCAAACATTTCCATTATGTGTGTGCCAGGGTTTGAGAGCTGTTGGGGCTTCTGAATTCAGTAACATGGCTAAGCAATTCAAGCAGGAAACAGTCTCTGTGGTCATGAGGAAGAACTGTGAGAACTAAATGTACATCCCTTACTCATTCCCATCATCCAGTGAAGACATAGAAATGGGCAAAGGCTGGCAGATTTCAACACTGTCACACCAGAGGAATAGAAAACTTGTTCTCCACACATGAAAGGGGGGAGCCATAGAATAAATGCCCTCATCCTACAAAATGTTCCTGTACATGCAAAGTGCAAAAGCAGGAGAAGGAGGAGGAAAAGGAGGAGGAGGAGAGGAGGAGGAAGAGACCTTCCAGAACATCCTCCACTGGGGATGACTGCTGCCATGGCAACAGCAGCTATGTGAGAGAAGAGGAGAGAAGCACCAGCTGTGGTCGGGTGATTGTTTTTTCCCCTCTTTTTCCTTTTTTTTTTTTTTTTCATCAGAGCTGCTCCAGACACTGGGCTTTTTTCCTGGGTTAGAAGTATGAAGGAGCAGATGCCCCCCTGCCAGCAGCGCAGCACCGGTGGGCTCTGGGTACCCGTAGTGCTGCTCCAGGTATGGGGCACTCCCAGTCCCCACCAGTCCCTGAGATGCTTTGCACCATTTTTACTCCAGGTCATTCTCTGTGTTTAACACAATTCTTCTTTGCTTTCTGTAGGTAAAAAATCTGGAGATAAAAACCATCATTAAACTGTCCCTTTGGTTGCGATCTGAGGATTATGGGCATGATCTGCTTTCAGTTGCATGAACACAGAAAACTACAGCTTCCTCCCTACTCTGGATTTAAATTCTTGTACCTAAACTCCCTCCCAAGACCATTGTGCCCTGCTTGGATCAAAGGCAGCCCTCAGTGGGACACCTCTGATCGTGCCTTTAATCACCTAGATGGTCGGTGTGCAAGTCTAAGACAGGCTCAGTCTGCTCTCAAAGGCACCCACACAAGGTGAGTTATCCCACCCACAGACAGAGAGACAATTTGTGCTCTGGAAATGAAAGCCTTTAGCACTGGGCAGGATAAATTACCCCCCGAGGGCCTCTCTCTCTCTAAGCAACAGAGAGCTGCTACTCAACCAAATTAAAGTGTAGCATTCAAAGCTTAATGTTAGATGAAGTGACTCTCATCTGCAGAGTAATGTCGCCCACAGACCTACTGAGCCTCATTTATCTTACACAATTTACTCCCGCTCCTTCTCCCTGCAGCTGGGCCAATGGCTTGTGCTTTCAGGGCTGTGCCACAGCCTCTCTCCTGCTCTGGGATGCCGTGCCAGACGCAGCTAGAGATGGCTCTGCCTCTTCATTGCGAGATGCCAGCTTTGAAATATAACGCATTTCTCCCAGACAGAAATTATCGGAGCAATGCAATTAGCAATCGTACCTATAGGGCACATTCTGAACTCTGGTTACTGTGTGACTGCCCAGAGAGTCCATCGAAACTCAAATAACCCATTTCAGTACATTTACCAATTACCATGCAAGAATGGGTAAGAAACAATTTGCTGCTTAAAGTCAGCAAATGAAATCAAGGCAACTTTCAACTTTATGAGTTTCATTTGATTTTCCCTCAATCCAGATGAACCCCCGCCCCCCAAACCAGAAGTCACAAGGGATTAATACATATTCTACTGAAAGCCACCGAGGGCACTAAATTAAATCTGTGGTGCTCTCTCTCAATCACTCGCACACGTAAATGGCCTGGAAGCCCCTGCAAGGCTTCCTGTTGGCGTGAGGTCGCCAGACAGCCCAAAAGCTATTAGCACTGGTTAGGGAGTCGCAGAGTGATTTAGCAGAATTTCAAATGACTGCCGCAGCACTGTGCTCCATGTTGGAGACAGGAGCAGTTCTTGGAAGTGCATTTGGATAAAGCTTTTGAATTTAAAGTTATTTGACAGATCTCTTGATGTTTGACTGAGCATGTGTAACGCAAGTGCTGTTCATTGTAACCCTTTCTCTCAGTTATCTGTGCTAGCAGTGGCTGTGCAAATGTTTTCAGAAGGGCCACAGGAACAATAACATATTGAAGGGCAATTCCAGTAACAAGTGATGGTCGATATTGCACTGACTTGCAGTCTGAATCTACCAAAAGTGAGCATTACTGAAAGCCTATTATATAGACACAGAAATCTTGAATACCCTCAGGTCCTTCAGCGCCACCTTTTCTGGTATGTAAACAGACACATGTAACAACACTTACATTCTGTCCCCACAGATGATTTTTAAATGATCTTTCTCTCTGGAAAGACAAACTCCTGTCAGCCTAGAAACTGGAGTCACATTTGGATCTTGAACCTTGAAATTCCTGGTTTTCCCAGTGAATATCAAACACTGTAAGAATCTGGGGTTCACATGGTGAGGATGTGGGAAAAGGGACAGATGGTCACCTTTCAGATGTGTTTGCAAAGATTAAAAACCATATTTAAACTGAATCAGCCATTTGTAGTTTCCTGCCCAAAGTGGCAGATCAAACAAAAGACTATGAGAGAGTATGAAAGCACTTTTGCTCAGTCCTACTATCCTCAGCCACCATCTTGGGGCTGGGGACTTTACTTCATTAGGTCACAGATTAAGAAGAAACCTTTTTTCTTTTTGAATGACAACAAGTCTGTCTGCCTGGGAGATCTCCCCTCTTTTTCCTGCATGCACACAAACCAACGTGGATGTCGGATCCTTTCCCTGCAGCTCTTGCTAGCTGTTGGACTAGCTAGATCACATGCGGGTGCTGAAGATTTTGACATCTTAAGGTAGAGTTTGGACAAATTTGAATCTGGGAATATACAGCAAATGAAAGATCTCTCACACACACACACACAAAAAAAAAAACCTTCTATTTTGCCTGGAGGAATCTGGGAAGAGAAGATAGAATAGGTAAGTGAAAGAAGGCTTGTTTGTTATAGAAGGACATTTTTTCCTTTCCCATATGCCCTAGTGAGAAGATTTATATACCACAATACCTATTTAGCTTGGAGTTTTCTTGTCTGGATTTAGCTCTAAATAAATGGCTGGGATTTGAAACCATAATCTCTATTCATCAAAAAATGTAATAGCTCGCTCACAGAGAGGGAGGAACGCTGATTCCCCAGACTCCACAAGCCTGAGGCACTTTAGTAAGGGTGAGTGGCTTTCCTGAGGGTCCCTCTATCTCAATTCTACCAGCCAGTGGCATCTTATGCCACAAAACAAAAGCCTTCACAATGGTAGGCAGTGACGTAGTTATTCAGAGAGGAACATGTTTTTTTAGATGTTTATGAAACATTTGGTTTTGTACCATCCTAACTCCCATAAGATCATGCCACCACCCATTTCATAGTCTGCTGTGGTCTTTCTGGTGTTAGCCCATTCTCAGACTGACTTTCACTCCTCCCTCCTGTTGTGGCACCCATCTCTGCCCTACTTTCCTTTGTCATTTTCTTCTTGATGCTGGCCTCTCCCGCATGTGATGCAGGAAGGATGGCCAAAGACTGGCAGATGAATGATTGTGCTAGGTTTAGTTGTGAGGGGAACAAGAGGACCGGTTTTTCAAATCTCATTTTTTCTAGCTTCTTGTTATCCCACTGAACCTAGATTTGCAGATAGTTTCTTCCACTTTCAGCACGAAAAGCACTGAGAGTCAAAACAAATGAGCAGTTTCCTTGTGAAGCCCAACCTCAGAGGGGGGTGCTTGATGCACATCATATGAAGCTCTTGGTAAAAGTCCCATAAAAGGCATTGTGAGCTGGAGCCATCGACCACTGCAGTTGACCAAAAGACTTCCAGAGGCTTTGGATCAGACCTTTAAAAAACACTCAGTGTGGGAATAAACAATTCCCCAGTGAGTCTTCAAACTCCAAAAGGCACAGGTTTTTGTGGCAGTGAGAAGCTGGAGAGCACTGCAGTGGCTGGTGATGTTATCTGAAGCTTCCCTGTCTGGTAGCATTGCCTTTCACAGAAAGCAGGATTGTACCAGAGCTTCTCCTTACCAGCCTGTCCACCAAGAGTGGTCAGCCTCCTCTTTAGGGGCCTTTTCTCCAAACCAGAGACCACTTGATGTGTTGGACCTGAACTCATGTACCCAACCTTTCCTTCAAACACACCAAAAATCCTGACACACCAGTACTCATCAGTCACTTAAATTCAATCAAATAGACTTTTTCACAGTTCACATCTTGTCATGGGGCTAGCTTTGGCTTGGCTCCAACTTCCCATTTTCTGGCGTGGCTGAGTCATTTCATTATTTTCCTTGTTATTCTTTCCTCCTTCTCTTGGTACCATTCCACAAGGTTTTTTTGTCTCAGAGCCAAAGGCAACTACACAGACTCTTCTGATCCTGTGATAGGGGGAATGCAATAACCATCCCAGGGATCCATCTGACATCAGTCTGAAGGCTTCCTTGTTAAAGCACACAAATACAGTTTTGAAGGAGCTGATATGGATAGGACTCCACATTTTTTGATTTCATGCAGTAAAGACAGTTTTTTTTCCATTCCCATGACTGTAGAGATATGCCAGATTTTGGTGGGCCTGACCCAACAGACTAAAGGGGGGAAAAGCCCTCCAAACATGTTTTCAAGATGTTAGGATCATATCTCCATAATTAAATTTTCTGGCAGTTGGAAGTAGTGCAAGATCAGGGTTACAGTGTCTTAGAGGAGAGAACATATTGTGTGTCTTTGCTATGGCCTGCAAATGGCCTCTGGTTGTATTTAATATTTTCTGGGTTAGCTTTCTGCAAGTTTGAGTGAAGACAGCAAATACAGATCCGTGGTCCAAGGTCCAACAGGCAGATGGGTGGCTGAAGAAATGTGAGGACAGATACATAATACAAAACACTTGGAGAAAAAAAATAATAAAACAAAGAAAGAAAGAAACAGTTGCAAGAATTAAACATTTCCAAGCTCAAATAAAGTCCTGGTTTTGTAATCAGTTACAGAGAGGCCAATCTCTTTGTATATATATATTATATATACACATATGCCAGACTCTAAAACGCTGAAGGAAAGTGCTGACTACATATAAATGGGTATAGATTTATGTACCCTTTGACTGGAGAACAGATTCTACTTCTGCTGAGCAAGTCAGTTAAGTCTGTGCAACTTGCAGGTCCCATTTTAGTGTGTGTTTGCTAGTTTAATCAGCTTTGAGCCACATCCACATGGATAATGCATGCAACCTCTCATGCGATCAAACCCCAAGGGTCAAATCCTTCTCTGCAATCCAAGCCCTTAGAGCTCCTTTGATGTTGGGGTCTCTCCAGGTGACCATTTCTAGGTGACAAAAACTGAGCACAATGGTTAACTGCGGGCCCTGGGAGATAATACACAGGAGATGGCCTGTCAACCTGAACAAATGTCAGAGGTCCAGGCTGTGTATACCTCTGTATGACCCTAATGCAATAACATTTCTGTTTCTGGCCATGGTTCCTGAGTTAATATAGTTTGTTTGCCTGGGTTGCGCATTTTGGGGGGAGGTGGTTTTGTGTTTTGTTTTGTATTGCTGTTGATTTATTTTTTTTTCCCCAGGTATATTCATTTAGTTTTTTAAGTCACTTTTGCCCATGACCCTCATGTTTTTGTAGTCATCCAGTAATGAAAGTTTGAGATTTCACAGCTCTTTCAGGACTGACATGGATCTGCAGAACTGTTATATAGAGAAAAGCAAAGCAAGACGAGTTTACCTGCTTTTGAAATTTGAAGTCAAACATTCAAACTTGCATTCAGTCTGTCACCGACAATTATCATCAGCTTCTACCTCCCACTTGTTAATATTGCCTGCAACTGTTTGTTTTGTTGGCCCCACTGTTTTGACAGACACAGACAGATACTGGCCAGCTCTGGCACAAGCACATGAGATAGGAGGCAAGAAAGGATGACTACGAAAACCTTACATCCCCAGCAGCAGCTTTACACTGCTCCTGACTCCTGGTGGGAAACAGAGCTGCATCTTCACTGCCTGCCAAGGGAGTGGGGATGAAAGAGTGAACCTGTTTCTTTTCCACATTCTGGTCTCTTCTATCAGAAACTTCCTTTTGAAAATTTCTCTTTCTTCCTCTCCACAACCTACAGCAAATATGAAGTTTGATTATTTATTTATTTGTACCAGAGCAGTGTTGGCTTCAAGAGCTTTACCTATCAACATTTTATGCACAATGTAGTAGAGCTGTCAGCAAGGACAGATATGTGGGAGGGTTGATGAAAAGGCCGTGCACCTAGTGCAAGAAATATTCATGTCCTTTCTTGTGAGTAGAGCTCGAAGCCTCGTTGACACTCTGCAGATGGTGCCTGCTCAATGTAAACTACATGTGTGCAGAACAGAGCAAAAGGCTTTGGAGGGCTCGTCAGAGTCACGCAGCCATGTTAGCTGCTCCCTACTTCTGTCTCACACACGTGCACAAAGCAGGGCTGGGAAGGGTATCTGAAAAACTGCTGCTGCTTCTGCTGCCAGTTTCATTACCTAAAAGAAATCTCCCTTGGAAAGAAAAAAAATAATAAAAGAGAGAGAGAGAAAGGAACAGAAATGTCATTTGCTGACATTGTCATTCCCTGATGCCCAGTAAATAAACATAACATCTATTTGTCACCATGGAAACATCTTCCATGGTCCAAAGTATGCAAAGGAGAGGTATCTGAGAAACCCAGAAGTCTGAGGAAATGAGCAAGTATCTAACCTAGCATTTGATGTTGTGTCTCTCCTGTAAGTATTAGTCCTTTATTTTTTTTTTTTTTCTCTGAGGTACAAACATATTTATTTTAGAAAGGGCAGCACGTATCCTAGAGGCAAGGCTGAAACATTTGCTTAATGTGCTTTCTTCAGTGCCTAGTGCCTCTTCCCTCTCCCCTGCCAGGGAGGGATTTGTAAATAACTGTTTTATCTGTATTTCTAAAAGGCACTTGTTTCTCCGGGAACACTGCATTTGGTCTTCTCATCTTGTGCATCAAAGTTAGAAAGGCATTGCCATGAGCTACATAAGCGATGTATTGATTTACACCAACAAATCACTTCTCTTGCCCACATGGCATAGACAGTCACCTGGAGATGTGGGGAACACATCCTCTTCTTCCTGGGGGATTGCAGTGCCACCGACGAGGACCTGCCCACCCTGCCTGCTCCAGGACAGATGTCCTACGACGTGGCACCATGCTGCAGCCCCTGAACCTCATAGTCACAAGCCTTTCATTTACATAGTATATATGATGCTTAGGACCTGGACAACTCCTTTTGCATTTCCCCTATAGCAGATGTAGCACCATTAAGGAGAAAGCAGTCTTCCCTAAGTCTTCTATCATGGGGGTTATGCAAGCCTGCAGATGCTGTGCAAATAACAAGGTGCAGGTGAAAAGACATTCTTGCCTCTAGGTGTACAAAAAGCTACAGATTTGTGAAAATGTACCCTCCTGATAATCCGCACTGGGATGTGGCCATGTACTGCCTTACAGGAAGCTGCCATCACACCATGGATCATGAGCTCCACAAAATCTGGGTGTAAGCAGCGCCTTGCACCTTTAAGTTGGAAGCATCTGTGATTCCCTGTAAAGGAAAGAGCCCATATCAAGACAGTGGCAGTCAACCTGTTGGTAGACTGCAAACAGCTTTTGTGTTTCTACCTGGAGTCCACTTCTGGAAGCCAAGGGAAGTATGAGGTCTGAGCTGTTGAGGCTGCATGGATATGATCAGAAAGCAGAAAATCAACTTGAAAATAAAATTTAAAAATAAAATAAAATAAAATAAAATAAAATAATATAAAATAAAATAAAATAAAATCTGTGAGCAAAGAGGGATCTAAGAGGATAGAGGGGAAGGGCATTATGGTGGGATCACTCCATGAAAACACAGTCACTGTTTTTCAGACAGGCAGAGCAGAAGTTAACAACTGGGAAAGGAGTGATGTTGAACCTGGCTGCATGATCTTTAAACATCCTATGGTATGCAATAGGAAAAGTATCCATTACATTTAGAATTATGCTTTATGTTTGATTTATTTGTGGTTTTTGTTTCCAGTCTTGTGCCTGACTTAAACTCTGACTTTAATACTTAAGCAAAGCCAAGGGGTGTATTTAAGACTAAATCCTGAAGAGGCATACCTCCAAACTAAGCTCTTCTGTCAGTGTGGGTGGAAGACAGAAAACACAGACCTTCAAACAGCTTCTTCCTTATTAATGAAGCCTCTCTCTTAAATGCTTTTCCCCATTCTTCCGTTTCCCTACAGAAAAAGTGGAGTCTTGCATTCTCCATGCACATGAACCAATACCTTAACTGGATGTGCCCCAAAACACTCTGATGCAAATATGAACCATGAAGGAATGCACTTGAATCCCAGAACGCTGGAAATGGTCAGTAGAAAAGACTTAGTAACTTTCAACAGGTAAAAGTCATCAGCTTAAAGTCCATTTGCTGCCTTCATAAAGGCATGCTTTTTAGACCATTACACAGAATGACAGATAAGCAGCATATGGTGTCACCTTCAAACTTGAAATTTTCTGTTGCTTTATCTTGGTGAGAACCACCTTTTCCCTTCCTATATTTCTTTGGGTTTTGTTGAATTCTTTCTTTCCACCTCATCTCCCTTACATTAAGCACTCCCCATTGTGGCATTCCTTTGTCTTCTTCTTACACACGAACATCTCCAGAAAGCTTTGATTTCCGTTGTACTGCTCTTCATCTACTCCTTTAGCAATATAATTTTTACTTTTCATCTCAAGCAGCCTTTGCCTTTTCACCCACCTTCTTCCTCCTCGACTTGATACTCTGCTCACACCAGTGCACAACTGTGTAATTATCCATCATCTACAGCAAGTGGTCTTGATTTATTCACTGTGAGAAAATCATTTGTCTACACTGATTTCTCTAGCACCAAGCTTCATCTATTGTTTTTCTTCCTACACCCATTGACACACCTGATAGCACATGCCCTAGTAATATCTTTCCAACTGTTACCAATTATTTTTTTCCCTAAATAGCATGAGTAGATAAACGTTCCCCTGTGGACACATTTTTAACATATATTTCCCCACACCCTTCTTTTATTTAGGAAAAAGTGCTTAAATTGAAATAATGGAATCCCAGAGCAATAGTAATGAAAAAAAGAAAAAAAGGAAAAAAAAAATCACAAAGATGAGTAGTGTGGCATACTTTTGTATTACCTTTCACATTAGAGAAAAACTTCTGACTTGTTGAAAAGAATAGCTTACTTCCTGCAGGCTGCACATAAAAAATATCATAGTTTCCCCATATAATTTCTTGCTGATCTGTCCAGATCTGTAAAGTCATAGGTGACACTTGTCAGATATTCTGGCTGAACTTCAACAAAAAAAAAAGGTGCAGCTTTTGCTTTTCAATGCACTCAGTTTTCCAAAGGACACTTGAACCCTTACTTTCAGAAAATTTAAAATTAATTGAGTTTAACTATTTTTTTTTTTATTAAAAAGGGAAAAATGTCACACCTCTTTAGTCTGTGATTAGGATGTACTCGTTTATTTATAGAGCCATTTGTTGCCTAAAACCATTTCTTTTACATAATTGCTTCCTCAGACTGTTTGCTTATGTCGATCAGAAAATGTATTTTGGAAGATTAGGTCATTTATACTTGTGCAAATCTGAGCAATAATTCAAATAAAGCAAGGTCAGTTTAAATGAATACCATAGCTAGCACAGGGATAAACCTGTTAAATTAAAATCACTGGATGTAAGACTCTGCTGATCATGTACTTGCACTGGAACATGTCAAATGAAGATTGTTTCTATTTACTAATTTACATCAATGCTGCAAAGATGAGATGAAATTCCCTCTAAAGTTGTAAGGTGTTTACTATATAGCAGGAGGTCAAATAGTAACAGATTTCCATTTGGCACTAAGTTAATGCTACTTCTGTCAGGCATTGTAAATAGCTCACAGATGAATGTTTTTAAAAAACCTAAAGCTCAAGAGCAGTGTACAACCCAGCCAGCCAAGCAAAGGAGCTGGGCTTATCTCACCATTATATTTTAATAAAAACCAGAGCAATTACCTCTGTAGTATTTATTATTTGATTTTTGAAACAATTAGATAATTCTGTCCATAATATTGCAGGTTCAATCAACTATGGACAAAAGCATTATTTCAGACCTATACAGTAGGCCTGCAAACTTTACACAGGTGCTTAACATCACACATAAGAGTATTTCCACTGAATGTTAAGTTGTCATCTTCCCTTCTGCCCACAAACATGAAACTATTATTTTATTTCTGATAGTCAGAATTTGTTGATGATCATTACACCAGATGATTGATTTTCAGATTGTTTGCAGAATGTTTGTGAAACAATGTAGATACCTAAACTGCACAGTATTGTCTTTGTTTCTTCTGTGGATGTCTGACATGGGAACTTATTAAATATAAATACATTATTTAATATATAAATTATATTAAATATAAAAACATCTGCCCACTGATCAGCAGGAAGTCCAGGAAGAGGAACAAGCAGAGCTGGGAACCAGCTCTTGGGGCAGCCTTCTGGCAGCTTTCTCACTCCTTGAACCCCTACGGGCATGACGCTGGGAGGAGAAGTGGCACATCTGCTGTAGGTACGTCCATGAGTCCATAAACCCCAGGGCAATCCCATGAGGCCTCAGTCCTTTGGGCAATGGGAAGGAACAAGCCGGGACACAAGGCCAAATGTCAGGTTGCTGCTTCTATTTATAAGCTGCTCATAGGCATATTTTATGTATACATTTACGTGTCTGTAGACATGAATGTGCATGTAGACAAAAACTATGGCAGTGCATGCATGGCCTGTACCATAGCCACAAGATGTAAAATTCCCATCCTGATAAGAACCATGCTGGCTAAAACCTGAGCTGACCCATTTTCAGACATGTTTCCCATGATCTCAAGGCATGGAAAGCACATCACGATGCTTTGAGCTGCAGGATGGCCTTTGTGCAAAGATATGTGTCCCACACCCTGCTGCCCACTTGAGCCACATCTATCTGACCAGCCTGGCACACCCTGGGTATGATGCACAGCATCACCTCACACACCCTATATTCCGATGGGCTGCAGATGAAACCACCTTAATACATCAAGTTTCATTCAGCCTGTGATGCCACGCGTGCCTTTTACAGAAAGAGTCTCTCTTCACTCATGAGGCAAGGCAACTGCTTTCTTGCCCCAGTAAAACCTCGTGTTGTCGTGAAGTGGCAGTGCTCTCAGTGCCAAGAGGAGAGGTTTCCTCCACAACAGGCTGTGTGGCTCTTTTATGCCCGGTTCATCAAGAAGGGATAAGTCATAATTTGTAAACAAAATTGAGTTTAAATAAATTTTCTTGATGCATTCTGCTTCAAGTATCCCCTAAAATGTATCACTTAAAGCCAGCATTAAAAGAAAATACTATTAAGAGGGCATAAGGTAAACTCATTTAGTTGCTCAAATTGTATAACGCAATGAATTAATATGGTAATGTATCTTCAGAGACCAGAAGTAGATAATAGAGGTGAACAGAGGTTTTCGAGCTTGGCTTCGGAAAGGCAAAAGTAATTTATCATTCTGTTGTAGTTTTGGAGAGAAGCATTTCTCATTTCTTCTGACTTTCTCTCTGAAATTCTTAGTTTCATTTTTAAACCACTTTTTGGTTTTTGCTTTGTTTTTATTCCAGACAGAGTTTCTATCAAGTTCAGCCATACATAGCGCTCCCTGGAGAGGCAGCAAGCATCAGATACTTTTAGTCCCATCCCTATGCTTACATGCTTCCAGGGGTGCAGCGACATGGGACTTGCCTCTTTTGGAAATTCATCTCATTTCTCCAGCTGGCATGAGCAGGGCATGGAAAGAATAAAATAATCTATATTTTCCCCTTGTTTGCTTCTGTTGTTGGGGTCAGGGTGAGGTTCCAGCTATGATCAGTGCTCTGTGAATAATCCCACTCCTTTCTTTACAGCCACACAAATGCACATTATGTCTTTATTACTTACATGCATTGTCCTGTAAGAGCTTATTTTTAATTAATAGAAAACAAAGCCCTTCTGACCTTATCCACAGGAAATATTGCCTCATTCATGCTAGCCATAAATTAAGCTAATACAGTCTGCATGTCCAACATATTTCTCTCAGGTAACATTCACTCAAATATTAAACAGGGAGAGAGAAGGAGGGAAATCCTATTACTAAAGTACCGGTGTAAAGATGGACTCGGTAATTGCTAAAAGGCATATCAGAGAGAGAGATTTTATTGTGCCGTAACAGTTGCGGAAAGTAGAGAAAAATATCTGATACAATTGAAATGGGGGGAAATTTTAGCAATGCAAAATCTAATTGCCCGAATGGGAATGTCATCTGATGCTATAGCAAGGCAAACATCTTCAAAAGAATTCAGTGGAGAAGAAAAGCCTTTACGGTGGAGAATAAAAGCTGCTGTACAAATATATACTAATTAACCTTACTAATTTGTCTGTATAATTAGATAGTCTCTTTGTTTTTTCTTTTCTTTTTATTTTTTTTTAACTGCAAGCAGGGCACAGCAGTAGCAATACAAAATATTTTACTTCTCCTTCTGTATGCTCAGTGCTGGCAAAGAGTAGATATCTCCTCACAAATGAGCTGTCACAAATTGCTCCTTGTTTGGTGGCGACATCCTTGGTCTACATTATAGCTACAGGAAGCCTAATCAATTATGCTCCCAAAATGAAATAAGAGCTCTGTGGTGTCAGGGGCATAGCTCATAAAATTAATTACAAGGCAAGTTTACATATTGAAGTACCAGTTTATGGAGGGACTAATAACTTTTGATGAGACTTTGACAGGATATTACTCACAAGGATTATGAAAACACAAAAATCATTTGGGACCGGCTAGTCAGACAGCAGCTTGCATCCCAGCCGTCACCCGAGGTCTGACCCTTTCCTTTGTCAAGTGCCAAGGCTCCCGATTACACCCCAATATTGCCACCCATGCAGAGAGCACAGAGCTGTCCCCCTTAGCTACCAAAATCCCCTCATACAACATCTCTTCTTACTTCTCCCACCTCCGATTTTTTCCTGCTTCCTGTAAAAATCTTCAGATTTTGACAATGTGAGAAAAACAGATCTAGATAGTTTTTTTTAAGACTGGGCAAGTACCAGGCTGCAGGGTGAGCCCTGGCACCCCGGGACATCCAGCCAGGATCGGGGCTTCACCATCGCCCCGACCTCAGGGCACTTCCACAGGCAGATAATGGGAAATAGGATTACTCAGGCATTTGTGTTTGCTCAACTGTGGAGCATAAAAATGTAAAAGGTGAATAGTGACAGATGGCAGATCTTTGGGGGAAACAAGTAATTTTAATGGTGGAAGCAAACAAAGCAGATCGTGGCATGGATTAATGTGGAGCCTTTCATGCAAAGATTGAAAACATGTTGCTAGTCAGCCCTCCAAATGGGTGAGAAGGCAGGTAAAAAGCAGTATAACCACTAAACCACTGGCTAAGCTGCGGCACTGAGAGGATGAGCACTTTGCTGTTACTGCAGCCCAAGGAGTGCCACGGCCAAGGGTGGGCACCAGCCAGAGGATTGCACCAGCTCACTGAGTCACCTCCCGATGTGACCGAAGCTGTTTAATGAATTGCCTTTATGAAGCTTCAAGACACTGAGACCCACGTAGAATGTCAAATGATAAATGGCCTGCCTCAGAGATGCCATTCATAATCAAATCTTAAATGTAGTTCGGCTGAATGGAGTCATTGCTCTTCTGTGTACCATTTACAAGCCCCGATACCATTCTCCATAAACTGATACCTTCTCCTGAAAACAAGCTGTGAGTTATCCTGCACGGGAGTGCAAAAGCAAGCTGCACAAAACCACGTTGATATACTCATCATGGAATTATGAGAGAAACAAGACGTGTGAAACCAGGGTGTGTTTAGGTGTCTGCATATCTGCATATAAGCATCCTAATAATTTCTGAAGGTGTTGGCCAGTTTCAAGCAGGCATGATCCACAGGTAGCAGTCTTGGAGGTGCTGTGGTTTTACAAGTATTGAGCATTGGGAAAATAAGTTGGTGAGAGTGCAAGAGAGGGACCCTCCCCATGTCTCCTCATTTGTTAAAATAATAATAAATAAAATTTAAAAAAAAAAAAAAAAACACTATGAGCCAAAAACATTGTTCAGAAAAGTTGGAATGCAAGTTTTTTAACAGCACCTTAAAGCAAATCATTCAATTCCCAGGCACAAAGAACAAGCGTGTTCTTTAAATTATCATTACAGAGTTCCTTGTTACTTAGACTGGGCAACAGATTTTCATTTAAATGGAGGTCTCCTCAGAAGTGCAAAGGGGCCTTTGGGGAGGTTCAGGGGAGGAAAAATGTAATTTTTCAGGCTCCAAGTGTTCTTTTGTGTTTTATAAACAGCTGAGTGACAGCCCAGTGATTAATAAGTTACATAAATAATTATAAGCGACATGTAGCTGAATCTAGTCCACATTCCAGACATGGTACATTAAATAAAGAGAATTCTGCTCTTCCCCCCAGAAGAAAATTTATCTGGCAACACCAGATAAATCAGAAATGATACTGTTAAAGCACATCCAGTTCTTTGGAGAGACAGCTCATCAAAACCAGAAGTTTCTACTGAGCACACTTTCTCAAGCAAATCGTTTCATTTACTTCAGTCCCACTTTGTAGTTGTTCGGTATAAAAAAAAAAAAAAAAAAAAAAAAAAAAACACATTTTCTCCTTTTATTCATCCTCTCTGGTTGAGCTTATTATTTACCCAGAAATGCCTCTGTGGAGAAGAGCTTTGTGCTGATACCCTGCTATAACCATGTATAGGAAGGTAAATGCTGGTTTGCAGCTTCGGCAGCAGAGCTCACTGAGAGGCTCATTGGATGAGTTTAATTGCTCATGTTTTACAGCACCATCAAGAAATTCAGATGAAATCGACCCCCCTTCCTTGGATTAGGCATTGAAAGAGACAAAATTAAGCCTGCCTACGTCTTCTATTGTAAAGACACATTTCTAGTATGTAAGAACTGAGTAGTATCTCTGTAAGTAGTTCCTGAGGGTTTTAGGGCACCTCGCTGCCCTCCACAGCGAAAGGTAAGAGGATGTGATGAAACAGAATAACCTGGCCCAGCACAGTGCTTTAAGGTTAGGAAACACCTTTGTTTGAAACTCAGCTCTGCCCCAAAGTATGTGAAGGAAAATGGCATGATCTCCATTTAGAAAGCTGTACGTTGGGGGTGATCCCACCGTTCAGAAAACCCAGAGAAGTATTTTGAAATATGTCCAAGAGATAATTTAAAAGTTCAAATTAATGCCTAGCACTGCTCTACCCCAAAAATTCTTTTTGTATGTGTTATTCAGTTGTATAAATGTGACTGTAGTTTTCTGATGTTCCTCTCCCTTTTTGTGAGGGCTTAGTGACTTCCTTGCTCTTACAGGGAAAGGGGGTTACACAAGGAGCTACTTTGGTGTGCATTCATTTATATCATTTTTATATTATAATACTGAGTGATTTTCTGTATTTTGGAGTTCTAATGAGCTTGTGGAAACAATAAAAAAGAATAATTCTGGTAACAAACACTGTTCTTTTCATGAATTTCAATAAAACACTGATTGTCTTAGCAGACAGTAGCCACATTTCCAAGAAATGTGATTACTTCAATAATTGAAGTGTGTTTTTAATGACTTAGATTGTGAAATGAGGCATCATTTCCTAGATTCATAGATTTTAGGGCCAGAAGGGACCTGAGTGATTGTCTGCTCCCAGTTCTCTTGTAAAATCACCATGAATTTTTTCACAGTTGTTCCTGAAGCAAATACATTGCTTCTGGTGAAGCTAAGCACAGCTTTTTCCAAAGTAGATTTTGTTGTAGTTGGTTCTGTTTAGTGACAGTACTTTAACTTTCTAGATTTACATTAAATTCCATCTTTAGTCCATTTCTTACACTTAGGATAATTTACCATTTTTAAGTCAGCTGTTTGACAGCAAGAAAAATATGAAGATTTGACTCCTAAAACCATTCATAGACATTCACAGACTTATTTAAATTAATTTTCAGCAGAGCATCTCTGGAGCAGGAGTCCTGCACTATTTTTTTCCAATTAATCAGCTCCTTGAAGGAGCAGTAGTGGTGGCTGATGGCAGCATTAGCAGGGACAGCCACCAAATTTTTGATGGGCCATATATGTATTCCAGCTGTATTCCATGCTGGGCCTGGCTCATCACATTTTCTGAGGATCGGATCAGATCAGATGTTTAGGAACACTTTTTTAAAGAGTTTTAGTAAATGAAATTTTTGACCTAAGAGGTCTTGCCTGGCACCAGATGAAGCAGAGAATTTGTCAGCATGTCTTACCCCTGTCTTGCCTGTCACCACCCTGGGGTAAGAGCATGAATACTTATCCAGCCCACTCTCTCCCAGTTGCAGCCATGAGCAGGGAAGCCCTGCCAGCACACATGAGATCTTCTATGTGGATTTTGTCTTCCTGACATTCTTTCTTTCTTTTCTAACTAACCTTGATCTCATTTCCCCCAGTGTATAGAAAGGCTTTCTGGCAGAAATGTCACCTTTAATCTGTTCTCTATATTTCTGTAGTACATGCTAATGACCCCTATTTTATTTTGCAAACTTCACCCTGACACAGCATCAGTTTAATTCCCTCATTTAGGTCCTAACCAAGCAAAGCTCACCTTGTTTTCATCTCTTGGTGTAACTCATTCTATGCTCTTCCAAGAACTTCCAAGATTTATTCTGTCACTTTAATCTGTTGTGGGGGGAATAGTTTATCCAAACAGATGCACACTTTCTTTTTAGTTTCTGATTTGTAAGCTGCAATAAAAGTGGAAGAAATGCAAGCTCCAGTAATAACTGCAATTTTCGGGGAAATTCTGGTCCTTCTCAGTGACTATATGAGAAGTGCAATCAAACCAGGCGAGAGCCCAAAATATACTGGGGAGATATGGATGAGAAAATAAACATTTGCCTATTTATGGATGAAATAAATATTTGCCTGTTTATTATGGCACAGATCTGCAGTGCAGAAAAACCCTCTCTCTTCTAGGGCTTCAAGTTCGTTGCAAAGATAAAATCCTTCAGCAGCTGATGGAGGTGCAATACAACCACAGAGTGTCCTCTGGCTCATTACAGACTGTTTTTGTGGTTGGTGGAAAAGTAAACCTACATATGAATTTCAAATGTTTCCTTTTGTTTTTTCCATACTGTACTTCATGGTATTCTGTCAGAAGTAGCTTTCAGGAGAACAGCTCAGAAGACAACACACTGCAGCTGACATGCAAACTGTTACGATCTCTTCAGTTGCATATTGCAATCTCTAAAGTCTTTAACTTTAGAGACAATGAATGGATCTTATGAAAATGAAAGCCATAGAAATAAATCATCCATCAGTAATGAAAAAAAGAGAATGATATAATTTCTATTTGTCAAGGTATAAATGATGTCACCACCCATTTATCCTCTGTACTTAAAGGTTGAAGCTATTCAGCAAATCTCTCCTGAGCCACATACATCTGTTGCTTTAATGGCGGCTATCGCAAAGCTTTCTGATTAGTTCACACATCATTCATCAATTAGAACAGAAGGTAAAAGTTATTTCTGCCTACCCATGGTGCTTCATTAAACAAATAACCTTTAATGTAATGAATGACAGCAGAATAGAGATATAAATAAGATGAGAGCTGGTACCTTAGGAGGTCACTCTGAAGAATTCCAACTTTTTCTAGAGCAGAGGGAAATGAGAATACATGGGTGGTGGGGGACCTAACATCTGGCAGGAATACAGACCCATCCGTGGCTCAGTACAATGGCTATTAGTACAACCAAGTACATGTGCCTCTTTGCATGTTGCTTTACTAAAAATGTTGCTGAAAAATAAGAATGCAGCATTACTTACACCAAAATTTACATGGAGTACTGTCCATACCAGTAACTTTTTCTCAAAACTCTCACAATGCAGAGTGGAGTATATTTTACCAACAAGAAAACCATGCAGTTTGTCGAGAGTTTGATGTGAGTCTTCAGCTGGAGAATTTTGGTCTTACAGAGTGCATATGCTGAGAGGTGCAGTTCCAGTTCCTCCGAATGTATTAGCAAAAAACTGTCCGGGTTGACAGGTGAGCTATTCAGCTGAAGGTGAAGGAAATGGATCTCATTTTCAAAAATTTATTCAGAGTAGAGTGGCATCAACTGGAGACTCCCATCATGCCCTCCCAGAACAGCATTTGTCTGTATTGCCATGCCCTGTAGCCATGCAGGTAGCCCTGGTTTTCCTCGAGGACACAGGACTGTGACTGCCTTCGCGGAGAGGAGAAGATCTCGGTGTAGATTCCACATTTTAGGTGAGAGTACTAACCACTAGGCTACAGCATGGATCTAGCCCAAGGCTTTCTTTCACAAGGGCCTAAATGAACCACTTCCATTTTGTTTGTCAGTTGTGTTTTTGCTTCTGCATCTCAGGTGGAATATTTAGTGTTAAATGAGTCCATTTAATTAGGGTAGGGGTTGAAGGAGGAGATTTATTTTGCCATTTAAAGTAATAATAGCAACAACTGATTCAATCCAAATTGAATTATTTTTCTTCATTTTGTTTGTCCAGCAAGCTAAAAACATTAAGGCCGAAGTCAGTTATTCATTTGTGAAACAGATGCAATTACAACATCTCCAGTTAGTTATCTGCTCTGCCTGGTGTGTCCTGCATCAGAGGCCATGAATAGCCTCAGGTGCAGGGTGACAGGATCTCTGGGTAGGATTGAAATGAACCTTGCTTTGTTGACCTAGAAATGGAGTCAGAACAGTCAAGGTGCACATGTTACACCTTGCTCCAAGGACAGTAATGCACTGCAGCACCTTTACAGAGTCCTGCCCTCATTACCACAGTGATTTGTGTCTCTCAGCTGTCTGATCTCCACATCAAAGCATGTTTTTTATCTCTCACAGTCCCACCAATGCCACTACCATTAGTGTAAACCCAGAGTTCATTTTTTTCCCACCATCGCTTCATCAGTAGCAATTTCTGTGGCTGAGAGGAGCTAAATAAAACTGAAGATGGATCCCAACACCAGTTTAGTGGAACAGATACAGGATTGGGCTTTAAGATGCTGACTGCCAGGGCACAATCAGTGTGAAAAAACCTCCTTTTCAGTAACAGCAGTAACCAGCCTTGGTCCATGGCACTCATTTGCAGCCAGGAAATAATGCCAGGCTCTTTCCAGCACCCCCATGAATGTCATTCCCGTTAGAGCCCTTGCATTGACTTTGCAGAGCTACAGCACCCTGTGCGAAGTACACTTGAGCTGTGCAAGCCGGCTGGATTTTCCATCAATTCCAATGGGCTTATGCTGGTGTAAATTGATGGGAAGTTAGAGGCAGGATGTCTGTTATTGATCACGGTGCAGAAGGCAGCAGTCTTGATTTTCAGTTTCTAAATTGAATTTGCTTTGAGGAACAGTCAGTGGAATCAAACCAACGGAGAACTCGGCCATATCTTTTGTTTATAGTCTCTTGTAGATAAAGTGCAGTTTACGATCTGAGCACCAGTCATGCTGACAGCACAGTTGTCCACACTCGAAGCTCTGCTGCTGACTCAGTCCAGGTTCAGTTATGCCACCTGTAGGAGAAGCATCCAGGGAAATGCACAGTGGGTGGAGCAGGAGATGAGATGACCCCATTCACTCCCCACCACAGGCTGGCACCGGGGGAAAGTGCCTCTCCCCTCAGAAGGATCATGTCTGGTTCCCTCCTGCCTGCTCTGATGGGCTGCAGGAGGGGTGAGAGCAACAGGGACGATATTCCTGGCACTGTTTCCTGAATGAAGCATGGCAGAGACAGACAGGGCTGTGCCCTCGTGGACAGTGTGAGCAGAGCTGAGCAAAGCTATCACCCTGCCAGCTCCCTGAGATCTGTGGTTTCAGGCAGCTGACAACATCAGCCTGCGACTGAGGGATTTTGTAGAGTAAAGCAAGACACTATAAATCTTCATCTCCTTTTCCTCCACTGTGAAAATTTTCTCAAGAGCATTTGTGGCCACAGGAGACTGCCAGGACCTCTTCTCTCTTCTGAAACATGCAGCAAAGTAAAGCTTGCTTTGAACCATCTCACACTTATAAGGCATCTTTCTGGCTTTGTGCAATGCACTAATTAATCCCACATTAGCATGGGGATGGACTTCCTCCCACTGTGGATATCTTCTTCCATACGTAATTTTTATTGCCTTGAAATCTACTTAGAAAAAACACAGTTTCCTATTGATCAGATGGAAACTTCATTATGCCCATGGGCTATGTACGTGGAGGAGACCTCTCTCAAATGCTATATTCTAATACTGATCGCACTTGGTTTGCTCCCATTTGTTATCTATTGATTTTCAGGGCTTTGGTATGACTGTGTCAGTAGTTAGTAAAAAATCCTGTGTCTCAGTGGAATGATACAAGTTAACCTGTGCAGTGTATTTGTGCCTGGATGCACATTTGTGCAATCTGCAAATTGCAAGACCTATAAGCAGAAGCGTGCCTGTACAAAATACATTTTAAGGGCTGACATTAAAGTTAATATGAAAGTTCAGAGGTGCAAAATAATTTCAATGCACAGAAGAGGTAGCAATAACGTTTCTAAACTGAGGCAGTGAATTATGTATATAAGAAATATTAAAAATGCAAAGCTGACTCTATTTGCATTCGGAATGCCCCCTAGCTGTTACCAGGAAGGAGGAAATTGCTTTATGCTGAATTCAAGGGCATACTACTTAGTGCTGTGTTTAAGTCAAGGAGGAATATCACTCATTTTTATTCTACCACTTAACTTGGGCTTATGTAATCTGTCTGCTAGCCGAGTCAGTTGTCTTATATTATTTTCTAACACAGAAAAAGAATATATAATTCAGTCATTAAACCTTTATTTTCACCAGTTTTGAGATCCCTCAGAACCATATTGCTTCATGTAAATCATGGGCTGTCATCACTCCAAGAGGACAGAAATATCCATATTGGGCCATGCCTTCCCAAATCACTTTTGGGTAATCACAGGACAAAATTAAACTTATTCACCGGCTGGGAGATATGTAGATGATGTGGAACAATTGAATAGGGGTAAGGTATCACCACAAGGGCACAAGGGTCTAAACACAGAAGCATTTGGTTCATCTAAATGGATGTAGACCTTATCTAGGATTAAATCTGTGTGTTAAATCTGACTGTGGGCTGGTCATGAGCAAGTGAGGAGGCAAAGGTCTCAAGCCACAGGTAGCAAACACACTGACTGCTGGCAATTCAGATGAGCAGGGGTCATACCTGCTTACTGAGATCAGCAACAGGGATTTTTCTGTAGTCTTAAAAGGGAAAATTAACAGAGAAATATTCTTACTGCCCTATAGTTCCTGACTGTCTCTGATCATAACTTTTTTTTTTTTTTTTGCTATTTCCATATTTTCCTCCCTGACCAGTGAAAATTGATCAAATTTTCACAGTGCTTTTATTTAAAGTCTGCTTCACTTCAAAGATCTGTTACACATGTGGCAGGAAAATATCACAAAACAGCTGCTTCCACCTCTGACTTTAAGAAGAGAATGAGAACAAGCAGTGGACCAAAGTGGAGTTTACACATCCCTCACCCACAGGTCTCCACATGCTGACCCAAAACCAACTACTTTTTGCATTTAGAAAGTCAGCACTCCTAACCAGGCCTGGATCTAAATATCTGATCAAACTAATCCCAGATGACTCTGGTAGACAAAGGTGAAAGGCAGCAAGACTGGACACATGCAAAGGTAAGATACGTTTGAGTAGACAGTTTGCTAATACATCTCTTTACTTCCATTTATATTATAGATATTATTATTTTGAATTTTTAGCAGCCCTGGTATGTAATGAAAAACAGAGAAACATTGGAAGTGCATGAAATGTCCCACAAGTCACCCCTTCCCAAAAATCACACAAAGAATACAAATTTTCCAAACTGCCATATTAAAAGAAATGCCAATTAAAATAAATGATCCTTCCCCCTCAGCTCTCTCAAAGAACAACACAGAGGGGGGGCACTCAAGCCCTATCTCAAGCCACTGTATTGTCTCTCTCTGATACTAATTGAGGATTTAGGATTGGAGGTGGCACTGAGAGCAATATCTTCAGCTCTCAATGGCAAGAAGTTGTCAAAACGGACCTCATTAGGTCTAAGGAGAGCTGTCCTGAGCACCTGAGCATAATCATGGGATGAGCTGTTTGCCTGAAAAAAACAGGTCTCTCCTGATATCTCAAAGGGCAACTATTCTTGCACGGTTTGGGTCGCTTTTTAAACACACAGACAAAAGAGAGTAGGACAATTGCAGCTAAAATCTGGAAGAAAAATACCAGAGATAAAATTCAGGTGAGGGAGTAAGAGACTTCTGTTAAAAGAGGCAGTGATATGATCCTCTGAGTTTAGCTCGCTGAGAGGAAAAACAGAGCTGGAAAAGTGAATACCTCCTTAATGAATATCAGAAACGTGGGGGCTGGAGACAGACGAGTCAGAGGTCACGTGTCGTATCATCCATGTCAAAAAAAAGCAAGGAAATAGATGAGACTTGCAAGAATAGACAAAAGCCATTAGAATCAGGACAGCTGGGGAGGAAGGGTTGAGCACAGGGCTAGAAAACAGCAGTGTGTCTGCAGAAGGAAATGAAGAATGGATTTGCAAATCTTTGGCAACTGGTGTAACAGGAGACTTCTGGCAGGAAAGGTCTTCGTCTGTGTCAAGGGCAAAAGAGTGGTGATGGGGACGGCGGTGCGAGCACACTGTGGGACAGCAGGAGCCGCAACTCCAGGGGTGGGAACACAACCCCTCTCTCTACAGGGTTTCATGGCCTGGGAGAGCCGGAGGAGGTATCTGTGGAGAAATTCTGAGGAAGAACAGCATTAATGCTTCATCCTGACATACTTTTTGTGATATGAAAGGGCAAAACTTATGCTGACTGTTAAATCAATATCAAATCAAGACTGGAATCTGTTTTACGATCATGGACAGTGAACTTCTTACTGCTGGAGTCATAAATGATGTCACATTTCAGCAGTCCTGTGGCTGCCAATATGCAAGTCAGAAATGCCCATTTTAATTAAAATATGTAATATGAAAGACAAAGTGTCACTTGCTGACAGCGAGATGTTCTCCTTTGTGCTCCTCTTGCTTTTGAGGCTCAGTGCAGAGCAGAAGAAGGCCTGCATCCCACTCAGCACCATCTGGTCTCTCTGGTGAGGCAAACCCGAAGATAAACCTACAATTTACACCACTAAAGCAAGTTTGATGTGAAGCTGAAAAGAGCACAGGTCTTGAGCTTGCCCTTGGGAACAAGGTAATGTCCCCTACTTGTGTGCAGCACAACCCAAAAGTACCCTGTGCACTTCAAACACAACTGTACTGGGACTGGGAAGTACTTTCCCTTATTTCCCTCCCCAGTACCACTGACCATGCCTTAAATCAGCAGTGCTTAGTCTAGCTTTGCTGTTATTTTTGCTTGGCATGGGCAAGACCCAGGATTCCCTAAAGACTGGTGTACTTGGCATCCTGTATCTTTGAGTCAGATCCCAGGGGATAAATTTTACCAGGGGTTTCACATCCTGGAGTGATTGAAATCAAGAAACCTTTGCCACTTTCTTATTTATGGTGCACCACTTGGTGAATACACGTTAATGGCCGGGAAGGCTGCACTATGGGGTCATTTTTTATACCTTTCAAAGTGAAGCATTATTTAGGCACGTGTCAAAACTTTCACAGGTCTTGAGGATTAAACATGAGCCACAGGTGTTTTCTCAGGGATGAAAAGGTTTGCTGGCATGGGGGATGTTAAAGCAATGTCTCCCATAAATCCAAAGACTGTCTCGGAGGCTTGCAAACAGGAATGTCAGGAACTGACTCCCTCTTGCTGTACTCCAGATCTGCGCTGTAGATCCATGAAGACACAGAAACATCAGGATCTCATCACCACAAGGTCCATTCTCAGGTCAGGATTCCCTGCATGGCCCGTGACTGATGGCTGACCGCAGACAAAATCAAATCACCCTGTTCAGCAAAGCTTTTCCAGCACAGCTACAACCACAAGCTCTTCTGCTAGATCACTCACCTTAGAGAGAGAGTAAGCTCAGAGGAGATTTCATCAAACAAAACCAATGTCAAGTCAGAAATGTTGCATTGTTCTAGCCCAGTAAGTGCCTCAAAACTGTGTGCAGTTATTCTGCTGTTGTGAAACACGTCTGCATCTATCCACACAAGTAGCATTAATAGGGGGAATTTTCTTAGCTCTTTGTCTTCAAAAAGACGAGAAGTATCATTTCTGAAAAATTAATGCATGCTTATAAATGCTAAGGCTAGCTGTCTCCTTTGCTTTTAAATGTGCCCCAGATCTGCAAAAATTGTTTTCACAAGTGTAGACTGACATGACGATAATATAAAAAAGACAGTTTCTAATTGGAGCAGGACATATGTTACAGTCATGCCATTTTACAAAGGGAAAGTAATGTTTTCTCATTCATATGTTATGATAATTCCCCTTGAGAAATTATATTGTTTCCCTTAGATCAGATTTGTTGTCTACATGGTGTAGATCTTCTTACAGTAAAGAATTGGAAATATTCTGGGAGTTTCCACAGCAAGCTTTTGCGGAAGAGATTATGGTTTAAGACATTACACATAGTCACTGGAGAGCTTTCAACATCTACAGCAAAATGCCTCTGTTGTGTAATTAGCATTTTGTTTTAACTCTGCTTTTCAGTTCAGATAAACTGATAAAAACAAAGTATACTTAGTTAGAAAATACTTTTTACACAGTCCACAAATCAATTTACTTCAAAATTTAATTAAAAATTCACCTTTTACCTCAGAGAAGTAAAAAGTTTTCTATGGGCAAACTTCTCCCACCTTTGCCTAAAATAATTTGTGCTAGAAACTCTCTGACTAAAGACACTGAATGAAATAAACTGACAGTCCAATGCAGCATGATCCTCCTTAACACACCGTGTTGCTGATTCACTCTATAAAGAATATTACTTTTAATTGCTTTATTTGAAAATGGCAATAACTGCCTATTAACCCGGAAATTAACTTTGGACAACTGTTCCTATGAGATAATATATCGATTCGATTTCGTTGAAATCTCTGTCTTTATGTGAATAGCTTTTAGCTAATTTGGTTGGCTGTGAATTGGTCTCCCTAATTCATTTAAATGAGGACAGAAGTAAAAGGAATGGAAAGTTTCACAATGAGATCCATGCCTTTGCCTTTTGTCTTATGAAAAATCCTTTTCCTCACAGTGTAAAGGTTACTCTGTAAATTACGAGGTAATTTTTTCCCAGCAAAGTTCTTTGCCTTTACAGCATTTGCTCTCTGGTTCTGCCCGGAGCCAAGGCCCATGCATGACAGACACCAAACTCATTTATTCAGGCTGGTACTTGCAGGCCAGCCCTGGTTTAGCAGGTATTTGAGTGCATTTAATGGCAGCAGCCACAGGGTACATATTGGTCCAGCAGTAGCAACACTGAGGACTTCAGCCCTGACTTGGTGTTCACTGTACCTTGACTCCTGAGCAGTGATGGAAGCTGGTTCTTAATGCAAAACACAGCATAAAAACTTGTGTTGCTTCTGCCTGCAGGGTCCCTTAGCTCTGAATTCCTTCAGTTTTCACTGATTTCCATTTAACCAGGCTTTTTGCATTCCCAGTGTCAGCCCAACTTTGACAACTCACAAGAGCGATCATATATATCCTGCAGGTTCTCTCCCACACACAGTCCCAATGGGTCATGGAGGACATACCACCATGCAGTGAATACAACAACCATGCACAAGGAGGGCAGTGTAACCACAGACCCACTCTCCTGTTCTCCATGTCAGAGTGATAATCCCCATGACAATTACACCATCTTAATGCTACAGTGAAAGAAATAATGTTCTATGGTCTCCATTCAACGTAATTCCTAAGTACCTGCTTAAGATGTATGTCCTGCTGCCTCTGGAGTCAAAAATATTTGTCATGCACTTGCACTTAAACACATACATGAGTATTTAATATGTTTTAATAGTTCTGTATATTCATTTGTCTGTTAAATGGCTGCAGTCCCGGACATCCACACTGGAAACAAGATGAACCTCATACATCAGATGACTCCAGCACACCAGACTCCGTTCCATTGCAAGAAGGGTGTGATTTTGTAGCATGCAGAAATAAGTAGAGAAATACATTTTTTTATTTTTTATTTTTTTGTAGATTGATATGGAATACTCCTATTTGCTGTTTCTCTGAGAGAGTAGTTTGAGGAACTATTAAGAAAAAGTCTATATGAAAACACAGCTGCACATAAAATGTTATTTCCCTGCTCTCTCCCTGTTGTGCAAAATACAATAGATGTGATTGTGCTGGCTTGCACCAACTGACAACCATCAAGATGGGCTTTCACTGTATGTTTTCATTTTCTACCTCCATATTCTTTAATTTAGTCCATGAAACAATTTTGATAACATCACCTATTATTTTGATTTTATTCTGAGATTTACTTAGCAAGCAATAAATAGCCTGAGAACCATTGAGTTAAACTAATGCCATTTTACGTAAGTAGTATTTGACTCTTCATGCTTAATTGCAAAAGAGAACAGAAATGAAAAGGTTTGCTTCTGTTGGAATGATCTAGTCAGTAGCAACTTTAATATCTATAGTTCTCTAGGTTACACCAAGTAGAAGGAAGCTTTAAATCAGAGCGAGTCTGTCACTTCAGCTACGTACTTGTTTAAATATCATACTACCCAGTGAAAGAGACAGCTTCATCACTGCAATCACTCAGAGTGGATGTGCACTTGACTTAACTAACCAGTTAAGGTGAGTTTATGGCTGTTTTGCATTGCTAACAACAAGTCTGACACAAGATAATCTTCCATAAAATGCAAGAAGATTGTTTACAGATGTGGATGCAAATTCTACTGAGATTTTAAGTGATTATCTGTTAATGAGATGCCATAACAAGAGCTGTACAGACTGCATCATCTTGAATAGGACTGGCACAGATTGTCATTTCACAGGCCACATTTTCTTGAAAAAAAAAAAAAAAGTTATTTCCAATCCCTTTCAAATCCCTACTGCTCTCTGTGCTGTTTACACACAGTGCCCCACCACTGAGGAGTCCAAACTAACAAACCCATTCCAAGGAAGCTATCTAGGTTATTATAATCTTAGCATTTCTAATATATACATCTGATTTCTCAGAGTAAATTCCTTATCTTCTTGGCCTGTTTTCTTTCAATTTTTAGAGTAAATGAACCTCTTAAAATCAAAGCTATTTATTTACCTGTGAGACAGGCTCATCACAGAGAGCTTTAAGACATGAATGACTTTTACTGCATTGCTAATGTCTCTTAAGTCTGAGCAGCAAGAAATGTCTTAGCAAGAGTGAGATTCACACTCCAGGCCACTTGATTCTGATTCAGCTTAAAATATTAACAAATCCTTTAGCTGTGACAATGATTTGGGCACTGTGCACTCTCAGGTCCCACTCAGAGGATGTCCAGAAGCACTTGTACTCATTTAGAAATTGTGCACTTTCTTTTACATTAGTTTCAGTGGATTTATTCACATAGTTAAAATTATGCATGTGCTGAAGTGCATTGTTAGATGGAGGCTAATGAGACAACCTACTCATTCCTTGCCAACATGATCAAACAACTGTCATGTAAGACCTCTGCTCCCACTGAGTTTCAAAGCAAGAATTTAGTGCTGACTGACTCTGCTTCACAGAACCACCAAATCACCAAAAGACATAATGGCTGAAGTTGGAAGGGACCTCTGGAGGTCATGTGGGACAAGCTCCTGATCAAGCAAGGATAGAGCAGGATGCCCAGGACTGTGTTATCCTCTCTGTGCAGCCTGTTCTAGTGCTCAGTCACCTGCACAGTAGTTTTTCCTGATGTACTAACAGAACCTCCTGTGTTTCAGTTTGTTCCAGTTGCCTCTTCTCCTGGTGCTGGGCACCACAGATAACAGCATGGCTCCACCCTCTTTGCACCCTCCCTTCAGGTATTTATACACACTGATAAAATCCTCCCTGAGCCTCCTTTTCTTCAGATACTCATCTCCATAACCAGACAAGACATACATTAATATTTACAGTCTCTGCTCAAAGAAGTGAAGGGTTTCCAGACTGCTTTTCTGTCATTGTTCATCCATGGTTGAATTGCCATTGAATGGAAGGCAATGGTAAAGGTCCCATCAACTTCCATTAAAAAAGGACTGGGACCCCAACTTAGTCAATATGTATAAAATCCATACCTCCTTAGTTTCTTCCTTGCTCTCTCAGTCTCTCAGTATGAAATTAGGAGAAATATTTCCTCGTATTTCTCATGTCTGAATGTTATATCACTTGAGTCTTCTGCGCAATAACGTTCTGGAAGTGGCTGGTTAACAACTGGCACAGCACAAGCAAGTAGCTTTGATCAATCTTAAATCCTCATCCCCTGACACTTTAATCAAAATAATTTAAAATTCTATTAAGCACAATATGCAGAGCATTAACACTCTGAGCCAGTGAGTGGTTGGAGTGTGGATGCTGCCTAATATGTCTCAGTAACAGCCTTGTTAGAAAGGCTATCATGTTTTGCTCCTTGCTGAATCATCAGGGAAGATGGTGACAATATCACTCTTTCATTGCTAATGTGTGGCTCAAAGAATCTGACAAGGAGCTAAATGTCTGATTACCTGGGAGAAGCTGCTTTACTGAAGTGTAAGTAAAATCTTCCGTCTCTGAAGGCAGTGCATTCTGGAGCTGCCCATCACCCACCAGTCAGGGCAGCAACCAGGCAGTGTCTCAACATCATTCCTGCCACTGTGCAATTCTCCAGACCATCCAGCCTAGCTGCTACCATCTCATTTAATTCAGATCTGCATGCTCTGTCTTGATTCTTCTTCTCTTTCTTGTTATTCATTTCTCCACTGTTTTTCTTAACACCACAAAACCATATCCAGTATCCCAAAGGAAAGCACCAAGAAGCTCTTCTAGCAGTCACTGGGCGGCTGCCATCTCCCACTGCAGTTGATATTCAAGAATTGAAACCGCTAGATTAGTTTTCAAAGCCTTGTATTGACTAAATGTACCCACAAAGACCCTATTTTTTTCTCCAGTGGTAACACAGATGTCCGTCTGGATAATGACAAAGGATGGCAAATGTTTTGCGTTGATTTTGGTTGTGCCTCTGGCCAAGCCTATCGTGAGAGCTGCACGCAGAAATCACAAATATCCTCACAACACCCTTTGCTTTGGGCTAGAGCTCTGTTTTCATTTGTGCAATGCTTCAGTATGCAGATATGAAATAAAGGCCATGCTTCAGGAAATAGATTTAAATAAAACCTCATTTTTGACCTCATTGTTTAAAATAGAATGGGGTAAGCTTAAGTGACCCCTCTGTGCCCTTTCAGCCCAATTTTCTATCATTCTACGAAACCAGATAAACATGACACCTATCCAAAAAACACACATGCTTTTCCTTCTATGTTATAAATAGGCCAATCTATAAATCACATCATGGCATATAAATCAAGTTATGAAGGTTGATAGAATGGAATTTAGGCTTAAAAAAATGAAAGCAAAAAGAAAATTACAATGATTACATAGTTGGGAGAGAACTTAGAGTCACTCCTGAATGCTGTTTCTGTAACACAAAGAATCACTTCAAACAGCCAGAATACTATTATTTTTACCGTCACATGTCATACTTGGGAAAGGTAGTTATTACAGTCCTGCATATAGAAAAATAAATGTTAAAATGACAAAAAAAAAAAAAAAAAAAAAAAAAAAAAAAGCTTCAAAACCTCTTCTCTGAAAAAAAATCACAGGAAAAGCCAAATTAGTTGCTAAACTATCTCAGCTATTACAGTGCAGTTTTGTCACCAGAGTATATGTCAACAGTCACCCGCGAATTCTTTTAGTTGCAAAGGGTTAGATCACGAATCACAATTATAAAAATCCAAACCTGTGAACACAGTGAGCTTTTAGCTTAGCAAGTGAAATCATTACCAATTCCCCACTGTCAAAACACATACCTCAGAGTGCATGTGAGCGTGGCCTCTCATTCATTTTTTTCTTTCCCAGCAGGATCTGGTAAAAAGCTGCTTCACTAGGTTTTAAAGCCCACTGGAGGTGCTGTACATTAACTGAGAAGACTGATCAACCCATGCAGTATTAAAAAGACATTTGTAGACTCATTTAATCAATAATGTACAGTATTAGTGTGCAATTTAGATCACGAGAAGACAGCTGTAAGACTATGATACATCAACTAATGAAAAAGCAAAGAGAGTGCAATTCAGTCATCTAGAGAGGCCAAGAAGCAGCTCCTCAGCTGGTGGAAACAGCAACAAGAGCACCCCTGGGTGCACCTCTGAGGCTGTACCTCAGCAGAGGAATTGTCCCAGAGCAAAACACTGGGTAAGCTCTCTCACAGAGCATCCTTTCCACAGCATAAGCCAGAAGTTTTATGAGCCACAAAAGCTCCATGATGCTAAAAGAAGTCAGATGATGATAAAATGGCTCTATTTGACCTCAAAATAGTTCAGAAGTTGATAGCCACCCAGGAAATGTCTACATACACATGTACAAGCCCAATCTGAAATCCTCTCTGATTTCAAAGCTTTCTCAAGCAGGATTTCAGTGGGAAAAGGAGCAAGAAGAGGAAACTGTGGACTGTTCATTTGAATTACCCTAACACTGGACAGCAAACCCATATGCTAGCTTTCAAAGCCATTCTACAGAAATAGTTATCCAGTCAGAAGAGTTGAACTGCTCTTTAAGATTTGCCCCTTTCCTACTTCTAAAAAACTCAGCTCCCTTTAGGTGTGAATTTCACCCAGTAAGAGCATCCCAGTGGACAGAGCTGGCTTTATTTTTTTTTTTTGTTCCTGTACCACTTTGACACATCAAGCAAGCCTCCCCACGAAGATTGGTAAAGTGCAGAGAAGCAGAACTTACCTGGGGCACCAGCCCTAAAACACTGTGCCTTCGGTCAAAATCAGCTTTGAGCTGCCCAAGAGTTTCTGCCATGATTGGGATCAACCAAAGAATTAGGATTAGATACCGATAGCTGATCCTTCTTCCGATCCTCTTCCCATCTTTTTTACATCCCAGATAAAAACTTCACAGCCTGTTTACAACTTATCCATGATCACATATAGATGTCCATAGACATTCACTACCCAAGTGCCTGCTACATTAACGAGGCAGACACATTTCAGCCTGCAGAACACTCCAGGCTCTTGGCGGTTGCAATTGTTTCATGGATGCACCATCTGCTGCTCTCTCGGTGTGACTGGTTACCTACTTTTCATGGCACATTTCTTCTTCCTAGCTAAATGACTCCCAAATCCATGAGGTGCTCTTTGAAAAAGCTGTGTGCAGTCTCCCAGTGTCAATACTTTTGCAAACACATATTTCCATGAAAATAGCCCTGCTCATCTTTGTTTTCTTATGGAATTGTGAACATTTTCCTGCTTGCAATTTTTGTTAGCAGAAATCTGTTCCTTCCATTTGTAGGAAGGCACAGGTAAAAGACAATATTCTACCACGGTGCTTAAGAAAGTAGCTGTGATTACAACATATGGACTGACAGAGATATGTTATTTTGAAAAAAATGGAAGACTTTCCAGATTTTCTTACTTTTCTCCTGCATATATGACTGCATGTATCCCTGTTGTGCCAAACATCACAACTCCATGAAGCATACCTTAAGGAGATGTGGTGGGGTAGAGGGAGTCACCTACAATAAATATTTGAAATGCCCAGGCTTTGCTGTAGACAATAAAGATTTTTCCTTATGATAAAAGGAGGGATTTAGACAGCTATTAATACATGCTAAAATCATTGGGAGAAAAACAAAATCAGGTTTTCTGACATTTTCTGTAATCACTAATTCTTGGTAATGTTCACTGCTTTACTTTACATAAAATCACCACTGATACAAGTTTAGTTTTATGTAATACTCCATATGGTGGATTCATAAAAAAACTTCTACTGGGAATACCACCATAAACTACTATTTTCTGCTATAAAAAATAACCATTAAAGACCAGACATGCAGAAACAAGGTAATCTGCCATAAATTTTGAAATGGTAAAATACTACAAATGTAAATGTATTCAACTCCCATTGCAATGCATGTAATTTCCATAGCTTTATTAGAAATCTTGCAGTTGCAGTGGTTTGGCAATTGGTAATAAATATAGTAGGAATGAGTCAGCATGCAAATCCCTTCTGGGGAAAACAATTTGAGAGATTTTATAGCCCAAAGCTGTTTATTATTTTGTAAGAATAGTAATGCAAGTTCATGTTCAAAACCTGCTGAGAGAAGAATTTGCAAAACATCCTATTACGGAGGAGGCAGGAAAAAAAAAAGCATAAGAACTGCGTAATAGCACTGGGCTAGAACATTTTCAGTTCCCCCATTTAGTTGATGCTTTTTCTACTCATGTACTCATTAGGGTCCCTGTGAGTTTATCACAATATCACACAAATAAAATGGGAGTACAGCTAAAGCTTGAGATATAATTTCTCAGTTAATGCAACAGTCCTCCAAACCTGAGACACAGAGAAGAAAAAAGTGCTCCTGGAAGCTTGGTTTATATAAAAGAATTGTAATTCTTTCTGAAAGATTTTGATTTGGGGTTTGTTTGGTTTTTGTTTTTTGTTTTTGTTTTTTTCTTGTTGCTGTTGTTGCTTGTTTTTTGAAAACTGTTTTCTGTTTCCATGAGTAATAATGAGGAGACAAAATATTTCTGACAATTCCAAACCTTTCTGCACCTAGTTAACTCAAACATTCCTCTTTTTTACATAACAGATTGAAATGAAAAAAAATCTATAAATATGATCTAATGATGTTACCTAGGTATACAAGCAATTGAGGAAAGCTATTTGCTTTTAATGCTGTCTCCATTGTTTCACACTGCAGAGAAACACTTTAGATGCTACTGAATAAATAATATTGAAGGTTCTGGAACTGGGCTATAGTTGGCAGTAGAGGCAGAAGGGCATTTTCCAGGCCCCAGTGCCTTAGGCCAGGCAAACACCTTCTCTGGTGTGAGATCTTTCTTCTGTATGCATAACTTTAAAAGACATTTAGATGTAGAGCTTAGTGATATGGTTTAGTGGAGGACTGGTTAGTGTTAGGTCAGAGGTTGGACTGGGTGATCTTGGAGGTCTCTTCCAACCTAGATGATTCTGTGAAATTCTGCAAAATTAACTCTGCAAGTGCTGCAGTGCTGCTTACACCTTCCCCAGGGGTAGGAAGCCGAGAAAGACATGCCAGGCTTGAGAAGGTGTTATGGTCCAGAGTTTTCAGTTTTTGATTTGGTGTTTTTCTCACCCTTCCTTTGCTATAGCCTCATCTCCTATCTTTGAATGTCCTAGGGTTCACTAAGGAACTGTGTTGAAAGTTAGAGTCAAGGTTGCTCAGAGGTGGTGTGATTCAGTACTGGGGCTGGCCTTTAAAATGATCCTCTATCCCTTTCACTCTTCATCTGCTGGCTCTTCTCCTTCTCCTGGACCTGCTCAGGCAGTGCCTATACTGGCCAGTGCTGGCCCAAGACCACATAGAAACCAGCAATGCTGCATTACACCACTTACACCACTCAAAACCACAGAAATCTTAGCTACGTGGGGCTTTCTGACCTTTCACAAATCTAGGCAGAGCATATGTGTGCACTAACATTTGGGGATTAAATACATCTGTCAGTATAGCTCTAATTGTTTCTTAACCAGGACCATCAGATCAGGGCAATAAAGTTGCTACTAGAAGTGAATGAGATTTATCTGTTTGCTTGGAATCTGGGAGAAGAAAGCAAGCAATTGGATCCAATAAGAATTTTTAAGCTTTCACCAACATTTTGATAGGAAAATGCAAGCAAGTACGTAGCATGAGCAAGGGCGGTTTGCATGGAAAGTTGGTGCATATTTTTTTTTTTTTTCATATCAGCAGAAAATAGATTATTAACAGGGGCTCAACTGATTGCTGCAATGCTTGATTGGAGTCAGTTGGATTTGGTTTTCCATATTTCTGCTTTTTTCTGCTGTCTTGACTCCTTTGCTAGATTATACCTCCTGTACAACTTCCCCACTGAATGATTGTCATCAGGGGAGTCAGATGCTCCCAGGATATAAAGTCAGGTAAGGCCCCACCTGTGGCCCTCCATACTACAGCCCTAATGAAATGCTAAATAGCATTTGGAAGATGTTGTTCAAGTGGAGCCAGAAAAACAAACAAACAAACAAAAAGGATCCAATTTGATTTAAAAGAAAACTCAAAATGTTGTGGCTCAGGAATACCCGTGTTCTGTTTTCAACAAATACAGTCTGACTTTTACATGCTAAGGTTACTTTCAACATTTTCTTTTTTCTAATTATCAGTCCAATTTTTTGCACAACAATCAATCTAAAACACCTTTATTCACTAAGTTGAATTAAGGAATACAATCTAGGTCAGCTAGGTAACTGCCAGATATAAGAAATGTGTATGTAGATGAAGACACTGATTTGGAGCTTATCTATGCACAAATCATAGTTATAAAAAGGAACTTAGCCAACACTGGAAAACAGTCTTATTTATGACATATTTAATTTCCACTTAATTTCACAATTTTTATTTAAGACCTAGTAAGAAATGACTTTTTAAGAACATTTTGTTCTGATTTTTTTACTGTCTCAGAAGTATCATAACCATAAATCAAATCTAAATAATAATATTTGAGACTAAAATCAACAAGCAGCACATCTGTAAAATGTATCCAAAATGAAAGAGGCAGGAAGCATCCATTTTCTATAAGCAGCTAACATTTCCCTGTCTAAACAACCAACATCATCACTGCCATTTCCTTCTCCAGTTTAAAAGAAAGACACATTTCCATACACATGACAGAGTAAGTAGGATTTCTACTGTTAAGAAAAATAAAAGGTTTTGGACTATTCCAGTTGAACTCTGACCCCACATTTAATTATATTATTTTTTTAAGGAACATTCCCAACAGTAGGCAAAATTGCCTGAAATTCCATTCTCCCTGATGGCAGTATGAATGTGAACTAGCCCCACCACTACTAAGGGGACAGTAGCAGAAATTTACACGAAGAGCTAAAAGTCACTAAAATTATTGTCACTCATTTTCCTACTTAAGACCTGGTTACCAAATTCAGAAACAATTTTGCCCAGTTTTAGTTCCATTATGCACTTCTGTACTTTGCTTACCAGAGCTCTGGAATAAATATTCCTGTTCTCAGACAGTAGAAGACATGAGAATACAGAGAACTGTAGGCTAAAATTGTTCACAGATGACATTCCCCTCCACTTCTATATTTTTTACACATAGCCAAACCCACAACAGCTGTATGTAACCCATAGCTGTTAGGTTTTCTGAATAAAGTCATGGCACGTTATTGCTGACACCCAAAACTACAATTTACTGAGGTAATTTTCTCCAGCATCAGTAGCAGATTAATAGGTTATCAGGAAGAAGCAAGAAGCCCCAAAATTCAGTTATCCCCTTCATCAGACATAAAGCCACCAAAAAAAAAAAATCCTTTATTATCTTTCTAGGGCCTTTTGAGGGTGAACTATGTAAAACATATTGAAAATATAAGACTTGAGGCCAAACCTTCAGTTGCATGGAATTCAGCCTTAGAGCAGCTCAGGGGGAGAGGAAAGAAGGCAGCTTTGTGCCAATTTCCACCTATATTTTCCTACAACGTCCTGGACTGTTTTGTATTACCCTGTTGGCGGAGCTCCTCACAGGGACTGCCAACCTGGTGGAGCACCAGGGGATGTTTTATGCTCCAGTCATGCCTCTGTCCTTGAAAGCCACACTTCTCACGCACCTCCTTTAACCTCTGCCCTGCCTCTGTGTGGGAAGGCAGGGAGCAGAGAGCAGACAAGTGCCACTGCTGGCCTTCTGCCACCTACACATGATTCTACACTGGGACCCAGGGGCTGAGCTCTTCTTGAAAACTCTGTCCCTTAGGGGTAACCTGTAGATGTAGGAATATCAATGCACTCTCAGAAAAGTGTTAGTGGATCTTCTAGCATTGGAAAGGCTCCTGAGAAGTCTTCTTTTAGGCTTTGCTATCAGCCTGCTGTCTTTTAATGCTGCATCTTTCCATAGCAGAGGACTTCAGCTGCAAGAAAGTAAAGACATGAACCTGGATTTTTTAAATTTCACTTCAGTTCTCCCTCCAAGCTGGGCTCCATGAGCCACAATACCATGGTGCAGTGAACCAGCCTCTGAAGTTGGCAGGCTTCCACCACCAGCCCACATATGTGCAAGTGTTTTTTCAGGCTTGTTTAACAAAAGTTGCAATTTTTCATTTCTTTCCTCTTCCACTGGATCATAATTTAAGATCTATCATTCAGGACTGCCTGATCTTGAGCCATGTGCATATATCACACAGAACATTAAAACCTGACCTTTATACACAGGATAATAAATACCTGTGAGTCACTTACAAGGTAGTAACTCACTCTCACAGTTCAGAAGAGAGTAAAGGCCGAATCTCAACATGAAAACCTTCAGTTGTTGCCATAGACGAAAGGGGCTTATAACGCTCACTACTTTTCATGGGGAAGCCAATAAAGAAGGCTAAATGTATTTCAAAAGTGTGGTGATACAATAGCAAATAGAAATGGAGCCGTGTAGTTGCTAAAACAACTGGAAAATCCAAGCTGCTCTAATCTCCACCTGCATAATGCAAGGAATTGCTGGATTTGTGCTGGAAGCCAGGAGCATCTCCAGCCAGCTGGGTTGGTCTGACTTCAGCACAACAGGCAGTATGTCAGCCAACATAGTCATCTGCCAGCTGCTTTGTTTTTACCATCTGATTCAGCAGCCTACACAGTGACATTGCTGCTGCTAGATGGAGAGGGGGGTTACAGAGCTTCTTGTCTCTCACGATCTGCTCTTTGACACCTGAGCCACTCCAGCTCTCCTGCGGGGATGGCTGATCCAAAGCTTGTGAGCAGCCAGTGGGAGTAACGGGCAGGCTTAGCATCTGCACATGCAGCCATCAGACCAAAAGGAATAGCAGGACTTGCATTTTTTAGGCTTCCATCAGACAACACTCTCCATATGGGGTGAGAACAGGCATAACCTTTAGAACACAGGGCAAGAAGAAATATTAGCATGATTTAAAGGGACAATATCCGATGGCCTGGTCTCCTGGAACTTCCTCCACCTCTTGATGGCTATAGTTAATATTTACACAGAGAGATCCTGAATCAATGAAGAGGAAGGAAAAAAGAAGCCCCAGTGATGTAAAATCAGTAACCAGAAAAACCCAGAAGAATATTTTGTGCACTTATCAGCACACAAATTCTATACAACATTAATATTCTTCACTTCACATGTTAAAATGGACTGAGAAGCAAAAGAGCACAGCTAGTGCTTCTTTGCTCTCCCATGCATTTTTACCTGTTGGAAGCAAGGCAGTGGCAACAATGGGTGCTGGTCCTTTGTGCCACCTGAGCCATCATTCTTCTGTCTTGCTCTTATTCATGCCGTGCAAATATGAGCTGAGATCACCAGCTATTCTCCCGTAATTTTGGCAGGAAAGTGGTAGAGGGGGAGTTACTGCTGCTCGCTTAGCAGTGAATTACAGGCTTTTGCCTCATAATTTATGCTATCCTGAGAGGAGACTCAAGGAAAATTAATTTACACGGCCTAGAGAAAAGACTGATAAGGAGCCCCTGTCATGGGTCATGTGTTGATTTCATTTATACTGGTGTAAATCCTACAAACCTTGACTGAAATCAGGGGCATTATGAAAGGCCTATAAGGAAAAGGAGATTTTGGTTCACAGTGCCTAAATACTAGCATCAAACAAATTTGGAAGTCCAGGAGATCAGTATTTTCAGCATTCAGGATGGGAGTGAGGAAAAGGAATAGCACAAAGTGAACAGAAGAAACCTTGAAGTGAAATAAAGGAATCCTCCTTTGAGAAGGGTCAAGGAGATGTTGAAATCACCTGCTAAGACAGGACACAAAACCACTTCTATTTTGTTCACACCATTACTGGCCAGGAGACCTAGGAGGGTTTTGGAGAATTCAGTGTTGACTAAGCCCTGTGAGGCAGGCCATAACACCAGCCTCCCCTGTGATTCACAACGAATCCCTTCCACCTGCCCACAGCGCACTCGAGGTACTTGCTCATAGATGCTACTTGATTGCTGAGCCATAGGTGGCACTCGTCAGGGATGGCATGCTGGCTGCTCTCATCTATTTTGCCAGGGGTGTCAGGACTGAGAATGAGTGCATGAGCCATCTCCTCTCAGACTGTTAACCTGCACTGCCTTTGTGCACAGCACAATGGGCAGAGTACCTCCACAAAGAGCTATACGGTTTGTTTTCCACATCAAGGTACAAAATGTACCTTTTCTTCCTGGAGGCTTGAGCTGTTTGTTTCCTTCTGTGAGTGCCTTGCCCTCACCTGTCAACAGAATGAGATCCTTTGGTCCAGGCAAGCATCAGTTTGAAAAGACAGCCCTTGGCATTAAGAGGTAAAGACATTTTAAAAACTAATGGGGAATTTTGCTTCGTTAAGTAGCCCATAAAATTAAGAATCATTGAGCACCAGGGAAAGAAGACACCAGAATTAGTCAACATTATAAATGCCTGGTTTCACAGAGGAGCACATAAAGGTTTTATACAGCTCTACCTGCTGATCTGCTAGCAGATATTGCTGGATGCAAACTACTCTCTCTGGTCTCTGGAAAGACTTTTCATTCCTTTCAACACCACTGTAGCCAGCCTCTTTGTATTAGGACGGCTTATTCTGCATCTCAGTGATAGTGCTGAACTTATTAAACAGTTATATAAGAAAGCTTTGTACTCTACCAAGCTGGTGTCTTGTGAGGTACAGAGGATTTTACATGAATATGTGCTTATAACCTCCTTTCTTAAGAAATTATATAAAATCCACAAATGTATACAGTACAACTTGTTTGTTTCAGACTGAAAATAGAAGCACCATGAAACAGAATCAAACCATTAGCAAGACTATTACGCACATCTTTTTCAGACTGCAAAAATCAACTCTTTTGGTGGTCCCGTAGGTAGCTCTGCATGATGCTTTCAGCAACAATGCTGAGGGAGGAAAAATATTTAATTAGGAATATTTAATTAATTATTTATTTATTTATAAGGACTTTCCTGTACTCAAGTAATTTCACCCAGAGGGCATATGGGTCCTACTCTGCCCTGCTGGAACATATGTATATGTACAAGTTCCAACCATTGCAACACAAAACAGCTTTTCTGAAACAACTGCAATACCTATTATTCTTTTATGGCATGCACTCAGTACTTAAATAAACAACCCACCAAAAAAATCATTACCATTCATAATTCATTCTCTATTTATTCAAACTCTGTTGTAGTCTTGCTGGGCTACCATTTCTTTAAAATGACTCTTCTGTAAGCTGGAATGCACTATCTGCTGGCACCCCTGCTTTCTTTTAAGCATCTAATGCAAAATAATAATGATCTTGTGAGCACAAATAACATTTACAGCATCCAAGAAATAGTTATAAAGCAGTTAAGAGAAAATGCAGACATTCCTTTTCTAACCATGTTAGTCCTTTCCTATTCTTCTCTTTATTCTGTAAATTAACCTTTTTTGGAGATAAAAAAGACAAATTCATAAATTACTGCATTTGGCAGTGGAATCTAGCAATGGTGGCAAGGCACAGCTGGAGAGTTTGAAATGTGGCAGCTTTCTTCTAGGCCATCATTTTTGTGCTCCTTTGGGAATCACTGCTAAATGTGGCTACTGCTAATGTAATGAATATGAATCCATGTAAATCTCAGATGCAGACCTGGGATCTGTCCCCCTGTGGGCAAAAAGGAAAATTTATTTTTTTCCTATGCAGATTTTTGAGTGTGTATATGTGCACAACTCAGACCTCACCTCGGCAGCTCACCTGCTCTTAGGTATCCAGGTATTATCGAACTTCCCATTTTTCATTCTGCAGCAAACTAACAATGCACACTCCCTCTCTTTTGAAGATCCCTGGCAGAATAATACACCACCTGTTCAGCCCCCCTTCCTACCCCCCTCCTTACTAATTAAGCTCTGAAACTGTTTCCAAACAAAATTGGATTTCTTTTCTTCTGCTCCCTCTGCCTTCATTCCCTGACTGCACCTTTGTAAACATTTTTGATCGGGTGTGAAAGGCAAAGAAACAGCCACAAAGAAGAGGACCTGTCACTGCAGCCAAAGCCATTAGTGCTGCCTGGTCAAAGCTGTCTGGGCTCATACTGAGTGACTATGTGACATACCCAAGGGTGGAGAGCAACAGAGAGGATCCCTTACTGGTGTCCCAAGGGGTCTCAAAAATAATGGGGTGGACAGGACAGAGCTTCTTGGCCCTTCTTTTGACCTGTGAGGGCTACTGGTTGACTTGCTTTGAAAGTAGGACATCCGAATAGCTGACAGACATTTTCCAAAGAGGGGGTGGCCGTGTTAAGTGTGTGTATTCTGAGTTTGTTTCCACCAAGGAAAAGGCAGTTGGAATTTTAATCCACAGAACTTTCTTCTCTGTAGTCATACAGTGCCTTGCACAATGGGTCTTTGTCTGTTGCCAGGGTACTACTGCAATACATACCATAAATAATCATTGTAATAACAGTTATAAAGCTAAGATTCTTTTAATGGTCTCTAGAGCTGGAAGTCTTTCTGGGTAATTGGCATTTTTGAAAATCAGGTCACCTAGTTAGGTGTCTAATTCTGAATGCAGAGTCTTATTTTACCATTCATTTTCTTTAAAGCATAAGCCTCCAACTTGGCTCATGTAGATAAATATTAAGTGAAGGGGAAGCAATGGAAACACTTGTCAAAATAAACCAAGAATAATTATTGGATTCCATTCACAAGTTTTTGGAGAGGAAAGACTAAGCGAGCCATCAAAAAAGAACAGCTTCAGCCAAGATCTACAAGTGGAGGGACATTGTTCTGCTTGACAGTTCTTCACTGAGGTGATTAGCAAGCCTGAATGATGACCCTTTGGGCTCAGATATACAGTTAGGGTATTGCACATCAGCTGAGCTATCAGCACACTTCCTGTGTGCGTGGCCTTGCAAATACAAAATAATGTGTCTTGGCTTCACTGCCTTCACTGGGGCTAATCAAAGTCAGGTTGTCTTGTATTTGCTGTCACTAAAATCATACATGTAGATACCAAAGGGCTTAGACACACAATACTGGCAACTACTGAAAGCAACAGACTGATTGCAGTTGGGATGCATATAACCAAAAGCAGAGCTATTCCTGAGACAACTTGGGTGACGTCCACCTTCTCATAAAGTACGAGTCTCAAAGTCAGAGGAATTGCACCTGAAAAGTGCCATTTTTCTCTCCTGTTTATGAAGGGAGTCAACTCATTCACCTCAGATGGATACATGGACTCAAAAAAAAAGAACTTTACTTGGTCTGAGTCCTATTGTGTGCGTCTTAAGCTCTCAGACAATCATTTATCCTCTAACCTGAAAGTTCAAGTTTGGACTCCTACATCCAAGTTCATCCAAGCAGAGCAGAATATAAAAGGATGCAATTAAACTGAACTTTGGTTCAGTCCAAAAAGAAAGTGCTTTCTGGGTTCAGACTCCTTCAGGCAACCCCAGCTCATATTTCTTTTCTGGGGTACCTCCAGGGCAGAATTGAATTAGTGACCAAAGGAAAGTCCACGCAAAGGGAGCTTGCATTTGTCTGTCGAATGTATTTCACAAAAATGTTTATTAACCTAGCTAGGCTCTTGCTCTGCTGAACTTCCAAGCACACTAAATCACAGTTCTGTCACATCCTGATTCAGGAGCCAATGCAATCAATTGCAGCTAATTATACATCCAACTTGTGAGTTTTTAAGAGTTGTATGGAGCTGGTCACAATGTATAGCGGGAACCTTGCTGGAAAGCAGGGTTTTGGCAGGGCTTTTGTGTGAAGACATGGTTTCAAATGAAGTGCAAATATCGTTTCAAAGCAGAATTTGGTTTTAATATTTGTGGTTCTACTCCTACTTCTACTGAAATTAATAGCAAACCTGCCACCATCTTCAGCAGAACAGCCAAGCTCTTTGTTCCGTTGAAACTCCAGCAGCAAAATACAAGAAATTCATTTTAGCTATTATATTTTGGAAGGCTGACAACAGCCTCATGAAGAACTGAACCTACATCTCCCAGGGAGACACATAACACTTAAATCACTAAGCCATTCCCTTTGATATCCATGCAGTATTATAAAATTAATCTTTTGTAGCAATTAATTAGAGTAGTTATGAGGAAAGTCATGCAGTCTGAGACTCGCATTTATTGCTCAGTGTGGCCTTGTTTGTTTAGTCAGATTCCCTTAAGCCATTAATAGAGCTTTATGTTAATTTCCTTAATGCTTCCGATCAGCATGTTCAGAGTTACAGCTCCACTAGGGCTTCACAGATTATCCCAACATATAGCACAAATTAACAATAGATAATATTTCTCCATGCATGTCAATCTTCCCTGATACCCTAATGAGATTACATCTATGCCAGTCAAAAATGGTGGCAATGTGTAACTGAAACTTCCCAGATTGTGACTGAGCTTTCTTAGAAGTTCAGCCCTGAAGAGGTTAAAAATCAAGAGCTGCCTGGTTTTGTTGCTGAAACTGCAAATAAGTAAGGAAAGCAAGTACATTCTTCAGCCAGATTTCTTTTCTCCAACGGTATTTCTCTGGAAATGCTTGAAAAGCTGGGTAAAGCACAGTCCCAATTTTGCTGAAAGGAAGTGAGCTAAGAGTAGATCCTGAAAATGCCAGACCTAAATACTGAACTGGAATTTATTCAAATGCCTTTCATGTCTAATGCATAAAGCCTGGTTATTCCATCAAAGTTGCTCTGAATCAATCCTAGGTGCTTAAATAAGAAAAACCCTAAGCTCATGTAGGAGATTTTGAGCTTATGTATGTAACTCAACAACTGCCCCAAATCTCCACTGGTCTCACATTCCAGTATTGATACAGAAACAGCCTGTCATTTCTCTCAGGATGCCAGGATATGATAACTACAATTGTTACACCTTCCTAAAAAAGTCAGCTAATGGAAAATTAATGTGCCAAAAATAAATGACTGCACTCCTAAAAAAAAACAATCCAACAAACAAAAATCTCTGATCCCAAACAGTGGGAATCATTACACAGCAGCTGCTTAGTGCACTTTGTATTGCCTGTTTTCTTTCTCACACTCCAGAGTGGCAACTAACAGCTGCAGAGCTGGAGCAGTGACCCTCAAGCCCTTCATTTCTTCAACCTTTACTGGCAAAAACAGGAGTTTGAGGCTTTTTCAAAAAGCCAGGAAGCCCTTGGAACAGCATGTAAATGGCAGACTGAAAGCTGTAAATCTCACGTACAAAGAGACGAGACGCTCCATCCCATGGGAGGGAGAAGCTCCTGCATGCAAACAGGTCTGACCAGAGGAAGCAAACCCTCCAAGCTGCTTCAGGCACCAGGAGCATGGACCCCAGCATGGGGTATCTGACCTTACAACCTAAACATTTAGCCACTGGATCTGTATGTCTCTCCCCATCTCCTCAAAACTTGCTAATCACCCACCATTGAGCAATCTCAATGTCCACTGAAGTATTTGGCACTGAGAGTTTAAACTTGGACATGTCAGCATTACTTGTAAGAAGAGGTTTGATCCTTAAATCTCTCTTCTTTGCTGAGTAGAGAACAGATTTTTATCTTGGCCCTGAATAGCAAAAGCAATCAGCAGTCAGTCAGTACCTACATTTACATCCTGGCTTCTCTTATTATTTACAATATTCCTCCCCACCCCCCCTTCAATCTTGAAAAAATAGTTTTACAGCCTCTTTTCATTTTTCTTCCTACTCAACTACCTACTTGTAACAAAACCTTATACACTGCAGATATGCTCACTGCAGTTCAAAGGCACTGCCTTTCCATCAACTTTTTGGAAGAAGCTGTGCTAAAGAAAAGCTGTGGGATACAGAACCTACCATTGAGTAGCTCATTGAACTCTGAGATCTTTGCTCCAGAGATGAACCTAGAGAAAAAAGATGAGACATATATTCTGAGAGAAATAGATATGTGAATGTCAGTGGTATATCAGTTTCTAATCAATATTAAACCTCTAACTGCCAAGATCAATAACAGCTGCAGGGTTATTGCTGTCGTATAGTTTCTCAAACATATCAGCTAATAATGACTTTTGCTGTGTGTTTTTTATGTCTAGTGGATGAGGAATCTCTACTTTCATCTTTGATATTTTCAATATTGAAATTCAAATATTCTTTCATGATCGGATGTCAGGGCCATGAGTAAGCTTACCCCCTAGCTGTACAGACAATAAACACACCACAAAAGTCCTACACTCTTTCCTAAGTGTAATTCTGCAATGTTGAGTTTATGTGGTGTCAGACGCTCTTTTCAGTAATGTAAGTGGTCAAGAGCTGTTGGTTTGGGGAAATGTCTGCCAGCAACCAAAGCAATACCACAACAGTTCAGCATGATACCTAATGAGAAGAGTTGTTCTGTATCATATTGCTTCCTGTACCTTAAAGAGTAGCTGGAAAATTGCCAGTGCCTACAGATCCTCAAAAATATGAGAGCTGTATCTGTCTGATTGAATCAATTACTTAAGCATGCTGTTCTCCTGTGTTTTTCCATAGGGGGATGCTGACTTTGTCCATCTCACAGATATATAAAACAATTGCATTGTCTAGTGAAGTTGTATCTTAGTAGTAGTTGGAATGGTATTGAAGTGGGCAGGGTTTAAGCAAAAGCGAAATATATTTTATAAGACTAAACACTGCTGTAGGAAAAAAAAAAATATATATATATATACACTTCTAGGCACATATAAAATATTCTAGGCACAATAAAAGCAGATGTGTTTTTTTGTTGTTGTTGGGTTTTTTTGTTTTTGTTTTTGTTTTTGTTTTTTTTTTAGCTAAATGCATATTGAGAATAACTAGCTTTAACTGGTTAATTGCAATTGTTAGGCTGTCTGAGAGAAAGAGCAATTAGTTCCATTGAAAAAGGGATGGATCATGAAGCTTCCAGTTTTTCAGCTGTAGAAACTCGGTAGAGGAAATTTTAAGTGTTGCATGGTTTTGCTTCTTTGGTGTACCATTCCTTGCAGTCTAGGTAAGTATAGGAATGTGGAGTTGCAGTGTGCCCTGGCTGAGAAGTGACAAGGGTTTGTGTAGTTCTCCCAAAGCATAAAAGGAAATGAATTTTATGTATTTCTTTCCTGTCTCATCTCTCATTCTGATAATGGTGCAGCTGAATGTGGGCTCTGTTCATCCAGTGTGTATGGTCTCCATTGTCACAGGAGTTGGAGAAAAAGCCCCACAGAGTAAGCTCTCTTTACCTAACTATTACCCACAGTGCCAACTGCTACAATGTGGAGAAGGTAAAATTTCCTTTATTCCCATGTCCTGTCATGAGGGAAGAGCAAAGATTTTGTTTAAATTAATCACATTAAAAATTGGATTAAGAAATTAGAAATTTCTTTTTTTTAGAATTAGATTTTTTTTTCTAGAAATTAGAAATTAGAATTTTTATTTTTTTTTTCAGAGAACAATATGTTCATATATACAGTCTATAGCTGATGTACACATGGTGGGAGCAAAGACACTTTCTTTTATTGTTTCATTTAATAAATGTATAACAGGAAAACAGACATGACCACAATAAAAAGTGGGCAAGATCTTTAAAAATGAACTGAATTTATAATGCAATCCCCTTTTCCTTCTCACTTATTATATGTGAGTTTTTGTGACAATCAAAGCCTGTAAGTGATTGGGTTTTCCTCTGTTTGGAAAGTGTTTTCCTTTGTTGGCATTCAATGGTTTTACAAGAGAAAATAATGAAAGCAAATAAAACCTGTAACCATCCCCAGCGGGGCAGAAGTCAAACAAAGAGAAAGCTGATGTCTTTGAGCTGACTGAGCCACAAAAGACAGGTCTTAACAGAGTAAGGCATTCCAGAGACTGCGTTAGGGACTGTCAAACCTACCTCACTAACACCAATTAACTGGGAGATAGGGGGATCTTAGAGTTTGGATCAAAGCCTTTCTTGTCCAGATGAAAGATCACATCAGCTTTGAAAGAAAGCTCCAGATGTCTATGGAAAAAAATAAAATAAAAAAAAATCTCTTCCATTCAGCTTGTTTTTCAGTGAATTTTGAATCACTTTGTCAAGAGGAAGAAAATAACACCCCAGCTGGAGAATGTGTCAGATGTTTCATTTAAAAACAATATGAAGTCAGGAAGGTGGTAGCCAATTTAAGGGGACTGTTTGATCCTTTCCCAAGATTCCATTGCTTTTGAGGCAAAGCAATATTAAATCATTCTCCCTAATCAGTTCTCTATTTATGAACAAGAAATCATATTAAAAAAAAAAAAAAAAAAAAAACACCACCCCCAAATCACCAAACTGCATTCTCCCCTTTCATACAGGGATGTCATGGTAAAAGTGTGTGGTATAAGATACAGCAAACCACATCCAGGAATAATGACCTCACTGTGCTGTAACTTACTAAAAAGGTTACAGTGGTTATCAAGCAAATTGGCTTAATAGTGTCCCATAAAAAGTTATGTGAATAGTAAATTCAAATATATTTGATGCATTAGTGGATCAGAAAAACTTACGGGAAAACAGTATCTGACACCATGTTCATTGCCTCATCCATTCCAGGGAGCATATAGATGAACTGATAGCTTCAGAGATTAAAACACGCCAGGACTTCATTGCTAGCAGTGAACAGACATACTAGGGAAAATAAAAGAAACACAATCAAACATACTACACGACTTTATTTTGGGGACAGAAATTGCATGCTTGGTATCAGTGGGCATTTCGCCAGAGTAAGGCTGCAATATGGGCTCATCCTCTGCTTACTGGTTGTAATTCCCCACATAAAATTCTAAGTCTGAGGAAGAACATGGCAAGGAGACACATGAATTTCTTTGTTATGCAAAAGGAGCAACAGTCTCAGGTTATTTTAAAGCTTGTTAGGAGGGATTTTCCCGCAAGCTTTTACAGAGCACTTATAAAAGGCAAGATGTCAAGAAGAAATAGTTGAAGCAATCAAATTGGATCTATAGGTATTGAAATAAGAAGGTTTTGTAGCTTTGGAAAAAGTATCCAACAGTTGTTTTCTGCTAGTTCAGGAGTTAGTTTCACTGTGCTATACCAGCTACATTATGCTCGGAAATAATTTTGCCTCTGCCTGCTACGAATCTGGGCATTATTTTGACTCCTTGCAAAAAATATATTTACAACAAAGATGGGTTTATACCAAAGCCAAAGAACAAAGTACTCCAGGTTTTGGTGATGTCCAGGTTGAATTCAGAAACGCCTTTCTCAACTTATTCTCTCTGAGAGGAACAGGAAGACAGTGCTCCTTGTTAGAATTCACCTGTGTGCAGTAATCTTGCTTGGATAGAGATTGGTATGTCAGAGGCACATGCTAGAAACTGCAGAGTGGAAAGCATACAATAGCTCAAAATAAAAGACCTAAATTTATGTCTCCTTTGAGCTGGGTGAGCATTAAATATTTGGATCAGAAATGTGCAGCACAAAATCCTGATTTTCAGCTTATTTTGACCAGAAACAAACTTTCAGGTACAATGGTTTGTATGGTGCTACTGCTGCTCATTTTGCTTTGATTTAAGATTGCAGAAGCAGAAGTAAAAATATTCCACACTCTTAAATACCAATAAAATGCAAGAATTATCTTATAAATAAAAAAGTGTGTAAAATAACAGACTTGGAAATATTCATATAAATATTAAGCTTTAAACAAAACAAGTTGACTGAGCAAAATAAATTTATAAATTTGGGGAAGAATAACAGCAGAAAACAATGAGCATTCATTCCCTTTGGAAACCAAAGTGGATAAATAGGTTTAGTCATCTCTGTCCCAGGAGAATCCCATAGTATGCATTGTTTTCAATGTAAAGTGCAAAGAATTGCATTGCATTTTGAATTCCATTTTAAAACTAATTAAAAGTTTGATTGTGCCACTTTCTCTGTGCTAGAATGCACTTCAATATGTACTCAGTTTAAGGCATGTGCTCAAGGAGAACTATTCCAGTATTTAATATCATTAACTATGATTTTATGTGCTTTGCTGGATCTGGGCCTAAATGTATAGAGCATATTACTCATCCTGCAAGTGAATGACAAAAATTAATGTCATCTAAGCAATTAATGAAATGAATTTACTCCAGATTGAGGTCATTATATCTCAGAGCTGCCATCTTTTCATTTAATTTAGATGTTCAGGTTATTTAAGTCAGATATGTAGGGTTATATGGAGGATTTCAGAATTTGTTTACAGAGCCACCAGAATTCAAAATAGTGTCATAAAAATATATTTAAAGGCCAAGTTAACTAATGGGGATGTTTAAAATCTGTTTTCATATTCTCTCCTGTCCACATTGTATTTTTGGTTTTTATTATATTTTATCTTATTGCCATTTGCAATAATTATTTGCTAAGTATTTCTGAAGGCAAGCAAAAAGGCTAACAAGCAAGTGACAGTTCTGACTCTTTTATCAGTAAGGCTTCCTATCTTCATATATTTCCCAATGCCGAAAAAGGTCTCTTAAATAAATATCTCATGCCCCCGTGTGGTTAAATTGAGAGAATGCTGAATAAATCCTTTAAAGTTGCTTTTATATTTCTTTTTATTTGCATACAGCTCTTCTTTTGCATACCAAAAGAAGAATGATAACCAAACTGCATAATAGCCTAATTTAGATATTTTACCAACAAAGTCTGCACATAAGTAAAATCTAGAAAATACAGTACTGTTTTAGGCATTACCATGACCTAGCCTGGGAGAGAGTGCACAAAAATCTGATAAAAAATGACTCACTTGAAACTGCAATGTGTATTGTATTGACCGGTGATTGGGAAGGCATTAGCTAAAATCCTTCTGTTAATGACTAGTCACCTTAGGCTTTTAGGTATTATTTAATTAAAAATACAGCCTAAATATATCAAATCATGATCAAAATTCGTAGATTTAATATTAAGGAGGGAAATATTTGTTGTTGTGTTTTTCTAAACCAAAGTCTGGCCTCTGGTGTCCTGGCAAAGCAGAGATATATCAAGATGGATTTGTTATCATATTTCTTTACATCCCACACTGAAAAAAAAGAGACTGAAATGAAACAAAAGACTTCCCACATGTGACAAATCTTATCACACTGCAGTGGTAATTTTCTGGATTAGAACTGAAAATAACTCAGTCCATTCTGATAATTTGTGTTCATCTAGAATCACAGGCCTGCAGACATGTCCATTATACAGCCATTAGTCTGCATGTGGAGACAGAGGTTCCATTCCTTTTGGCCGCAGACATACTTTTTGACCTGCAGTAAAATCACTGCAGGTTTTACTGAAAGATGTAAGTAGGGTCACCATGAGTTTTTCTAAATGCCAAGGTCAGTTACTTCCATCAAAATCAAAGGCTTCTGGGCATCCCCTACCTCTCCATTCAAATCCTTTTAACTCTCATAACTAGCTCCTCAGATTTGCTGCCAAATTTGTGCTGTCCCCTCTCCCATTGCTCAAGGTACAGTGGGATGTCCAATTGAGTTTATTGTTAGACACAACTTATTTATTTATTTGCACTAAATAATTGGTGAAATTACCTGCAGAGCAGAATATGGCTGTGACGCTGCAGCAGGCTACAGCATGACACTTAAATTAGCTACCTGCCGTGCTCTTCCCCTTTTGCTGTGATTACCTCCCTGCCATACTCGTAACTAATCAAATTAACTGTACATCCATCTGTTCTGAACCAAAATCCATGGGACTGCTTCAGCGTGGGGTCAAGCCTGAGCCCTGTTTCTGCACACGATGTACCATGCTGACCTCCCCTCAGCCTTCTCTTATGGCCCCATCCTGTGCAGCAGACTGGTGAGATGGACCTTAATTGAGAAATTAATATATGGCAGGGGGCAAGAAAGAGAAAAGAAAATATGTGAAAGTGGGAGTCATACAGCTGTTTGTCATACTGCAATGTGAAATTGGTCATCATTATGCCCTCCTGCATCTGGACAAATAGTTGCTAAATTAAACAGTCTTTAAAGAGACAAAGATAGGCAGATGATGTAGATGTAGCGCCCTCCTCCCTTCCTTCCCCCTCCCAGTTCCTAAAGAATGGCTTTAATTTTTTCTACAAAAACAAATGCGAGAGTATAGAGAACTACATGACAGAACTAGGTGACTGTTATCAGTATCTCCAGTGATGTACTGTTGTAAATAGAAAAACAAACAGCTCACTATTGTAAAAAATTACAGTGCTGTAAATCCACCCAGGGATTGTGGTGCTATCATAAACTATAAGAGCAAAGCTCAAGTGGCCTTATACAGTCACCACAATCCAGTGATGGAATTATAGCCCTATAACTCAAAATTTACTTAGTTCTTACACTTTATAGAGAGAGGATCTGTGCTTAGGATTGACACCCTGCACAGGCTTTCCTGGTTTGCTGTTCTCCTTCTGCTCTTTCTGCAGCTGCCTCTTGCTCTAATTCCTTCATGGGCCCCACACACAGCTCTCACTGCTCCTAGTGCTTCCCCTACCATGCAACACCTGCCATCACGGCTCCTTTCCTACCAGGACTAAAACTCCTTGATTTTTGTCTCTGAGAAAGTCAGCACAAGGTTCAGGGAACTGAGTGGCAAACATGATGAACACAAATTATCAGAATCAGTGGCTTGGCATCTGATGAGGATTTTGAGGGATGGTTTGGTATTAAACCTTCCTTCAGTACTTGCTTATCTACTGCCCAAGCCAATACATCAAGAATTAGAACATGACTCTTCAGGACACTGTCAGACCATCACAAAAATTTTGGGGATTACTGGTAACTCCAAGCAGGACTGACAAATGTTCTTTACTCATAAATTTGGGACACATTGTGCCATGGTTTTGAAATGCTACAGAATAGACAGTGAATGAGCTCCAGTACTCACTTGCACCTTACCACTTGCAGTTTTCCCATTAGAAACCTGTTGATCCACAAAGACCAGTGGATCAGACCTTCACAAAGATCTCTCCTCTGGATTTCAGATGAACAGGGATGCACAGACCGTTAAATAATAAATAAATAAATAAATAAATAAATAAGGAAGTAGTGGAGAATCACAGAATCACAGAATTTCTAGGTTGGAAGAGACCTCAAGATCACCGAGTCCAACCTCTGACCTAACGCTAGCAGTCCAAAGAGTGACTCTTTTTTTCACAAGAACATAAAAGTCTTGGTGCTAAAGCAGCCACACTCTCCAGCTAACCTACCATGCTATCTCAAGCAGTATCCAGCAGCACATTTCAAAGAAGGTTGCACAAAATCTGCGATAATTGAACAACTTTCTGCTTTGTTAACCTTGTCTGTTTTCAAATAGTTGGTACCTCTCTCCTCAGGCCTCACTTAGTCAGGCCTTGACCCTCTTCTTGGGAGGGGGCCCTGGCAGGATGCTTGCTTGATGGCTTTCTGGTTCCTAGCAGGTTTCATTTCTTTCCCAGGTGAGAAAGAAAAGAAGAGTAGTCTGTCCAGAAGACTTTTTCTGGTTCCATTTTATTTGATTATCAGCAGAAGGAGCTGGCAGGCCTCTAGAGCATCAGACGGCCTCTTGGTGTCCTGGTTTGTCAGAGGTGAGCCCAGCCCTGCCCTGAGGCAGGGAGATGTATGCTTGAAATGAAGCTTGAGTGCATCCCACCTCTCTTCACGTTCAAAGTGGTGGCATGGAGACTTCTTGCCCTTCTGAGCTAAGTTTGTAAATGAATATTTCTATGTAAACAACAAAAATAACTCCCAGTCATGGACCATGACCCCAGTGTGATGGCTGTGCTGCTTCACCTTCCCTGTCATTTTTTCACAATGTAAAGAGATGTTACAGACCTCACAGCTAACACTCAACTCAAGGTTAAGTAATGACACAGTCATCTCCTTCACCACGACATGCAGAGCTCAGTACTTCCCAGTGAGATGCTACTTCCCATCTGAGGACACTGTCTGACATAACTGTCATAAAACAGCGAGGATGAAAAGAACAGATTTTTCTCTCCTCCTTTCCCTTTGAAAAGCTACATTAAGAAAATGAAAGAAAGAGAAGCTTTATTTCAAATAAGCTGGACTTTCTTATTCACCAGCTTTGTCAGCAAAATGCTTGCAGCCTGTGTCTCACTCCAGGAAACTGGATGTTTTCCTTTAACTTTTTTTCTCTCCTAAATTGCCTACATTTTTTCCTAAAGTGAAAATCAGACATTGCAACCACAATTCAGATAATATATAGTATAATCTTCATGCTCCTCAGTGCTTATGTACAAGGCATAGGGGAACCATTAAATGAGCACCATATTTCTGGGGGAGGTGGGGAGGGAAGTCATTCTGAAAAAGGGAAGAATACGGAGTAAGGGCATCTATATCTGTAACTAACACAGGTTCCAAACTGCAATAGGAAAGGGGGAACTTGTAATAATAAATCTATTAAAAGTCTCTTGGTTAATAGTTAACTTGAATAAAAGCTATTAATTATTTTTTAAAGTCTTGAAAGAGTTTTTAAGACATAGTTTAATTTTTTCTCATGTACTTTCCATTGCTGCCTGTGGACCATAGACTTAATCAGATTTCTCTTTCTTCTAAGACTTTATGAAGTCTTTCTTGATTTGCAGCCAACCAAAGCACTTTTAATAATGTATGGTAAAAGAGTTTAATTTTTAATAGACAAGAATGGGCTCGAGCTGCTACACACTGTAGTAGATTGGTAAGTACAGTATTATACTCTGCAGAGTAGTTAGTAAAAAAAAGAAGAATGCATTTATATCCCAAATGCTATTTGAATACATGTTTATTTTATTACTAACACCAATGTATAATTGAAGAACCTGTCTAACCTTAAATTATTGTTCACACCTTTTTTTTTAACAAGAAGATAAAGTCGTTTTCAGCTTGTTACCCTAATAACTCAAGCCTTTTATTGTTTTCTCTCTCCCATGCTGTTCTGCTGCTCCAAAAGTTCAAGGAAAATAAAAACATTAAAATGTGAAGTTACACATTCATATTCCAGATTTAGCTAATCAAAGTGCGAAATATCTTCTGACACTGTAGAATGATTCATAAGGGTTTACCTTAAAATAAGATTATTTGTACCATGATGTTTGCGTGCATTTGCCTTTTGTCTACTACTACCCAGCTAACAGGAAAGCTCAGAACAACATGAAGTTGAACATCTAGTTTAAAATCAAAGGTCTGATTCTGCAAATCAGGGAGAGCAGGTTCACAAAGGATTTTTTTTTCTTGCCAAGTCATACTTCACAAAGAAGGGGGCTTTCATAGACGAGTAAATTCCCCTATTTTCCTGCAAAATACCCAAACCTAAACTAATGCCTCATTAACAAAGATAGAAACTATCATTGTGCCCACAGTAATTGTACAGATTTTGAGTCTTTACATCTGTGGTATTTCACCAGAGTCATTTCTGATTTAGTACTGGTTTCCTAATGAAATGAGGCAAATCTGTTTCTCTGTGCAGAAGTGTGTGTCTGTCAGTGACCCTTGATAACTTCCAAATCTGAAGCCAAGTTCAATTTGGCAGGGCAGAAGTCTCACTGAAATTCTGCTTCATGATAACATGCAAGGCAAGAGAGGACAGACATGCAGCTCATGCAGGGATCCTGAAGTAAAACTAATCCTTACTGCACCTTGGAGAATTCACACTAGCGTTTACTCTTCAGTCACAAAGTTAAGGGAAACCAAGTTTCGCTGGTTACACTTATCAGTGAAATATTTATTCTCAGTATGAGGGAAAAACCAGGCCTGTATACATATACAACGTCAGGATACTGACTGCAGTGCAGGTATGACTACCTGCTTAGATCCATAAATATTATGGGCAAATACACCTCCTATTGCATGCCAGAACTGAAGCATAACACAGCAACACCAGCACAAACCCATCATTGCATCCCATAGGAATGAGTGAAAAACGAATTGAATTGTTTGCCAATTAAAAAATGTATATATTTTTAAATCTTCTTAATTCAAAATGAGCCATAGAATAGGTCACATAATACATAACGGCAAAATGAATATATTATGAATGATTTATCATTATGGAACTGTGCAGATGCATATTGGTGGCATGAGTCATATAACATGCAATTTTCACACAATATGTTGTTAATAATAGATAAGGATTTATCAGTATATTATTACACGAAACAGAAGGAGCAATATTAAAACTTGTTCTTTCACTGGAATCAAATAACTTACAGTACATTGAGCTGCCTATGACGTTGAGCTACTCATACCATTACTACTAATTACATTTTAATGTCAAATTTTTAAAGTAGATGTACATCAAGCCACTGTAGCAACTCATCACAGACCAGATCAAAATTACTGTTGTACCACTAAGCCAAAATAAATGCTCTTTCCCATGCCTACCTACACTAAACAGAGAGAAGAAAAGAAGCAAGCACTACCTTGTCCTAGTTTGTAACATGAACCTGTAGGAAAACTCTTTAAATTAGCCCTGTGACGCTTATTTCACATGCAGGTGGGAGGGCTCATTCCTATTTAACTGTCTGGGGAATTTTCAGAAGTTCAGTTATGGTCAAGTCCTCTGAACAGCTTGGCTGATGAGTGACAAAAGATAGCAAGACAAAACAAGTCTGGGACAAGAGGCTAGGAACACTAAAGTTGTTTTCAACAGTACTAGAGATTCCCATATGCTTTAACCAGACGTTTTTGTGGATCAAGCTGGAACAATTTGAGTATAGACAGACCTCTTCCTCAACATCATTTGTTACCACCAACAAATGTGTCTTCCCTCCCAAAATAAATCATTTTAATAGGTCGTGCCAGGATGCTTCAGCTGCCTCTGCTCCAAGTCAGCTTGGTCAGTTTGTGCCACTACTGCAGGTGGTCTAAACATAGCAGAATTTGTAGTCACAATGATGAGGAGTGCTCCTATTGCCTTTTCCAGTACTTGAGCTCTAGGGCCTGATAATCCCTACCTCAGGAAAGATAATGACCAATCATCATAGCTGCTTGACATGAAATTTCCAAAGAGTTCCTGTCATAGTGCCATCAAAGGCAAATTAACCCATGAGAAAGTACAGGGGATATACAACTCTTTGACTGCCTGGCATGCAAAATACCTGAAAAACTTCACTTTACATTGTCTTAGAAAATCAATATACATAGAAGACAATGTCATGAAAGCCCGATACAGCTTAGACAACAGCAATAAATTTTCCTATTCTGTCTAGGGAAAACAGAATTTGTATTTGTGCCAAACAATGCAGAAGAGTTTTTGGATCATGCCAATTCCATTTATTTTAGAGATCAAATATTCCCACACAGTTAATTGAAAAACCATTGATCAAGAGAGGTTCATAATCCAGTAGCAAATTAAAGGAAAACCCAATGGTAAATGACCACATGTTCAATAGATATTAGCACAGGAATTGCATGCATTATTGTTTTTATTGTTACCATTAAAAAAAGGAATTTGGAAAATCCATCTGTTCCCACAGATGGAAGCCCCATAACATGAGGCTCCAGAGAGTCAGGAACCCACCACACTCAGCCTTGGTGAAAAGAGACAACTGCTGCACCTGACCTGCCAGAGCACTAAGAGGACATGGGCTCCTTTTAAGGTATTATCCATTAAAATCTTCCTTTTATTTCCTCTGTTTTCCAATGAATTTGGCCTGGATTTGGAAATAATTCAGGCACCCCCAAAACTCCATTTCCCCACCCATAGAATATATGTGATTTTCCAAACAGAAGAGGTCGCTTACTCTGAGAGAGAGGGCTATCACCAAGGAACTCTGAGGGCATATGATGCTTTCTTACTTCCGATATAATTTTTTTATGTACCCACATACAACTACACTTAATGAATCATTACTGGTCCAGTATCCTTTTCCCTCCATCTACCACACCACACTCCAAAACATTTTGTACAATAGGTTTGGAGAATGCAAGGGGAAGCATTGCCCCTGTGCAGAACTGTGTTTAGTTTCTCATCATACTCCGTTTTTTCCAAGTTTTCTGAAAGAAGTCCCAGATCTTTCAACCCAACATTTTCTGCTGTCAGCCAGGGCCAGAAGGATTACATACAGCAAAGAAACAAGGAGGAAATGAATGCAAATAATGTCTCTAACAACAAGGGAAAGCTGAACACAAAAGCCAGTGACTAATTAAAATGTACTCTTTTCTCACATAAGCTCCTAATTAGCTTACTAATAACATTCTCATGTTTTAACAATTTAATGGCCTCCTGCCACATAAGAAATGGGCAGAATCTTTCACACCTTCTCCACCTGAGAAAACCTGCTTCCTTTTCACTTCTAGCTCTGTTAATGGTATTTCCCTCTCCCCTGGGAAAGGGGATATTTTCCCACACACGGTGTCAGGCAGGTTCACCGCAGATACTGGTAGCAAAGCACCTGGACAGGTCCTCACACACAGCTCACCTCACACAGCTATGCTTCCAGATGTTACCCCTTCTGGCTCCCACTGTCATCTGGTTCATTCTATAGTCTCAGTCCTACTGGAGGAATGGGTGACACAGCAAACTATAGTGTCTGGAAGTCTAGTGGTCCTTATCTTAGGGATGGGATTATTCCTGATTCCTGAACTCATCCCTCAGAATTCAGAGAGAACACAAGAGAGGAAATGCAGGCTCACCATTTATCCGGAACAAATGTGAAAATTATGGCAGGTGGACTAGCACTGAAGCCAAGCTGAAAGAGAAGCATTTCACAGGAATTACCAGGTAAAACCAGTCACACAGTCTGTCTGGTCCATTGTTTACTGCTCTCTCATGGTAACATGCCAGATGCTTCACTAGAAAGTACAAAAGTCTGGTAGTAGGCATTGTGTAGCATGTCCCAAGCCCCATCATGTTATCACAGAATCACAGAACGGTTGAGGTTGGAAGGAACCTCTGTAGGTCATCAGGTCTAATGTTCCTACTCAAGCAGGACCACCTCAAGCAGGTTGCACAAGGAATATGTCCAGAAGATATATCCTCTTCCCAAGAAGGCTTCAAATTCCCTCTAAAACTGCTTACTCCTATCATCTTCAAGGAGACACACCCAACACTTTTGATTGTCATCCTACCCTAGAAGTTCCCCAGTAACAGGAGGAGCTTACTGTTCCTTGTGCTATTGGATAAGGATTAAAGTGTGGGAAAGGAAAAGATGTCATTTCTCGTAAGAAGATCAGTCCTTGGAATTTTTTTTTTTTTTTTCACTTTAAGTGGCTCTAGTACACAGTTTAGGAGGTATGGTTAGTGTTTCCTGTTATGTCGGTCAAATTACAGTAACAGTCATGTCAGAGAAGTTTCCAACACTTGACCTGCAGTCCAAAGGGAGGTTTGAGTATCTTTTTAGCTCTAATACAAAGCAGTTTAAGGCCTCTAGGATCTTAGCCTCAGAGAAGCTAAAACAGAAATTACTCCATGCATATCACACAGCTTTAAACCCATGAAAACAGCCAACTTAATTCTAAAATGAGGTTATTCAGAAATGCTTCAGCTTTACAGTGCAGTAAATGCTATCAACTTGTCTAGAGTCCAGTTTTCCAGCATGAATATTTATCATGAGCAGATTTCTCATTATGCAGCTGATTTTAAGTATTAGCATATGAGATTTAGGCAGTTTTTAAGAATTTAAGAATAACAAATGGAAGAGCAACACAATATGTTTTCTTATGGCAGCTTGGCTCACCAGCCTATCTAGCAATCAACTCAGTATCCGCCTTAATTTCATTTAATATGGAGCCTTCATTTAACATGGAGCCTGAATCACCTTCTGGGATAGAGCATGCACAGGCAGTCCAGTGCCTTCACTGCATGCAGCAAAGTGGCAGATGCCCTTTTAAAAACTACTGTTGGAAATTTTGCCCTAAGAATATAAATCTAATAAAAACTTTGAAATTTCTAAAACCTTAAGTGATGGACAGTGTTTTAAATACACATTCCTAATTCAGTTTGAATGCAAATTAACATGTTTAATTTAGAGCAGAGACACTATATATATATCAATAGATCTCATTCATGTATAATGTCTCTTATGTCTCTCTTGGGATACTCTGTCAAGGGTGGAGAGGCCTTGCAGAGAGTTCTTGACAAATTAGAGGGCTGGGCAATCACCAACAACATGAAGTTTAATAAGAAAACTGCCAGATTCTGCACTTGGGAAGGGGCAACCCTGGCTATACGTACAGTCTGGAGGATGAGAGGCTGGAAAGCAGCCCCACAAAAAGGAATCTGGGGTTTCTGGTCAATGGCAAGTTAAATGTGAGCCTGCAGTGTGTCCTGGCAGCCAGGAGGGCCAACCGTACCCTGGGGTGCATCAGGCACAGCACTGCCAGCCGTGTGAGGGAAGGGATTGTCCTGCTCTGCTTTGTGCTGGTGCAACCTCACCTTGAGCACTGTGTCTGGTTTGGGGCATCACAGTATAAAACTGACATAAAACTATTACAGAGTGTTCAAAGGAGGGCTACAAAGACAGTGAAGGGTCTGGAGGGCAAGACATATAAGAACCAAGGCTGAGGTCCCTTGGTTTGTCCAGCCCAGAGCAGAGCAGGCTGAGGGGAGGCCTGCAGCTCCCTCACGAGGGGAGCGGAGGGGCAGGCGCTGAGCTCTGCTCTCAGGGGACAGTGACAGGACCCGAAGGAACAGCACGGAGCTGGAACACGGGAGGGTCAGGATAGGTGTTAGGAAAGGCTCTGCACCCAGAGGGTGGTCGGGCACTGGGACAGGCTCCCCAAGGCAGTGGTCATGGCACCAAGCCTGCTGGAGTTCAGGAAGCATTTGGACAATGCTCTCAGACATATGGCCTGATTTTTGGGTGGTCCTGTGCAGACCCAGGAGTTGGACCTGATGATCCTTGTGGGTCCCTTCCAACTCAGGATAGTCTGTAATTTGATGATTATATAACCTTATCAACTACGTCAATATATAGCACTTGTTTTCAATGGGCCAAATGCCCCCAGTTGTACACATCTAAAAATGAGAATTATATAGTTCAAAAGGACCACTGAAGCAGAAGAATGCATACATGGAGAAAGCTTCTTTTCATAGTCTTTCTGAGGACACTGAAACAAAAGAAAGAAGGTGTTTTTGTCTACAAATAGAGATAGAACATTGTGGCTGTTTTAAGTCTCTCCTGTCATGGCTCTCAAATTTAGCTAATTAAGACATATTTCATGCAAAGAAAATAACTGTAAAGTCAGCGTGTCCCTAACAAGTAGCTATGTTGATTAAAAAGGTTCACACAAAAAAATTCCCAACATTCTTCAAACATATTCAAATTACTTCATTAATTAATATTAAGGATTGAAGCTTTTGAGATTGATGTCATAGGAAATGATGTCTTTTTGTTTACTGATGATATAAAATGATGGCAGTTTGCTTTTCTGTACAGATTCTGAGCTTTCTAACTGAGCTCAATTTGAGAAAAAATGGAAGTCATTTCAACCCAGAAGTTTATTCTACTTGCTTTAGTTACAGTGGTCTTTCTAACATCGAGTAGTATGTGCCTAGATGAACTGATGAAGTCCAGTCTGCAGAGCAGAGAAGATGATGATGATAAATATTACAAGGTAAGATTTGTATTACTAAGAGAGTATTTGGGGGAACTGTGGGTCAAATCTTGAGTACTTTGAATTTTTTGACAATGGCTCTTCTAACCTCATAGCACAGTATTTGACATTACAGCACTAGCAGTATGAAAGAGGCTTGTTGACAAAATTTTCAGGAAATTCATTTGCTCTGACACACACACTGTGTAAATCAATTCATGTTTCAATTTTCTTGCAATACAGCCTTGCGATTAGGTTGAGACTTTTTTCTGAAATGTTTCTTACTTACACAGTGGGGCCTCAATTAACATTCCTGTCAGGCATTTTATGCACATAATATAACAAATACATTATTAATCCAGAATTAATAAAGGCATGCTTGTAATACTCAAAGAATAATGATAAACAGAGAACATTATAAATCTAATATAGTTAATGTTCCTAAATTCTGCTCTGGAAATTGACTATAAAAATATCTTTGCAGGGTTGCACATTTATTATATCTCAATGGATGCCAAATCAAATTTGCACAGCTCATCTGTATTTTTTTTTCTTGTCTGCCCTGCAAATACTCCCTGGGAAGTGAGAGCCAACTTCTCTTTTTGTCTTATTGTCATTGGTGTAATAAAAATCCCTCAAAGCAAAATACACCTTTAATTATTTTAGTGAAATCTCCTGGTCTTCAGATCTCTCTTCAGGTTCACAGGTGCAATAAGAGGCATAGTTTATTTGACATTTTAATCATGAAGTATGAACTAGAGTGGTTCATTCCTTGGTGGTGGGGAAACCACCAAATGTGGATAAGAAACTGAAATTAGGATTAGTAGCATTTGTGCTACTAATTGTGCTACTACTTTAATTGAAGTAGAAAATCATATTTGTACATGTTTGCTGCTAAGGCAGAGAAATTTATTTTTGTCACAAAAATCAGAATGAGTGATTTTCAATACACCCAGGGAAAGAACATGATATATAGGAAAGGGTCAGGTTGATATAGTTATTTTGCAGGTAAAAGCTGCACTTTACATCATAAGACAAGTAACATACTGAGCTCAGTTCTTTATTGTAGCCACAGAAGTTAGATTTTGTGCTGGTTGGCTCTGACAGCCCAGGAGCAACTCATGTTTCTTGTATGCTAGTGGAGGGTTAAAGCAACTTAAAGTTCAGGAAAACCTCTGTGCTACAAGGCCAGAAGAGGTTTGAGATGGACTTGACCCATATACTTTCCATTTGTTTTGCATGTCCATTAGCATGTTGGGTCAAAAGCACCCACCCAGTGCTTAGGAAGAAATGAGACACACCTCCAGGTGGCTTGGCCCATCTTCCTGTTCATCTGGACCAGATGAGTAAGAGGTTGTATCTGTATCAAGTCACTAAATATAGCCAGCATCTTCTACCCAAGATCTTCTTCTCCTTCAGACAGTGATATTAGCAAATGTGGACATGACAACAATACCTGTCCACGCAAAACTGATGGCAGAGTTAACAACACCTATGCCCAGAAATATTTCCAATTGACTCCATTTGAACAGTTGCAGAAGCTGATGTGAACTTGCAGTCAGAGAACTGAAAAGGTATGCAGAACAATGTCTCCAAATGAAGTAATCCACACTAGAATGGAGTTCAACAAATAGTCTAGAAAGCATTAGATAACAGAAAAAGAGAAAAAGAATGATACACAGAAGCTTTCCAGAGAGATGATAAAATGAATCCTTTGTCTGACTAGTAGCTGAAATAATACGCTATACAGATGCTAGTATCATTTTTACTTTTTCTTCAGATTAAAGACAATGCCTTGGAAGAAAAACAGAGGAGCCTGAATTTTGAAGAAATGAAAGACTGGGGATCAAAAAACATCATTAAAATGAACACTCCTACATTAAACAAAGTGCCAAATTCAGTTGCTAATTTACCTCTTAGGTTTGGAAGAAACTATCCAGAAGAAAGAAGCATTAAACCAATTGCTAATATGCCTCTGAGATTTGGAAGAGCTTTTGGAGGGAATCTACCTAGGCATGCTCCAAATTTATCACAGAGGCTTGGGAGATCTCCACTTGTTAGAAGTTCCATTCAATCACTTCTAAATTTGCCACAGAGATTTGGGAAGTCACTGCCTGTCAGTCTGTCTCAAGGTGTCCAGGAATCTGAACCAGGTAACAATAAGCAAGTATTCAAGCCATGTATTAAAATTATTAAATCACAAGTTAATAATGATCAAACACAACCAGCCTTCCTCTAGGAATATTCTCTAAGCATTTCAATATGAGACCAATTTGCCAAAAGAAAGATTTGCAGTTCATGAAATCAAAAAGCCTCATCACAAGAACTAGTAGAGAATCTCTATGAAATCTTTGCTAATGAGAAAGTGCCACATAGTCAAAGCCAAAAAGCTCATATGAGATTAGGTTTGGCAACGCTTTTTTAGATCAGGTTTCATTTTGAAAAGTTTAAAGCTTTGGTGAAAAGGCTCAGAATCATTAAAATATCCCATTTCAGCACTATAAAATGACCAAAGAAAATTATCTAAAAATTACTCTTTCATTTTCTAAATTTATGCAAATTAGAGTAAAAAAAAAAAAATCAAAACTCCATTGCAGCTTTTTGAAATGGTAAGAACAACTTTTTTTTTTTTCCTGATCCAAACCTATTTTTGTTTTCAGATTGTCTTTCTGAGGTAATGTTTCAGATTTTGATTTTTCATTCCAAGTTAAGATGAGAAGTTTTTTTGATGTCTCAAATTTTTTTTCAAGTTAGGAAAAATATTTCCTGTCCTTTCTAAGAATAATTTTAAACAGTTCTTCAATAACAGTCCTTCTTCTCATATCCACTGTTTTAAATCTGAACTGCCTATTTGTTTTGGAACCATGTTTCAGTTGGCTACCCCTGACTTGCATCTGTCATATGCATAAAGTGGAAGTTTAGGCCAGGAAAGATACCTGATACTATCAAAAGCCAATATTCTTTACTATTTAATTGGATTTCTTTTATTCTTTACTCACCATCTAACCTGACTATTATAGATTTTGTTTTATTTTTCTGATATTTTTAGGGATATGAATTTGATACATTAATATCGGAATCAGAAGAGTAAAAGTGAAAGACTTGGAGAAGAAGCAATGTGTATTCAAAACTAAAGGTCATAAGAAGAAAACATATATGAGAACTGAAATGCAAACCTGTCTTCATGTTATAATGTATGTATTCTGTATAAATGATTGATGTATAAGGGAATGATTGTAGTGAGTGTTGTACTAGTTTACTTCAGTGGCAGTACAGTATAAATTCTATTTACTTCTGTGCAACTGATATCTTGTTGGTTGTAAAAAGTAATTTCAAAACAATAGCTATATAACGGAAAGCATTTTAAGCAAAATTAAAAGAAACATAGTAAAAATAAAGAAGCATGGTACAAATAAAAAGAATCCTACCGTGTGAATAACAAACAGATGCAGGACCAAAACTACTGGTACCTTTTTGTCTTATGTATCTGAAGAAAATCAAGTGAAATGTAGAGAAAGCACTTTTCCTGTTGTTTATGAGTCCTGCAAGATATAAATCTGAAAGGCGACTAGTCAGGAAAAAAACAAGCTTCTTGGACCCCCACAGAGGAATAACATCTAACCAAAGTCATACTGTAATGCAATTACCTTGTTTTTTATATGTGAGATAATGTCCTCCCTAATGACCTACAAGATCTGCCCTGTGGGTGTCCTGATTCCTCTATTAATATGAACAACATTACAGTTACCAGATACACATGCAGAAGGGGCTCCTCCATTATAAGCCCATATTTCCATTTCATATTTCTTATCAAAACATTCTCTTCTAAGCGGAATATTGTTTCTTTAGGCTTCCTCCAAAATTTCAGTAAGTTTTCAGTAAGTTTTGAAAAGAAAATGAATTCATACCCATTAAAGGGAAGTCAAATCTATTGGAGTACACCCAAGATCTGTGGGATTCTTCCTTCTAGTCCCCAGAAGCCTCACTAACCTGATGTCAGGTCCAGCCAGTGGTGGCACTGGGCATCCCCAAGAAAACACAGAACACGTACACACAGTATATACAGCCACAGCTGACTACCAACAGACCAGACAGCGATGCCTTTACAGACACCGCATACACACCAACAGGACTCACACAAACTTGCAAATGGCCTGATCCTGTTCGTACTCATAGGTTAATCAAATTCAGTGCTTTCTAGCAGATCTGTGAACAGAATCTCCCTCCAGCAGCTGTTCCAGACCTGTGGTCACTCCAGCAGCTGGTTCACAGACCCCTGGTCCCTCCGGTGTCCATGAGCACATTCATACAGGAAAACATACAGATATTAACATGAGGATAGGACAAACCACGACAATCAGGCACAAGACATGACATGACCAGACAAGCACAGCAGATTGCTTGCATGAAGCCAAATTCCTTTATCCTCCCTCTTCTCCGTTTTCCCACGCATGTTCTTCCCCCATCTATCTTGACCCCTCCCCTTGACTATCTTTGGCTCTCCCCTAAACCGTCCCCAAATAAGTTCATCACTTTCCCACATCCCTTTAAAATATCCCCCAGTAAGTTTTATGTGATCCCACAAGCCCTTTCAAAAACCCCATCTTAAGTTTGCTTTTTCCCATGAGATCCATGATAACCAGCTACAAGGCTCTGGCTGAACCTCCACAAGGCGTTGAGTGGTTCTTTAAGGCCCCATCAATTAATGATCTAAAAGTTCTGCTCTTTGTTACTGTTTTGCTATCTCCTCTTCCTCAGGGTTTAGATACTGAGGGTTTAATTTATTACTTCTCCAGCCTTTTATGCTGCATAACCAGTAACCAGATATCCTTACATTCCACATATCTTTAGAAGACACCTCTCCCCCAGACCAAAAAAAAAAAAAAAAAAAAAAAAAAAATCAGATAAATTCATAGTTGGGACAGAGCCTGAGCTCTGCTATTCCTCTACAAAGTTATTACAGCTACCTGAAAGACAATACTAATCAACTGGTGGCTGATTAATCTAATTCAATCCAAATTACTGAAACTGCAGTCCTGAGAATATCTAGTCTCAATATTCATGCAGACTTGAAACATCAAAGAGAGGGAGAACCAACAAGATTATGAAAGGAATTCAGCCTTTTGAAAGTAGAGGCCCAAACCAATCTTTAGGCTTGTCTCCGAGTCTCAGTGAGAGAGTCTCAATGAGTATTGGTGAAACATCAGTTTTGCAGCATGACACGTTGACACTTGGGCACTGCTGCCAGGTCCATGCTGAAGGATACTGGTTAACACATCGTCTGTATGGGGGAAAATCCAGGCCCCAGCCTATGAAGTAGAAGTTTTGTCATTGCCTGCCACCAGGACAGGACATTATTCTTTCTGTAATCAATAAAACTGGAATTTCTTAGTGATTTACAGACAAATGAACAGCAGAAGGAAATTCCCTGAACTTTGTGTTCTGGTCCTGCAAACCTCACTGCACATCATGCGAACTGAGAGCAAACAAGATTTGTGAGAATCCCTGAGCAGCAATGGGAGCTGCTTTTTTAAGGCACATATCACCTAGCAACAGGGAAGGGGTACACGTCAACTGGCATTAATGATGGCTGCTATGGGATGAAAGCAGAAGCCCAAACATTGGCCCAGCAGCAAGTACAATTAGGTTGCCCTCTTATTGCAAGCTCCACAGCATGGACACAGGAGATGACTGTTGATTTATTTTCCCTCAGCAGAGGAAGAGCTAGGTGAAAAGTACATAAAGGAGGAATTATGCTACGCTGTGCAAAATTTCTGTTTGGTTTGAGAGCATGTGAGCCAAGAAAACAATCACTGGATAGTGCAATGGGAAGCAAAGGGGTACAACAGGCAACATACATTGCTATAGCTATTACTCACCAGATTATTTATTATCCAAATACAGATATTATTCATGAATTGGGAAAAAGCAAGGAAAGGACTAAAGTAAATCAAGTGACAGACTATCAAGGCTTACCGGCATGAATTCTAGTAGGGTTCAGGAGCTCCCAGCCTTCCCTGCCATACACACAATATTTATGTCTGTTATTAAAGCCTCCATGCAAAAACAACACTGGGCTTATTTTAGATTCTGACTTAAGCTTATAGAGAGGACAGCTGACAATCTACTGATTAATTTAAAAGTCTGAGGGCTCATCATGCGGTTAATTGCAATAAATCATTTGGACAGATGTAGTGGAATGTAAAGAGACACTGTTTTACTCTCAGAAGGAGCTGAAGACGGGCATCTGGCATTACAAACTCCTATTTCTCTGACAATTTTCCTTCACAGGGGCAGGAAATCCATCTCTTGCATTTCCAAAGACCTAAGGAGCCAGGCTAGGCTGGTCAGTGGAACTGAGACCATTTTTGTCTTTATACTAAGAATCTGGCACACAGGTACATGATCAGTTTGAACAGCTCTGACTGCAGGCTCTTGGCAGTAGGAGCAGCCCTGTGTCTCTCCACCCTGTGACCATAATATCCTGCCACATCTCTAGTGCCAGTATTAGCCATCATGAAACTGCATGGATGGAAACTAACCCTACAAAGTCCCCTGTGATTTGTTTTTAGCTAGCTCTGTTTGCATTGACCTATAATCACCAGTGGCAATCCAAAGGAAAGGGGAAGGTTGAGCTTAACACAGGCAATTTTTCAATCTTAGTTTCGCTTCAACTGCTTTTGCAACTGCCCACTGTGTTTTCTTCAAAAGATGACAAGTGTGATGGCCTTGATCCAAGTGCTTACAAAATGACAGGCTACTAGAAATTTCCAGACACTGAACAAGACATTTTGAAAATTACCCCCTCTTGAAAAGTAACCATTAACAGGAGTTGGAAATGTTTTCGCTATTGACAGCCATTAAATTACATCTAGCACAGATGCATGGGCATCCATAGATAGCCAATTTGCACTTGTGCTGCTCACCTGAGGATGTGAACTATAGAGGTGCCACAGAATATTTATGAAAAAAATCTGTACCATTAGCAAGGGGAAAAGAGGCTTACAGGATCCTTATGTGTGTTTTAACTCAAAGAACCATGGACAGTGTAAAATTTTTTTTTCTTCTTTTCATATCTGTGCATATGAATCCTATGAAGTAATTAGCTAGAAGTTCAGTCAAATGGCCATAGGAAAGCATGACAAAAATGTTCAAAATTACAGGAAGAGCTACATAGACCACTCCTTCTTGGGCAGTGAAATAAATGATTGACGGGAAAAAATAAAGTCCTATAAAATCATGACTCATACATAGAAGAATAGAAAACTTTTTTTTTTTTTTTTTTCTGACAACACAAGAAATAAGTGAATCGAAAGAAATTATGAGTGAGAAGCTTTAACCTAAACTAAAGGAAGAGCTTTTGCAAACAGAACACAAATATGATGGACTTCATTGTCATGGAATGCTGTGCACTGCCGATATCTGCCACAGGTTTCTGCCAGAGATACGTTGCTTGGCTCGGAGAAACTTCTGTCTTGACCAATAAGGCCATTCTGGTTTTGGAAGCAGCCTGACAGTAGCTCCTGAATAAGCTTTTGCCTGAGTTGGAAACCCAACCTATTGATATATCCAGTTCTGATGCAATCAGCCTTACCTTTTGGCAGGATCTGAGAATAAACCCTGCCTTTTTAGAGCTGCTGTCAGGTAAGGGTCTGGGTAATCTCATAAGAAGTTTTGCCTGGTACTACTACATTCAAGTCCTAAATCAGCAGTATCTTCCTTATTGAGATGAGTCTTCCAAAAATGCATTAAGTTTCTCAGCGGGAAAAGCAGCAGTACCTGGAACCAGTTGATGACACTCTAATACAGCTAATAAATGAACTTCAACAGGACTTAAGTGAAGGAACAAACTCTTTTGATGTCAACAAAATCTGAAGAGTGAGCTGGACTTCAATTTTTCTTCTAAAAATCTAGCAGAAATGCTTATCAAACTAAGAATTTTGATTCTCTTCCATAGTATCAAAGAGAATATCTTGCTTTTCCTAAGAACAGCTCCTATCTGTTAGTGCTATTCAAATCCCATTCTTGCTTTTCAGGGAATTTAGGTCTTGGTAATATAGGAATTTGGCATTACTCAAGGATATATGTTACCTAAAGCAGCAAAATTATGAAATGGTAGATAGAAAATTGTAGAATATTCATATACTAGGATTTTCAGGATTACCTATAACAAAGGGAAAGCATACAGTAATTGAAATGTGCACAGAATCATAAAGGTGGCAGCTTTAGATTCTTGTTTCTTTCTGCTGTAGAGTAACAAAAAAAGACAGTATTTTTTGTTATCAGAATGTGGAATAGAATCAAATATCTGCAGGAGGATGTTTACATGATGACTGGTGTAAGCCACATTCTTCTGCCTTACCTGGAACCATATTCAATTAAAATAGAAGTCAGTTTATGGTTCAACAGAGTTGAAAGCAAAGCATAATATCAGACACTTCCTGCTTTAATTTTTCTCAGATTTCCTTCACTTCAGGCAGGTATGGGGGGTTGATCTTACATATATGGCTAGAGACAGCCAATAACTAAACAAGGAACATTACCAATCCTTTCAATTACTGCTTCACATTCTACCTATTGCAAAACATGTATTCTCTTTTTCCTCAAATATATTTATATATCAAATTATTATCAAATATATATATTATACCTCAGACATAATGATTAAATAAATGGTTAAATATGAAAAACAGGAGTTAAATTTTATACACTGTATATCAGAGGAGAGATGCATAAACATGCACAGTGCAATATATATATTGTAGGGCACATTAAGTCATTGTATCTGACTGCAAATACCACATTTATGCTTATACAGGTAAAAAGTGATAGATGAGCAGTGGTTCAAAACCAGAGGCAACTACAAGGCATATCCTAACTCAAATCTCTGCTTGGGTTTTGACCCTTAGTTCCTAAAACCACCCTGCCTCACATCAAAGAGAACACATTAAATTACTTTGCATCACTGAGATTCAAAGTATACAACAGGTCAACTTATATCTCTGAGGACCTTTATTCTGATTTTTTTCAGCTGAAAACAAATAGATTTACAATTTGTGGAGATGCTGAACAGAGCCAGTATTTTCTGATGAGCTCCATGTGCTGTTGATTCCCAGCAGGGCTTAGCTGGTCTGTTTGCATGAATTTGTGAGGGAGAACAGAGAGGAACTTTGTAAAATCAGCTGCTTCTCTTAGCTGTTCAAGTCTGTGAGTACCTAAAGTACATCTGCATCTTGAGGTAATAAAATTACATTATAGGCCCAAAATGGAGAATTTTATTTATAAAAGAACGGAGAAGAACTTTCCCTGAACCCTGCTGTTGAAGAGAGAGGATCAAATTAAAAATAAAAACATATGTTGGGTGCTGTGCTTGTCTTTGAATGTGGTTACCTTTTTGACTAAGTGCCTAGTTGCCCTTAGAGATCATCATTAATTCTGAGAGGTGCAAGTTTGCTCTGTCTCTCCAGAGGCATTTCAAATGAAATGGTACATCCTAATTCAGCAGCTTATTTCTTTCGGCAGCTAGGAATGAAAAGGCAGCAATTTAATTTAGATGCCTACAAAAAAAAAAAAAAATTAAATACCAGGGAAGGTACACCTGGGTGCCTATCGTGCTTTTATACAGGGCTCACATATGGCTTGAAATAGGAAAGTGTGAATGCAGCTGTTTCTGAATTGTTTTTGAACTAGAAATGTCAGTTGTGTGTGAAAAAAGCAGGTGGGGGGAAAGAATAGACCACTGTCAGAAGATACTTCCCCCACTGGCTCAGACACTGCTGCTTGCTTCCCTAAGCTCCATACCAGGAGACATTTCCTAACAAATCTGTGCTTAAACTTATTTATACACCACATGAATTTATGCATCCCCAAGGGTAGCTTGGAGGGTTGCAGAGTCCACCTCCATTTGAAATTTACAACCAGTGGTAAATAGTTTCTGGGTCTTATTTCCTTCTCATGCTAAGTGCAGCTGGTGCATGGTGGAACTGGCACAACAGCAGCACAGGCTGTGCTTGTGCACTAGTCCTCAGTGGGGATTTTCCTAATAACCTCAGAAATCTGAGAGATAAGGGTGTGGGAACTTGGGCTGGCTGTGAAAAGGGACAGGTAGGAGAAAGTCTGAAGGTAAAGTACAAAGTAATGGGCTTTTTTTTTTCCATTTTCTGATACATGTGTTATTAAAACAGCAAAATACTCTCACTTCTTTAATTTAATCTTGACAGTGAATAATCTGTTCTGTTATTGTTTTGTATAATACTGTTCTCTTAAATAACTGTGATATAGGCTCTATATTTTTTTTCTGTTATGTCGGCTACAAAATTTTGTCTTCAGATCCTTACCACCTAGCATGCATTAGAGCTACCACTGTGCATTTATATGTACCTATTCTTAGTGTGTGTATTTGATCATCAGGAAAGCTGATAAGCAGCAGTAACAGCTCACTTTGGCTTTGAATGAAATTGTACAATTCACTCTATAAGCCTGTATTTGATAGCATTATACATACATGGAATACATGATAAACCTTAAACTGCACAGGGTCTTTGTAAAATATGGTCTTATCTTGTCCTCGCTCTGGGATAAATCTAAAGGAACTCCACTGAGATTGGCTTATGTATTGATTGATTGACTTGACAAGGAAACTTTGAGCATGATTTTTATATATAAAGAATCACTGAAGTGAAGAAGCTGCATATGTGGATATTTGATGTCTGTCAGGTGAACAGGCCAAAAGTGAGGCACAGATCCTTGGACTAAAATGGCCTTAGTGGCTAGAAAAGAAATTATTCATACATACTTCTTTTAACATGCAAGTCATATCTTCAGACTGTATTGTAAGGTAAAACAAAGAATATGGTATGTAATTCATTTGACAATCTACGTAGTCAACTTCTGTGCTCAAATAAAAGATATTAATAAGTACAGTGTATACAGAAGAACTTGCTTGGGGATACAAAACTTTGTTCTGTAAAGTAAAAGCAAAACATTAGGAGCATCGAAATGCAGTGCAGGCATTTGAAATTCCCATCGTGACAAAACTGCAGCACAGGCTTGTGGCCACGAGAGGGCAGAGAGAACATTCATTTTACAGCACGGTTTTGGAGAGAATAATTTATCCGCTTAAAGAACCTGTGCTGTGGATTGCCTAAAAGCCTGCCGGAGGAGTCAGAAAATGTAAAGTACAAAGTTAGTTTTACAAAAGCTGTTTCACGAATTTTCAGCATTAACAAATTTTGGTCACACTGAACTTTAAACCTTTAAATAAATTGTTCTAGAACAACTAAAAAAAAAAATCACAACGGTATTTGATGTAAAGCCTGAAAAGAGCATTTCCTGAAGTGTGTATTAAACAATCAATATTATTCCTGCTTTATATCTTTTTCCTTTTAGCACTGACATAAGGATAACAATATACATCATTTCTCACTTCAATAAACAGCTTGCCTAGGCTCTTTTTGGATCTGGATGCATCTATAATTCACACAAAATCATGGCCATCAAAATCAGTGAGAAGTTCAGAGAATGGCATTGCAGTCCTCTTCACTTAAATGCTCATATCCCTCTGTTTTCCCTACCACAATCTGGGGGATAAGGTGAATTAGAGAAATGACTTTCCTTCCTACCTCGCTGATCTGGCCTCATGTTTTCTCAGCCCACTGTCGTTTAGGTAACAGAAATGGAGATTTAACCACTCAGAAATGATCCTTCAATTTTCTGTTTCCTCTGGCTAAATTACATTACACCATATACAGTTTATTTAGAAGCATATTCAGTTTCAGTGTGGAGAGGTACTGCTTTAATAACTGCCTCTGCAAATCTTCATCTTTTCTGTATTAATCAATGGGAAGTTTGAAAGAGTTCTGACATCAGGTCATATATCTGCCAGAGTCAAACACAAATGACTATTTTATGTGTCTGTCAGAGCCATCAAGTGACTATCCTTTGGGAGCTGAATATTTTGCTTAAGAAGGCAGACTATGCCTCCAATTCAAGAGGTATCTTTTTGCAGGACTCCTTCTCTTTGCCCCCATCAAAGGGGTAGTTTTCTTTTTCCCACTTTCCACATAGCTTCCCCCAGCACAGGGACACCTTTGACAGGCCTTGATTGTAGGATTGTGGGAGCAAGTATTTAATAGGCCACTGAGGTAAGAAATAAAATCTGTGGGCAAGATCTGATGAGTCAAAGACAAGTAAAAATGGAAGGAACTCATGGGGAACTCATGACACAACAGCTTCATATGCTTACCTACATAGCTTAGTAAAGCTGTCAGCCTGTAACTTACATTTTTTGGACTGGTTTTAGATTGGGATCTCATCCATGTGTACAAATATCTGAAGGGAGGGTGCAAGGAAGGCAGAGCCAGACTCTTCACGTGGTGTCCAGTGATGGGTCAAGAGGCAGCGGGTGCAAACTAAAACATGAGAGGCTCCATTAAAACATCAGGAAATATTTTTTTACTGTGAGGATGATGGAGCACTGGCACAGGTTGCCCACAGAGCCTGTGGAAATTCTCTCCTTGGAGATATTCTAAAGATGTCTGGACATGGTCCTGGACAGCCTGCTCTGGGTGACTCTGCTTGAGCAGTTTGGTCAATATGACCTACAAAGGTCCCTTCCAACCTCATCATTCTGTGATTCTGTGTTCTTCTGGTATCCATCTTCCCTACTCTTTCATCACATCAGTGCAGAACAACCACTGTAGTGTGGTCAGGGGGAAATACAAAGAGGTATTATGGACCTTAGTCCCCCCAGACAATTTTTTCCCAAAGAAACTCACTAACCTGGAGATACAGGTGTGAGATGATCATATAGCAGAGATACATCCAGATTCTTGGCAGGCAGTGATAGATTTACATGTGGGGAGATCTCTTCTGTGTTAGGATTTGGAGGGTACAAGTGATGACCTAAGACTTTTGCTCCCAAGTCAGCACATCCTCTATAATAACAAATAATGAATGTCATTCCCGTGGTATCTTAAAACCACAACTCCAAATCTTCCATGGTATTTTTGGAAGGAAATAATAGCATTTTTCAACTGTAGAGTAATTAATTAAATGAAGGAAAAGATTCTTCTGAGCCTTTCCATACATTTGGCTCTAGACTAAGATGAAGCTTGAAAATGAAACACTGAAAATATTATTTTTTGGAATATATTGAACTTGTGAACCCTGGGAATTACTGACAGAGTACGTGGCACAAACATTAAAGTATAGTTCACTTTAATGTGATGGCCAAGTCACCCGTGTTAAAAACAAACCAGTGGTCCAAAACCATAATAAACCAATTACCAGCTCTCCTGGATGATAACACAATAGTCCATTTAATCCGTATTCAGAAAAGCTATTTATGTATTATCACTTGCCAAAAGACTTGCTTCCAGCTTTCTTCCTACTGCTTTTCCAAGAAAAGTAGGATCTCCAGCTAATTTTACCCTGCTTGGTGAAAGATAAAACATAACAAAAACATTCTCTTCAAACGCATCCATTTATTTTGACATTAATTCATCTCAAACAAAAACCACATTGAGAGGAAAGAAAAGGTCAGCAGAATACAGTAAAACAGATCAAAATCTATCACTGTGTCTGTCAAACATGTAGGCAGAAACATCCAGCAAACCAACCAACAAGAATCCAAATTCCACCGGTGCCAGGTCCAACTATTTTGAAGGATGTTGTGAATTCCCCTACACACACATGCACAAAACATAAGCAAAGAATATTGCTATCTCTGAGAATGGAAATAAGAAGTTGCAGTTCACAGAAGCCCTGATGTTGTGCTGTCTGTCTTGTTGGAAATGTTCTAGTCTCAGCCAGTTTGTGAAGAATTCAGTAACACCCCCATGACTTCACTCAGTTCCTCCCAATTATATTTGACATGGTCAGAATTTCTGTAGTGAACTGGCTATATTTTTTGGTTTGGTCCGTGCTTTTACTGCTTTATTCAGGAAAGGTATGTCATGATTTTGGCTGGGATAGAGTTAATTTTCTTCATGGAGGCTTGTATGATGCTGTGTTTTGAATTTTTGATGAAACTAGCAGTGAGAACACCAACATCTTAGTTGCTGGAGGAACGGGGGGGGGGGGGGGGGAGTTCAGAGTGATGGTGTTTGTCTTCCCAAGAAACCATTACGTGTGATGGGCCCTGCTTTCCTGGGAGCAGCTGAACACCTGCCTGCTGGTGGGAAGCAGCGAATGGATTTCTTGCTTTTCTTTGCTTGCACACATGGCTTCTGGGCTTTTGCTTTACCTAGTAAACTGTCTTTATCTCAAACCGTGAGGTCTTGCACTGTTACCTTTCTGATTCTCTCTCCCATCCCACCTGGGGAGAGTGATTGAGCAACTGGGTGGTGCTCAACTGCCCGCTGGGTTAAACAGGCGAAGCAAACCATCAGCTACTTGAGTCTCAGACCCATGCCCCCAAGCATGCTGTAACATCTTCCTCCTTCATGCTGTAGGTAACGCCTTGCTAACGTCACCAGCTGCCTCATTCTGTGTATCACCCTAGAAGATCCCTAGCATTCTCTCACTGTGATGTCAAATAGTACCAGAACCCCAGCCTATGCATACTCACAGTGTGCTGCACTGAACAAGAAGGTAGGCTCAGTTTGTCATTTTGCTCTGTGTTGTTTCTGATTAACCTGTTCTGCAGAAGACAGGCAGGCAGTAAAGCTTGGGAATAGAGGGGCTAATCCCCAAATGTTGTCCCCTGCTTTGGAATAAAATCTCTCTGGCATTTGGTAAACACTGCATTTAAAAGTTTATTACATTCAGAAATTAAATTTTATATATGCAGGATTCCTCAGGACATTATAGTTTTTCTGTATATTCTTGCCTTCCCCCATTGGAAGTTTTTCCTAACCAAAAGGCTCACAGTGAGATAATTTATTGTCTTAACCACAGATTTCTGAAAGCTCTGGGGCTGAAATATGAAGGATTGTGTTTCCTGCTTTGGAAAGACATCATCCTGGAAACTAGTGATTTCCTTTGGAGCTAACCTATGTGAGTAATTTCCCCTAGATCAGGAAGGACTTGGGATTTTGGTCCTGCCACTAACTGGCTCCATCTGGCTTATTATTCCATCATCCCTCTCCTAGAGTTACTCTCCCCTACTTATTGCCAGCTGTCTAGCCTGAATGGCCTCACTGAGCTATAAAAAACTAGGTTTCTCCTGCAGAAGAGTTGAGCCAGTTTCCCAGGGAACAAAACTGGACAGAGAATGGGGGTCTTCCACAGACATTGGACTGTGTCTAGAGAGAAGTGTTTCCAGGCATAAGGATACCTCCTCAGTCATTGGTCTGAATCCTGCTGCTCACAGTAGTTGTCAAGGGCTGTGAAATTCTGATTCCCAACCCAGCCACATGGAAATGCTCTATGTACAATGAACTATGTTTCTGGAGCTGAAGGCGGGTTTGGGGATTTAGGTGGTGTCATTGGACAAGTGTCACTGCAAGGACATGAGGTGTATAGATGCAGAACCCTATTGATGAGGGCTTTATTACTGACTGGGGCTTCTCAGTGTGGCTGGTGTTGGTATAATGGGTCAAACTGCAGGTGGGTGTAAGTACATTTTGGAGCTGAATGCAATGAGATCAGAATCTGGTTCTACAGACAATGGTTGAAGTGCCAGGAGACTGATGAAGTAAAACTGGGGCATGGACCCCTGCCTCAGCAGACAGCTACTGTCATGGAGCTCCAGAGAAAGAAGCTGAGAATTGTGGCAGCTCCCTACATATACAACAGGCAAGGACATAAGAGCTACCAGTCATATGCGTCACCTGAAATTCTGTAAGCCAGGAACACACTTTTTACTGTTTACTAACAAAGGTTAGTAAAGCTGGATAGAGAGGAAATTCAGGTAGGCTCTGAAAACTGTGGACTCAGGACTTACAGAACTATAGCAGTTATGCTGGAAGGAAAGTTTGGCTTCTGTTTTTTTGTGCACATGAAGATTGTGAATCAACAAATCTGAATAAACTCTTTGCAAGACAGTAGTTCTTGAACTTGAGTAATCAGCATGAGATTCTATAGTAGACCACCCAACACTCTAAAAACTGCCAGCATGAAAGAATTAATTTTATTTTTTTCACTTGAACATACTATAGTGGCTTTTTTTTCTTACGACACATCTGGCCCAAATGCCCAGGCATCCTAGAAGAACAGCTTCAAATATTTTCGAATTTGTTTCCTGTTTTAGTAAGTGGAAGTGAAATCTTTTGCATTTCACTGGCATATTCCTGAAGAGAGCTTAATGAAAATATCCAATTTGTCAAAACTTGGCCAAAGTCAGGATCACAAACATGTACCAGTGAGATGAATTTATGTTGCTCCTTTCTCCGTGAGTCTCTCCTCAGACTCCTGTTGCCATTGTAAGCTACATATCCAAGCAGACTAAGCTAAGCTGACTAAGCTACATATACTAGCAGACTATAAAATGCAGAGCAAGTTGATTGAAGGTACAAGTCAAAATATATGGAGGTAGAACAAAGGCCTCTCAGCCTTCTCCACGTGATGAGCCATTGGTCATGAGTCAAAAGGAGCTTTGTCACTGCTTGTGGAGAGCAGAGTGAAGGCAGTGCTTCCCTTCGTACCCATAAAATTTTACTAAAACTTAAAACCCTACTGGGTATGTCATATAGGGACAGTGCTTCTAGAAAACCTAGGATTCTGCCATAAAAAGCAGGAAATAGATGCAGGGGAATGCTCTCCTGTTAGAGGAAGAGGAAACAGTAGTGTATCTTCACATATAATTTATTTAAGAAGTTCCTGGTGTTTTTTGACAGAAGACTCCCAGTGCTGTGAACCAGAGTTTCAACAAGTGGAAAGGGCAAGTCCCAGTGCTTTTCTCTTGCACACCTGAGCAACTCAGAATACAGGCAACTTGTTCAGATACAAACACCTGCATGGGGTTATAGATGGCAGAACACTGAACCTGGCAGGATATTTGTGCTGACCTGGTATAGCACCTTTCCTCACAAAGAGGTAATCAGAGCCACCAGTGTTGAAATACAAGTGAAAGGAAGACTAGAGCACTCCTCAGCACAGAGCTAGAAAGACAAAAATCAAGAAAACTAGGAAAAAAATCTCTGTGAAGCAGTATCACCCTTTAGAGTGGGACTGGAAAATATCCAAATGATCACAAATGAGACTTTCTGAGTGCAAGTCCAAACTTTCTTAAGTCATTATTTGTAAGGTTTTTTTCTAACTCCTACTCATCGGTAACACAAAACAACAGTATCATACCTCTTTAATCTGTCTCTTGGTTTTGTTTTATTCTGTAACCTGGTACAAAAGACCAGTAGCTATAGTAAGAACAACCATTGTTTCCAGTCTACACTTGCCAGAATTAGGCAGAACTCATCTGTGTTTCTTATTTGGGATCCAGATGCACTGAAAAAATTTTGCTGATTTGGTATTTTATCCCTCTACTTTCTCCTAGACCCTCAAATACAAAACATGATGATGCATGACCAGCCCCGCTACCACAGGGAAATTAAAGGAACTGAAAACCTATCAAGAACCTTTGAGTCCAATGAGATACTAACTCCACTTCAAATTCCTTCACATCTAACTGTCTCACAAGACAGGTAAGAACAGAGCTCACAAAGAAAAATTATTTCATTAAAAGTATTTGATATCTAATTACTGTTACCAGAAAGCATTTTTCTAAACGTTATGTTTTTATGGCATGATATATTTTTTCTTTTCATTATAACGTTGTGCAATAGTCTGTCAGTTCCCTGGGAAATAAGTTGATTACAAGTGAAAAGAGGACTGATGAAATATATTATGCTGTAAGGCTCAAAAATCTCTTGAAATAATTTTCATAAAGAATAAAGACAATATGTATATTGCATTACTAATTCAGAAAAAATGTGCATATTTCACAAAATGATCACCAACATTTATCACGTTACACTTTGATCTACTCCTGTTTCAAACCTTTTTTTCTAGATTGCAAGTTGGCCTAGAATAACTGAGATAAAACTTTAAAATTAAAATTTAATGACAGGAAGCCTGCTTTTTGCTTTGGTAGTTATTAACATGCAATAAGAAAGTTTCAAGAATCAATGTATTATTGTGTTTTACAGGACCAGTCAAAGTGTTAGCTAGGGGTCAGTATATGGCAGAATTCCTGCAACTTTTAAAGTTCTGGAAATCTGAACCTCTAGTTGTTCAGTACTCATGCCAATTTTTTTTTTTTTTTTTTTAATCTAAATTTCTATTTTTTATATACACAACATTCAAGAGTTAGACGTAAGTCCATCAGTGTTCTTTGATGTGAGATTTTTATCCCTGTTGCTAGAAAACTCAATTCTGGTTTTTCATCTTACCTACAGCCTTCTGTTTTACTACTACTGCTAACTTCTGTTATTTCTGTTATCTCATATCCAACATCTGAATTCCAGACAGAGTATTGTGATATTGAATTATCATGCCTGTCAAACTATCTTGAGGCCTCCCACTTATGTATCTTCCCTGAGTCAGCTTTTGTTTTTTTAGGTCTTGTATTACAGGAGTCTGGGTGAATTTCCATCTGAACTGTTTTAACTATTGTCAGACTTGAAAGTCTGCTGAATGTTAGGCCCAGTTTCAGTGAATGTACAGGAAAGATTCACGTTGGCTACATAGGGTACCATTCAAAAGGAAAATATAAGCTCAGAATTGTCTGCATCATTAGGATCCTAACACATTAGCAAACATCTTTCATATTGCTACTATTTTAGTAGCAATACAACAAACAAGTAACAAGCACAGACAGGTTATTTCTTTCTGAACAGGAAAATCTGTATGGTAACACAGAGAGTGAGCTACACTTTTCTGCTAAAGTAAATCCACGCTCCAGTGAACTCACCAATTTATATCTGAAAAGGTGCCTGCATGTCTTAGAATGTCATACGCATTTTTAAATGGTGCATTTTTTTCTAGTCACATAGTGATAAGCACATAAATAAATAGAATACAGTTGCTGTCAGCTACTAAAAATACTGTATCCATGAATTTTATTACATTATCATCTTGGATTACAATATTTGTCACAAAGATTTGCACTAATAAACAGCCCTCAGCATAACCAGGGGTACATACATGTATTCGTAAAGCCCTATAAGTTTATATATATACATTAAAGGTATCCCAAGGATTTTTCACTGTGATTAGACAATCAGGTTCAGGTTGATATACTAAGACAATGTATGTAGTTATTTGTATGTTAGTTGGACAACAGTAAATAACACAAGGTTCTTCTTTTTCCACTCTCACCCTCCCTCCAATGCACTGAATCCCAAATCAATATGTTACTCAGTCACTACATCTATGCTGGCAGGTACAGCGGAGTACAGAAGACCTGTAGAGTCAAAGAGTCGGTGTTGGAGGCCTGAGGTCCAGAACAAAATGCATTTCATGTGCTTTCTACTTCAGATTACCTCTAGTGTGATTCCAGGGACTAAATGCTGTAATACGCTCCCACTGCATTTCTGGAGCATGTCTTGCAGTTAACTTCATCCAGAAGGAACCCAGTTCACGTACTCCAAGCCAAAGCACTGCAGGGTACTGACCACTGGAAAATTAATGTCAAAAGTGTATTCCTGATCCAAATGAAAATGACAGTGTGAATGCATCCCATGTGAACTCATATAGGATCAGGCCCTAAACCTCTCCCTGTACAAACACACTTTCCACAGACCTTCTGGAAGCTGTCAGCAACACACTCTCAGAATCATTGGCCTCACGTACTGATCAAAGCAGTTACTGGAGCCCTTCACAAGCTCACAGTCTAAGACATTTTATTCTTTTCCTTTTCCTCTTTTTTTTTTTTTTTTTTGGTCAGAACAAAAAAGATAAAAATTTAGAAGTCAGCTTTCAGCATTCAGAATAAATCTAGAGTCATGGAATTCAGAAATGGAAAATCTTAGTAAGTCATTGACTACGTTGCTGAGACTCTGAAGTTCACGATGTACTCTTTAAAACTCTGTCTACCTGAGACCTCATTTGATATTCTCTGGACAGAAGCAATCATCTTTAATATCACTTGATCAATATCAGCTTTTTTTTTTTTTTTTTTTTTTTTTTTTTTTTTTTTGTGTGTGTGTGAGAATGAGACTTGGAAACATTTTAAGCTTAATAGAGTCCTGTTTGGACTGAATGGGTGATCAGCCCCAGAAATCTGTGTGTGCAGTGTTTTTCCTTACTGCCTAAGGGAGAGTGGTTGTTATGCTACCTAGTAACCTGGAGATAGCAAACAACAGGAATGATCTATTAATGTTTCCAGCGTGAGTCCACTTAATGAATACAAATACCATATCCATGCAAATGATATGGTATCTGTCTACCTACATTAATAAAGGGAAAATGAGGATTTAGAAAGAATTTTAAAAATGGATGCTTGTGTTTCTTCAGAAACTTAAGCCTTCTGATAAACCTCAGAACACCAGATTTTTATTTTTGTTCATCCTACAATACAAATGAAGAAGTACAAATGTACAAATTTTTATTTTTGTTCACTTTACAATACAAATGTATTACCCCTTGCATCATGGTAGAATGGATAAAGGAACAGCATCAGGTGGCAGCGGAGAGGTCCTGATGCCTGAAGAAGAAACTAAATGACAGGATGGCACTGTACTGCCAAGCAACCACAGAGAACAAACCACCATACAGCAGCACTGTGTCCGTATCTCATACATCATCATCTCTCATGGCAGAGAAGTCCAAGCTAGCTGGGAGCAAGCTGGGATATCTGTGTGTTTCACCAAGTCCAGTGCTGTGATAGCAGAGCAGTGGCTGCACCAGTCAACAAATGCTCTCCTACTGGTCTGCAACCATGTCCAGATGCTTCACTCATCAGTAAAGAAATACCTAGTATCAGCAAAAGGAGGTAGCACAGATGAGGCCTAGCTACATACAAGAATCAGGGTTATGCATGATGGAAACACTGACAACAGACAGATCTGGCTGCTAGTTCCCAACCCAGTAACATAAACATCATGCTTTCTGGTTTCATAGAAATGAATACGGCACATGAATAAAAGATCCTGAGGGTGACCATGCCTATCACATATCACAGCAGTTCATTAGCTCCTTCACAGTGTTTTCAGAAAATTCTGCACAACTAAGTCAAATTTATAACACTTATTTTTGCTCTTATCTCTTTAATAAAAGAGCCTATCTGTACCCCTGGCAGGGAAACTGCTGCAGTCCAAACGAAAATGAAGCTTCAAATTTTCTGTGAGTTTGGTGCTGCTCTTTAAAACTCTTTTAACCAAAAACATGTGAGGTGATCATGCACCTAAACATGTTCAACTCCTTGATTTCAAATGACACAGGTATATGAAACTGTAATGCATGTACTTTTCCACTAGCAAATTCATTTCACTACATGTGAAGTACCTGATACAGCTAGCATTCAGTGTGAATTAGAGCTACCAACTTTACATGAATAGAATAGAATAGGTTTAGATCTGTTGGAAGGGACCTACAAAAATCATTGAGTCCAACTGCTTGACCATTTCAGGGCTAAAAAATAACATTTCTCACCCCTCTCTAGAGACTGGTCTAGAGAAGGTTTTCGAAGGCACAAATAACAAATTCATGAAATCAGTGGAAATTAGATTCTAAAGCTTCCACCTGTGACACTGTATATGTTCACCCATCTGTGACGTTGTATATGTTCACCATCCATATGCCACTCAGTAGTATTTACTGAAGGAACAATGCAGGTATTTGTGTGCAGGCAGCTAAGATTTATATTGTGAGATGCACATGCTGCATGTAAAAGCTTCTTTCTTCTCTCACTGATCAAAACATAATAGACTTGATTCAACCTTCATTAAAGAATTGACAGTCACTGTTCTACTTCTCCTAGTGCCAGTTCACCAAAATAGCATCATCCAGAATAAGGCTGAGTAACTCAGAGCCAAGAAAATTAAGCCAAATTTTCACTGTTTAAAAGACTTCAAGCAACCATCACCTTTGCTGCTGTTAAAGGGTGTTTTGGGGAATTCTTTCTTTCAGATATAAAAAGTTCAGGGAATCCCTTTGCTGCTGCAAGCTTCCTGGGGGAATACAAAGTGTGCATGGGGGAACTGCACTACCTGTATTGCCAGAAGACCAGAGGGCAAAGGCCAAGTCTCCATGCACAGTTGTTAGAGGACATTACCATTTTGGTAGTGCTGTTGACCCTTGTCCAAGGTAAGTTAGACAAATACAATCAAAATGTTTAAGTGAAGAGATTTTAGCAAGAATAGCAATAGACACGTATTGGGTTAGACAGCAATTTAGGCTGAGACAGGCAAATATCTGCATTCTAGAAATGGAGCAATTTAAGCTTCTACCCTTTTTACAATGCCTGAAATATTAATGCGTGAACATATTGGTACCCACAAATCTCCACAGAGCATTTTGTTGAAACACTTAAAATTCCAAATCTCCACACTTCATTTATTTTTTGCCCATCATTTGGTAATGATTTACTGTTGGCTGTTGTCCCAAACACCCTTCCTGGCCTTTAAAATGTCACTACTGGCCTAATTTACATGAATGCTCGGCATCCACAAATCCCATAGGCATAAAAAATGAAAAGTAGGCACACAGCTTTTTTAGAAAGCTGTTGTAAAAGCCAAGATCTGTCTTCATCAGACAACAGATGAGGGGAACAGATCTGGGGTGTGCTTTCTGAGCCAGGGCTCCTTTTCTTGGCCTCTTAGCACAAACGGTTTCCTCTCTAACAGCTCCACTGTCATGTCAGCTTTCTGGATGCTCTTTTGCTGCTACTTTTTTCAGGAAACTGTCACTCAGCCACACATGATCCAGTCAGGCCCAGCTCAGCAGTGTGTCTCTCACCATTCCTAGCTCTGCACCCACTAGACAGCCACCACCCAAGCCCAGCTGAGTTCCAGGCCTGTCTGCCTCCATCAGCCTTGCTCTGTCCAGGCCCTGTTCTTGACTGAGGTCTGAACACCAAACATGAACCTTGCAGAGAGAAGTTTTACTGGAGACAATAGCAGTTCTCATTGGCCATGGGCCCATTGGAGGCCTGAAGCTTTGATTTCACCTGGCATGTGGAGTGCCCACCAGTTTAGGGTTGATACACAGTCAGTACATATGGCACCTTGCACACCAAGTCATATTCCCCACTCTTCCCTGCCGGGTCAAACCCTATCCCAGTGCTTTCTGCCTATACACACACACACGAGCTTCTCTGGTCCCAAATTGCACTTGAGTTTAGCTCCTCCTTTCTCTTTTCCTGACCTCAACCTTAACCTTAGACCAGATGTCTCTGTTTGCCCAGATAAGCTGAATTACTATTGCAGTTATCAGGGAAAAATGTCAACAGACACCCTATGAGGCCCAGCCTCAAATTCAGTTCATCAGCTTGTCAGTTAAAAAACAAATCCCAGCTCTGACCCTAATCCACAGTCTCTGCCCAGAGATCTAACATGACCAGCTGGCCCTTGCTTGAGTCAGCCCCTCAGCCTTACCTGGTAACCTCTTTGAAAAGGACAACTATAAGTTTGGCTCATTGGCCCTTATAATGTTAAGCCTGCTTGTAACCTAAATAATCCTTTCTAGACCTATAAAACAAACTCTCTAGATACAAGGGAGTACAGTTCCTCGAGACAATACACAAATCTACACTCTTGCAGCTGCAACTCTGTTTCTCTGTGACACAGGCACACAGCATATCTTTGGTTCTTCCTCTAGGAGTTCAGAATATAATAGGGTTGATGCCACTTACAGTGAAAACAGTTCCCACAGCTCCTATTGAGTGTTAGGTGTGCATGGTTTGGAGCTATAAGGGCCAAGCTTTCACAGATGGAAGTACTCAGCATACTCAGAAACTTCAGATTCAGGCACAGCTGCTTGACACCTCTCAAAATCCAGCCCTGCATAATTTAGATGTTGAAACTGTGAACAGATTTCCACATGGGTAGCACCTATGAGTTGGGTATTAAGAATTACCTGAAAAATCAAGACAAAAACATACACATCGATTTGAATTGTTATGAGAATATAAGTATATGAGCATATAAAGCATAAGTGTTCTACATTTGCATTTTCTCTTTGCACAGAGGCCTTCCCATTGAGCAGTACTATGATGTCACCCTGCTGAAAAAAAGTGATGTGCGTATGAATGACGATCTGTAAGTTTAAACGGTGTGCTACCCAGATTGTGAATTTAGTGAATTTATCAGCAAACTGAAAATTCATTCCACTCTGGTGATACTATGCATACGTGATATGAAGTGCACATATGATATATGAAATCTGAAGGAACGTATTCTGTAAAAAAGGGATAAGCTAATAAATAACAAACAACAGCAAACGCAGCTAGAAAGGAAATTCAGAATATGGCATTGTGCCCCTTCAGTTTGGTATCTCTTCAACAAGGGTCTCTGAATCTGTTTTACAGATTTTCCGTATTTATCAACTTGTAATACTCAAAAATACGGTCCTTTCTGCTACTTAGAATCTAGATTAAATTGAAGTAACTGCAGTAACCATGACACCATGTGTATTTCAGTCCATTTTTCTGGTGTATATATAGAGAGAGATGCATTTAAGGAGGAGGGTTGGCAAGGATTGTTTTTCTCACTGCTACTGCTTAAGAGAAAGACTGAGTGAATTTGGATGGGGCTGCACTTCTGCAATCCGACGTTTTGCCACTTGATGGCACCAGCAAAACATTTAACATTGCTCAAACTACTGCAATTAATTTAAAGTAATTTAAAGTTTAAATGTAAATTCTTCAAATGCAGGAAATGAACGAAGCTACACCTCTCATGTCAGCATTAATAGCTACAGCACATTAGAAACCTGAGAATATTTCTGTGATTATTTTTTCAATTATCTTTATAGGGCTGTGAGGGGTATTTTTTGACCCCCACAAGTCTCCATTTAGCCCCCCTGCATGTGAGGTACCTGCTCCCCATTTTGTGTAGACTCAACACACTTCAGAAAAGCAGGAGAGCTAATTGTAAACAAGCCACAGAAGCTACACAAGGAAACCTCCCACCCTGCTCTTTGTAGTCCACTGCTCTTCGCAGGCTTTTCTTTTTACTACCTCATTACAGTAAGCCGGACAAGAAGAGATGAATTTGTTTACCTCCAAGAGTGCACAGGCCAAGACTCCTTCATACTGGGATAGCATATGGCCTTTCACCAGCCATGCACGTTAGAGCTGTGCTGCTTTTGCATAATTTGATTACAAGCTACAAGGAAGTAGTAAGTTTCCTTGCAAGTTTCTTCCTGCATATCTCCCAAGCACTTAGTGACAAGAACTGGCCCATGCCCTTTTGAAATTGTGCATACACCTCAAGTTTGAGATGTACAACAGATGCAGAAACAGGCTCACTCTTCCTTTAACACTGGCCACTTACATGAATGTTTGCTTCTTTTATGTTGCATAGCAAAACTGGTTGATTCTTTTTCATAATCCATCCCCAGGAAAACTGCATCAAATGCAGTGGAATACCAGAAAACAATTTGGCCTACTGTGACTTACTAGTCAAATAATTGTCCTGTTACATGACATGTCTATTTGTATCCATGAAACAGCAGAAGCTCAGGCAGATTGTGGAGTAAAATTTAAAACTGTTCTTCGCATAGGGTAGGAGTGTTTTCAGTAATTCCTAGGCTGCTCAACCTGAAATGCATCTTGGTAAAGGATGCTCTGAGATCTGTTCGCTTCACAGCAAGAGTTTTCCTTATGCCAGTTGCCTACCAGAATGGAATATCCACATACTCAGGAGAGGACATGGGACACTTCTGGGGATTTGATTCAGTAAGAGGAAGTAACCAGGAACTGCTGTAACTATGTGGCCTTGCACTGGCTATATAAGAAACAAGGAGGTTTTATATAAGCATAGGTTAGACTCTGCCCTCAACACATACTCAGAAGTACACAACCTTGGACACTGAATGTTTGATCATTAGAACACCGATGAACTTTCTCCATTATTTTGCACTCACATCTTCATCTGAAACATGCTGGGTCTCTAAAATATATTATGGTTGATGTTTTGTTCTGGTTTAAACATTTTTTTTCTTTAAGGTTATATTTTCTCTGTCTTTTAGAGACCTTTGAATTGAAGGAAAGAGTGTATCCTTTAAAATGAAAAGTGAAACATACACCAAATACATCTGTCATGTTCATAGTTCAAGGTCTTTCAGAGAAAATATTCTTCCTGCTGTCAGAGACTATTAAGCGGTGACAGCCACATGGAACCTTTCCTGAAAAATGCCCACTGAGTGCTGCTCTGCAGGTCTACCTGGGAGCTGTTAATACTCAGTTTATTTACCTTATAGCCTGTGAGGGCTCCTCTGAGCCATTACTGTCTTTTGCGGGAAATGAATTACCAGACATTTGCAGTAACTCTGTACACCTTCATGAGACAACTATGCTTTTGCCTTAAATATGCACCCTGCATATCCTTGTGCAGTGCTGCATTAGAATGAATCACTTGGTTTGCACAGATGTACTTTCGCAAGTGCATTAGCAGTGGGCTACATGTGCCCTCTCTGTCAAATGTACTGCAGAAAAGTAGCTGCCTACTTCCATCTAAAGCTGTTATGAGTCCTCACGTTCACATCAAACAAGACCATAAAAATCCTGAAAGGCCTTGAAAAACATCCTTGAGCCATTGCTAGAATCTTAGCAACACACACACACACTGCATCAGGCCAGTGCATTTACACTTTCCTTCCAAAGACAAGTCACACCAACAAAGTTTTGGGTGCATTCAGCAGCACTACAGAATAGTTTTTCTCCACTGGGTTTTCTCCACATGGGTTTTAATCTGTAAATCATGCATATCATGCCACATATCACTTCCATTCCTCTGCTTTTGCCCTGGCTCCCTGAGCCCTGGTGGTTCCCTGACCTGCAGCTCAAGGTGCCCAAAGTGCTCTCATTCCTATGGAAATGGGACAGTGTCCTACGGGACCACTCCCTGGACCTATTCTGGAGCTTTCTAAACTGGCACCTTAAGTCCCTCCAGCTCGAGCCTGACTTCTTTTCAAGAAGTGACGGACTCCATATTCTTTGTGGACTGAACACAAAGGGGGAGATAATGATTACTGAGCAGCTGTGTCTTGTGTAACACTGGCAGACTCCAGTCTACCAGAAGTTCACTGAAAGCATCTCAGACCCAAGTCTGGAAAAATTACTACTGCTTTCTTCCTTTCCTGTTGGAGCTCGACCTTTCTATAGTTCCATCCATTCTAAGTGGCTTCAGGACCAATAATGCAGTTTGAGTTTTAAAAATGTAAGGGACGCTCTAAATAACCAGATACCTTTGAAAATATAAAGCTTCGCTGGCTGTTACAACCTGAGCTCACAAAGCTTCTCTGAATCACAGCAGTCATGAAAATGCATAGTTATCCTTATTTTATTGCTGCCTTGTGTTATAATGAGAAGTGATCTACAAAGGTATTTAAGCAGTTCTGCCACGATACAGCACAAAGGAGGCTTATTCTCCTTACACTTGCATATTTGTATCAGGAATATGTCCAATGAATGCAATGAAGAATTTAACAATGCACACTGTAACATAATGTGAAGGGAGAATAAACACTGGGAATTTTCCTCCATGTCTCTGAGCAATTTCTGTTCTAACTGTAGAAATGGAAAACCAATTAGAAGTATCTATGGAAAAAGCATCTAAAGATTGTTTTTCTGTAAGTGTGGCTATTTCTGTAAAAGCTTTCATTTTTCAAGACAAAGTTTGAATCAGAGTCCCAGATGATTATAACAGTATACAAATGGTTGTCAAAATCCAACATGTAATGTTTAAATGCTGTTAGCATCACACACTAAAAGGGAAGCAGATCTTTTGCTTAGCTCAGTTGAGGCATGAGTTATGTTGGCATGGTAATTTGGGAGATGTAGCACTTCATGGTGATCACATAGACTTCACAATGAAATGCATGAATACTGCTTAGTGTAACGGAACAGCATATGAACAAAATTATCTGGCACACGAAAGTTTATCTTCAAAAGAACCATTTCAGTGTGGAAAGAAATTAGCATAGGATTGTACTGAACTTCTTTAGGCAAGGGAGCATATTTTCTCTTTGTGCAGTATCTATTTTTATGGAGGCTAGATTAATGATGGAGGAGCCAAGTTGTAGCTCTTGAGACACGGGTGACTTGAACAGAGTTTGGGTGCAGCTCCCATGCCATGGCTATGTCATTAACCAGGTGACTGGGTAGTCTCGAGCTGTGGGAGGAAAAGTCTCCCAAGGAACTACTAAGGCTGAAATAAAGCAGTCTTCATGGAGCACATTAACGTCCCACACAGCTCTGTCCTCAAATGGCACAGCGGGAGCTCTGAAGTTATCATCGCCTCCTGCTTAGGAATGATTCCTGGACATCTCTCTCCTCACTGGGAAATATGAAGGGTTTTGGCAATATGAAGATTTTGGTATATGGCCTGTAGAATCAAGAAACATGAACACCATACAAAAAGTAAAGCTTAAGATTATCATTAGACAACTTCTCCTACCCATATAAAGACCTTTTCAGGCAAGACCAGGTAATTTAGGCTTCCTCATGAAAAACCTGAGGATTTCAGAGCTCCAGGTGATCCACTTAGATTTTTTACTAGATGATAAGATCAGTAATAAAATTGTCTTTTTTTTTTCCTTCATTATACCACACAGAACCATTAAGCAAGGTATTTTTTTTTCTTAATCTTAGACATTTTTCTGCCTTGGAACAATCACCAAGAGACTCTTAGCTAGCCTCAGTGATGAAATTCTTGCCCTTTAAATTTAGTGTTTTCTTTTGATTGCTTTTTAAAAATTCATTTGAAGCATAAAATAAGTCTCCATTGTAAAATATAAATAATTTATTATCATGGAATTAATAAGTACTTTCCCTGCAAGTATGAATAGGATACGTTTTCTGTTTTGCATTACTGATTTATTTTTACTAATAGCACGTGCAGTTGTTAATTAATATAGAGTTTATTACACAGAAGTGTAAGAGGCTAGATTTTTTCCCTCACTCCTTTTAAGAAGACATTCTACATACCACTTGTTCCAGGCACTGTTTCAGCCTTTGGCACCTAGCAACACCAAACATTTCTCGTGGATTGAGTGATACCAGTAAGAATATTGTCTGCACTGCTTACACATTGATTTGTCCCTAATGTATATTGATTGCACTGATTCAGATAAAGTGTGAGAGGTACAAATGAAAGTGGGCCATTTCAAGTAACTCACTCTTTTTCTTCCCTAATACAGGCTTCATAAGCCACCAAGCAGTTTGGCTAAGTAAGTACATTTCACCTTTATTGTACCTTATTACTTCCTTAATGAAATAAAAAGACAAGACCTTTCTCTTATAGCCATAATTGCACTGTGTATGTTCCTTGGCAGTAAGCAGCAGCAAAAAGCTACTAGGCAAAAAGCTCTCTCTCAAATGAAGCATATAATGATAGGTTTAGCAAGTTAGCAGTGTTTGCCCAGCACACCCACTCTCCTAACAAATACTGATCTTGCTGACTTGCCTATGGGCTAATTGGGTTTCCTTGGCTGTGTTGTTCATGGCCTCTTTAAACAACGTGAATGAAAGTATGCAAATCTAATGTATGTATAAAGCAGATTTGTGGGAGGGAAGCCTAGGAAGAGCTCAGCTTGGTAAGAAAACTTATTACCTCATGATGGACAGGCTCAGGAATGGATGAACTTGGCTCCTACGTAAGGTCAAAACTTTGCTTTCAGCAGCAACTCGGGAAAGGCATTTGCTCTCAGTAAGCTGCTACATGCAGTTGTGGTAGAATTTAGAAGAATCCAAAAGGGGTGGATTACTCTTACTGGAATAAACTTCATTTAAACCTCTAATTTTTGTCAGAAGCCGTTCATTTGCCTCAGAAGATTCCTGTTATTTTTGTTGTTGTTGTTGTTGTTGTTGTTGTTTTTTTTTTAATTAGGCTGTTATGGAAAACTGAAAGCTGAAAAGGATAGCTACAGCAATCTCAGAACTCTCTGTGAAGTCCTGGTTCTCAGTGCCCCACAAAACTCTCCAGTTTAGCTTTATCCTTCTTCCTCTCACAAATAAATACCTTTTTATACACAAATATCCCAATAGTCCTAGTCCTAGTCCAAATGGCAGATAAGACTGCTTCTGTTGTGATGGGGTTTCTTCACTCGTTATTCCCACCACCACCACCACCACCATCTCTTTTCACACTGTTCCTCATGACAATCTTGCTTTACTTCCCCCTTTCACCTCTGTCGTTTTTGGAGTCTACAGGAAATAAATTTCCCCTGGAAAGATTTCTCATCAATTCTTCAGTTATTTATGATTTCTGGAGTGGGCACCTCTCTCTGAAGCGCAATCCTGCCCTGCATTCCATCAAGGGCAGAGTAAATCCCTGAATATGATGATATCCAATATGGTTTGTGATAGACTCACAGCAATTGTGTTGCTCTGAAAGACTTATTCATAGTAATTGTAGCTAACAGGAAGACTATAATGATAGAAGCAAACATTTTTACTTGCATTTGGGGTCTGACAGAGGCATCTTTTCTCCTGTTCGACTGGATCTGTTGTTAAGCATCAGGTAAAAATTGCTATAACCAACAGACCCACGTCACTGTTGGACATGTCTGAGAGGCATAGCCACTGCACCTTCGACTGGGGAGTGTTGGTGGCCTGGGTATGCAGTTATGCAAGTTGCAAATGTAAATCTAACGATTCTCTTTCACGTAAGCAGACAATACAGGAGCAGGCAAGGGAATGATCATTGTAAATTCATTGTAGGGTACAAGCCAAATGGGATTTTAAAAAAAAGACATCACCTTTCTGCTTCTTAATTCTCTCCCAGTTCTTGCGAAGTGTTATATTTAATGCTAAAGCTCTGTGAAATGTGAAATAAGGAAATGTGAAATAAGGAAATTTTCTTTCTTTCTGTTCATCCTCCTGACAACTGAAACCAATCCAAGACCGCTGTGCCTGCCGTTTCCCATCTCTCATCCCTACCAGACACACATCTCTAGGTATGCCATGTTCCCAAACTTCAGATCACCTGAGGATCGAGACACCGGGATCGATGCAAGCAATCATCAGCCTTTCCACCCCAATATCCCTAGCAAGCCTTATGATGTGGTTGTTCTAAGGAAGACCAAAGGTAAGACTGCTCTCTGAGGATTTATCATCTATTCTCTGATGATTTATCGTTTATTCTTGAATATTATTTAGAAATTCTGCTTAAGTCTTGTGACTCCTTTCTAATGAAGCTCCATGCAGCTAGGATCTGAGAATATTAGTGACCAAGCTACGCATCTTGGCTTAAATTGGAGCTCTTCATGCTGATGGTTGCATTCTCCAAGGGAGATACCTCAGCACTGAGAGTGATGAATTAATGTCTGTCTCATACAAAGACCTTGTAGCTTCAGAAGTCAGCAGTGTTCTTAAAGCTCTTAAATGGTATTCTCCATAAATATGTATCATTCAGTGTATCTGATACCTTCTGGCAGGGAAATGATTCTTCACAGTCTGAGGGAGTGGTGGGGAAAGGAAAAAAATGCCTTAAGAGGGATCAAAAATTAACAAATTCTGGGCAAACGCCATGTCTGCCACACCTTTGCTGAGGACAAAAAGTTACCCCTGAAAGAAGTGCTGAATGATTTAAAATATTTTATCACCATACAGGTGGTGGAACAAGGTCTAGAATCACATAGTAACTGATTTTTTACAGAACAGCATGTAAGCCATTGTGACATGTTAGTTTTTAACCCCAGCAGAATTTTGTCCTGGGAGTGGCTTACATAATGCATCAGATGAAAAATTGTGCTTTTCCTTGGGGACAGTCTGCTGCATTGGGATTCTGACAGGTACTTCATTCTGTATGGCTCTGCTGATCACCTGCATGAACTGATGAGCAGTCTTTAGCAGCTGTTGGCCACACAGGCTCAGGGAATTTGGGACAGCAGAAAGCCAGCACCTCTCAGTGCCATGGCACTGCTCCTCAGAAGGGGTTTGGCAAAACTGTGGAATAGAAGAAGCATACACTGGCGTGTCTAAGAAGCTCTTCAGTACTATAAAAGCTGATAATGTTAAGTAGTAGGTTAATTTGCACTAATGAGCTGCCATTCCCAGTCACTGCCAGTACTGTACAATTATGTATATAATTGGATATGTGAGCCTTTTTTTTGTGAGGTATTTGTCTATCCAAACAAAATATCTCTCCACAGAGCATATAATGTCAGGAGCAGTCATTTTTAGTCACTTTTCAGTGATCATTTTTCAATGTAAGAAACACTAATCACATGTGGGGAGCTGGGTTTATAGCAACTACAAAGCCTATTTTTGCACAACAGAAGGATCATTGGAGGCCAAGCTCTATTTCCAGCAAAGCTTAACAGGTTCGGAATTACAAGATAAGGGGGCAGCTACTGCTGGCACTCCAAAAACAACTTCACTTCATTTGATCAGGATGCTCCACTCCTCACTGACTGAAGGAGAAACCTCTGGTTAAGAACAGATGACACAGATCACATGTGGGTGACTTTTACCACTGGAAAGTTGTGTTTAAAATTTTTCACAGCAAGGTTATGTTTAAATTTTATTTATTTATTTATTTATTTTTCCCTTTCTACATCTTGCTTCTACAAAACTCAGAGTAATTATTATGTAGTCAATTACAGAGCCAGGGTGAGAAACAAAGCTCTTGCAAGCATACTCTGCAGTTTCATTTTTATCAGACATCTGGAAGAATTCTGTTATTCTGCTGAAGGTGACATTATGAGTACAAAACCAGCTTCAACAACTCATGAAACTTTCTTGATCTTACTGTTTGCTGTTGTTGTTTGTAAAAATCATGCACAGAAAATGCAGTAAGAATCTGCTGGTGTGTGAATTAATCCGGAGCTCCTACAATTGGTCACGGGCATGTGTCAGTCAGCTCTAGCAGGGGTATAAGATCCAACCTTCAGCAACTTGTCACCATCCCCTCTGCCTGAGACAACTATCTGGTGGTGCAGATGCTCATGTGAAGACTTCCAGCAAGGCAGGAGGGTTAACGTAGGCTGCCTAAATAGTTAATCTGATCTGATTTAGCTCTGCTGATTTTGTACTACAGAGTGAAGATGAGTTCTGTCTGCAGATCCATGAGGTAAGTCTCCCAAGGTAGAAAAGACAGCAGCAGCAGCTCCAGAAAGAACCTCTTCCACCAGCACAGCTGTCTATAAACTGAGCATAATACGTCTACAGCTTGATATGCAGATACATCTGTCATTCTGATCAATGGTGTTACATTAGAACATGTTAAATATATCCCCTTCAGGTAATCCATACAGGCATGAGGTTGTCAGCATTCCCCCTGACTCCCTGAAGAAAGCTTTGCACTGGCCAGGACAATACACATACTTCCAAGTAGGTAATTCATACAGCGTATGGGGGGAGGTGTTGCTAAAGAAACCCAGATTACACTCTCCAGCCCTAGAAATAAATGGATTTGAGCAGCAACAGATTTTTGCTCCTTCTTACCTCTCCACAAGTCCTGCCAGCATACTGACAGGCTGGTGTCTCTATTTCCATGTTCTGAAGGAAACAGATTGTGAATGGTCACTGACTCTAACCTTGCTTTCCACAGCTGTAATGATGGAGACTAGGCTGATCCATGAAACACAAGAGTGAAACTGGTCATGAATGATTGGGTTTCTACTGTTCTTCGGCCTAAACAGTTGTTAAACAGCTGTTCTCTTCCTAGGGGGATATAGCCTGAAGTTTGATGACAGATAAAAGCCATGAAGAATGTAGCAAAAGACAGTGGTAAACAAAGAAAGATACAGCCTTTGGAGACAGACAATCTTATGGATGTGGCAGGGGAAAATCAAAGTGGCAGTCCATTTTCAGGCTGTTATTGTGACTGCAAAAGAAACTTTATATAGCATGTAATGTTCTGCCTTGGTGTGGCTACCATGCCTAAGTTGATTCCAAGTTCTTTGAAATGAATTCAGCTGAATTATGTGCCTGTTAAATCTTCCTATTTGAGTAGAAATACTGTACTGAAGATTTTTATTAGCATTTTCTAATACGCTAATTTAGCATACTATGGAAGGGATATTTTAAACCTTTAGAACATTGTTATTTTATTTATTTGGTTTATGCCTTACCTGTTTCTTCTTATCCTTCAGCTTCCTAAATTTGCTGAAGAAAAGGGTCAAATATACTACCCTTATCCACCAAAGATGGTAGCCCCTAATTCCACTTTTAAAGAGCTAGAACATAACCTCTCTCCAAGAACAACCAACATGCTACGAAACACTGAAAGGGCTCAGGGGATCACAACATACAGTCGCAACTTCACAGGTAAGCAATTGTTTTCCTTTCCTTTCCTTTCCTTTCCTTTCCTTTCCTTTCCTTTCCTTTCCTTTCCTTTCCTTTCCTTTCCTTTCCTTTCCTTTCCTTTCCTTTCCTTTCCTTTCCTTTCCTTTCCTTTCCTTTCCTTTCCTTTCCTTTCCTTTCCATTTACTTGGAAAGACCACAAGATGTCACCCTTTAATTCTTTCTAAAAAAAAAAAAAAAAAAATTAAAAAAAAAAAGTCATTTAGTAACAAAGGTCTCAAAATCTGTAAATTATCTGAGATTTTTCAGGGGGGCTGAGCACTAATTTTCATTTTCCTAACTAATAAAAATATGTGATAATAAAATATGTCTCCATTAAGGAAGAGGCCCTATGAATCCCCTTGTACTGGATGACTATTACATGAAAGCAGTTGGCAGACTAACTGGAGAACTAGGTACAGACGTGGAACTTGTAAGTACTGTCTTTACTAAAACTCAGATGCTTTCACCACAGTAACATTGACAAGAATATTTCCAGATTCAACTAAAAGAATTAAGCCTTCCCTTTAATAATACTTAAATGCAAGGCAAGAATCATTCTAAGAGAAAGGGTAAAGTTCAGTATACTAAATGACTCCTGACAGAGCTGCTTTACAGAACTTATGTAATGGATTAGTGATTTGTTCAGGGTATGAGGTGCTGGGGGTAGGTTACAGTGATCATCTGAATATTTTTTTATCTTATCATTTAAAGCTGCCACCAACTCATGACAGCAATTCAAAGGACCTTTTGCCTTGGAAAGTAGAAGTAATATTCTCCATAAAATGAGTTGGCAGCTCTTATGAACCATGCAGTACTGCAGAGACTGAAACATACTGGCTAGACGTTTAGCTGGTGTTAATCAGCACAGCTCCACATCAGCTTATTGTCTTTATTGCTTTATTTGATAAGTGGCCTAGTATCATTGCAGACTCCTATGTCCTTACTAACTATACCAGCTTAAGTTTGGCAGAGTTCTTGTGATTCATCCTTCTCCATTTATGTGAGTGGTTTGCTTTTTTTTCCCTTAGGATGCATCAGTAAATTTGCCAAATTCTGTTTCATTGCAACTATTTACTTTTAAGAACATAGGCATGAACATAGATATGGAAACTCCATGTTCATTGTCTTCAAAAACTTTGATATTCAATGTGGCCTCTTAGAAAGTCAAAAAATACTATTTTATTAAATGCTACCCTTGCAAACAAAGCATAACATGGTAGGTAGGAATAGCAAATCAACTTGTTTTGCTTTTTGCTAATGCATCATTACCTCTAATGGCTTAAGCCCTTTCAGTGACACCTGCACATTGTCATGCTGAGTACATACACAGTTATAATTGATTGTTACCAACTAAGCAATTTTGCATGTAAAACAGATTCCTGCTCACCTTTTCACAGCACTGCTCACTTAACAGCGCTTGCAGGTTCAAACTTCTTTGTCTCTAATGCCTTCATATGTGATTGCACAAATATATGAAAAGCAGGGCAACCAAAGTAAGATGCTATCATTTTCTTTGTTTATAGTCAAAAAATTGCCCTGGATAAAAAGTCCCCAAATTGTTGTGCTTTTTATTATTATTATTATTATTTTTAATTCCAATAAATTAAATCCCTTTTGAAATGGTATTTACAAGTCTTTGATAACTGAATCGGAAAAGTTGTCTGGCTTTTTCTCCAGCATGATAAAGAAACAAATGTTTTGCTTTGTGACAATGAAAACTTCAAAGAACACCTTCAACAGCTTGTCTCTGGAAATGAAAATCCAAACTAGCGGCTTACATTAATTCAAAACAGAGCAGTTTTATTGCCCTCTGGCTTCCAAAGTGTGATCAGTAGAGGCCATGCTAATTTATCTGAGCATCATTATCCCACTTAAAAGATACATACATTAAATATCAAAAATTCTGATTGTTCAGCACAGTAATTGCTGAAGCCCACTCTTTGGGTACAGGACTCAAACTTACTTTGTATGAACAGTCCCTATACAATGTAGCTTTGTCTCTGCACTGGTATCTGAAGCCTGTGAAGAATCAGAAGCCTGAAGACTGTGTCCCATGGGATCTCGTCCACTAATTCTTTGAACAGCTGGAAGTTGGATCTTCTAAAGTTCAGGGTGCTGACTTTGCTCTTAGCCAGGCCCATTATAGTCACTGTTTATACTATCACATTATTTAGGAGACCACAAATTGGAAAACAGATGCTTACAGAAAGAAAAAAAGAAAAGAAGAAAAAAAAAAAAAAAAGGAAAAAAGACAGCACAATCTAATTATATCCATTTGCATCTTGTGCATATCACAGAATCACAGAATCACAGAATTTCTAGGTTGGAAGAGACCTCAAGATCATCGAGTCCAACCTCTGACCTAATGCTAACAGTCCCCACTAAACTATATCCCTAAGCTAATAGGGATGGAGCAGAATATTTTGTCTTTTCCAAAGCATACAGACCAGCTCTAATCTCTCCGTATGGCAGGGCAGTAATGACTGTCTGGACTGATGGACTGATTCCCTTTGCCAGCCTGTTTTGCATACTGTCAGAGCGAAGTAGTGGCCACGAGTGACAAAGTTCTCACACCTGGCACAGTACTCCAAGTTCCTAGGAATAATGCTTCCCTCACTTTCCACAATGTGGGGCAGTAAAGATAGACACGTAACTGAGTAAATTTCACTCGTCCCAGAAAATGGTTGCCTCAATCCCTGCTAATTACAGTGTTAATTCTTTTCCTTCCTCCATTAGAAAGAAACCTTTCTGTCTAGTCTCTCACAAGTGAGACCTCTTGAAGGGCGCAATGCACGTTTACTTCAAGGACGACGTCCCCATGAATCTATTCTGCAAGAAGAGGGCTCCTGCCAGGAGCAGGCCCAACTGCCTTGCCTGTGTTACCAGAAAGATCATTATCTGGATACAGGGCTGCCAATAAACGAATTTCAGAAAATCGCTGACGCGTGGCAAACAGAAGCATTGTACAAGAGGCAGTTTTCAGGAATGTCTGAACTTGAATCCCTTCCAAAACGCGCACATTGCCTTTCCTGTGAAGATATCAAGCCCAAACGTTTGGACCAACATACAGTATGGGAAAACCCAGTCAGCCTAAATAAACCAGTCTTACCACAGGATGTAAACAGCGAGGAAAGAAGAATTGAATTGCACAACCTCTGGTACCAAGAAGCAAGTCAGCCTGCATGGAGACCAGAGAGGCAAACAGAGACAGCACTGCCTGAATGGATCCCTGGCTTTGAGGTTCTTCAGCGCCCAACAGCACTGCTGGAGCTGCAGGATTCCTTCTCTAAGACAGCAGCACAAAAACGTTTTCATGATTCTATCAATGGAGAGACAAAAGATCTCAGAGATAACATCACTGAGGGAAGGAGACACAAATTCTATGGATTCAATGCTTTTTATTTCCATAACTGACACATTCCCTGGTCTTTTTAAAATACTAACAAATAAAAAGTACTTCAACGTAGCATGTCTATTCTTGTGTACCGGTTATGGCTGAAATAATTTGTTGTCTTCATAGTAGCTCACGTGGTGCTGTGTTTTGCATGTGTGATGAAAATATTGTTGATAACACATCGATGTTTTAGTTGTTGCTGTGCAGTGCTTGCACAGGAGTAAAGGATTTTTCTGCTTCTCATGCTGCTGTGTCAATGAGGAGGCCAGGGGTGTACAAGAAGCTGAGAGGGGACACATGAATGACAACAACAACAAAATCACCAAACACATTATTTTTAAACATCTGAAATCCTGTTTGCAAAGCCTTTCAAAAATAAGAACAGTGCAACAGTAAATTTATTGGAAAGCCACCTCACGGATTACCAGCTGGTTTTGCAAAAGGGATGCAAAGAATAAGTTTAAATTGCTGTTTTCTGTGAGCTAGGAGATCACTGTTTCCCAAAATTCGGTAACATAACTAATATTGGTTTAATGAATACCTTAAGGAGCTAGAAGCCAGGTAGTGATTAAAAAAGCAGAAACAGCACATGTACATTTGTTTTTTGTTTGTTTGTTTGTTTTAACTGGTTAATTAAAAGAGGGCCTATTCAGTTGTTTCTCAGAGAGTACCTGAAGAAGGAGCAAAATACCTTTCTATTTTTATCAAGACTTTCTTCACTGCAGTCTTCTAAGATGTTCCATTGAGAGATCAGATATACTCCACTCTTCCTTCAAGCCAATTTTCAAAGTTCAGGGTTATTAAAATCGGGGTTCAGCATTATTAAAATCAGGGAATTTGTTACTTAACAAGAAAGACATGAGAAACTGAGCTTGTTCTTTCTGGAAAACAAACAAATAAACAAAAACCAACCAGCCAACAAAGAAACAAATAAAATAGAAACTACAACTTAATGACAAGTATATAAAATATACTTGCTACATAAAAGTCATATCAGTCATTTGTATCATATGTCTATAAGTCCCATAATGAAAATTTTTGTTTGATCAAACTCATAAAATCAAAATAAGGAACTTGGGAAGCACATTCTAATTTACTTGTTTAATTTTCTGCTTGGTATATGTAGAAGGCAAAGAGCTCAGTATCATTAAAAAAAAGGCTTAGAGGCAAATCCTTGGAGCATAAGAAAAACGTTTGCAATGTTAGTAGATTTGGTAAGCGTTCTTAGTGCTATGAGACTGACTTCATGCTTTAGGATAATAGGCCCCTCTTCACAGAATCACAGAATTGTAGGGGTTGGAAGGGACCTCGAGAGATCATCGGGTCCAACCCCCCTGCCAGAGCAGGTTCCCTAGAGCAGGCTGCCCAGGTAGGCATCCAGATGGGCCTTGAATATCTCCAGAGAAGGAGACTCCACAACCTCCCTGGGCAGCCTGTCCCAGTGCTCTGTCACCCTCACCGTGAAGAAGTTCTTTTGCATGTTGGTGCGGAACTGCCTGGGCTCCATTTTGTGGCCATTGCCCCTTGTCCCGTCCCCACAAACCACTGAAAAGAGGTTGGCCATATCCCTCTGTCTCCCACAGTTGAGATATTTATACACATTGCTAGGATCCCCTCTCAGTGTTCTTTTCTCAAGGCTGAACAGACCCAGGTCTCTCAGCCTTTCCTCATAGAGGAGATGCTCCAGGCCTTTCCTACAGATAAATTCTTCAAACCATTTGATTCATTAAAATGAAAAGTCATTCAAAAAATAAATTTAAAATGTGGTAATTTGACTGATTTCTTGCCATCTATAAACTGAAATTGAGGCCAGTGGATATTAGTACTCTTCTAGTATGTTTTTGTCAGATGGAATCAGACTCTTTCAGACAATGCTCATGGACATTTATTATACCTCTTTTAGTCTAAGCTTTCCAGTAAACCCTATCAGACTACACAATAACACGAGATTACATTTAAAGTTAAAACAGTAGACTTCAAAAAAGGACACCCTTTCATTTGTCTTTTAATTCAGTAGCCCTTAATTTTAAATTTATTTTCCAAAACCTCAAAAAAAAAAACAACACTGTTTCTAAGAAAAGCTAAACTTTTGACAAATTGCTACATCCTGAATTTCTGAAATTTGAAACTCCCTGTGAGTTAAATTAAGTAACTTTGGACTTGAGTCCAGAAATCTTCCCTTCCCTTCCCTTCCCTTCCCTTCCCTTCCCTTCCCTTCCCTTCCCTTCCCTTCCCTTCCCTTCCCTTCCCTTCCCTTCCCTTCCCTTCCCTTCCCTTCCCTTCCCTTCCCTTCCCTTCCCTTCCCTTCCCTTCCCTTCCCTTCCCTTCCCTTCCCTTCCCTTCCCCTCCCCTCCCCTATCTTGAATCATCTATGTTTTTATGCTGCTTTCACTACAAGACCTCGTTTGTAAGGATTCTGGATGAGTTTTCTCATAGTTTCTCAACAGAAACTGATTCAGTACTATCCTGTGACAACTCTTGCATCTGGAGGTCCTCTCCTGCTGTTTCATGCTCCATTGCAAATTACCCGACTTCATTCATTTATGTTTTGTACCCGCTACTCTTCTATACTCATCCTGACCAGACATCACTGCTGTGTTTCTTGCTTCAAAACAAAAACTGATAACAGAGCAGTTGTATTCCATGCTTCTGCCTACGTTATGTTGAGGTCTAAGACCTCATTATAATCTTCATTTACTCTACAGATAATTCAACCTCTGTCAGTGTATAAGCAGGTACTAGAAAAAATGCTTGAGTGAGGCAATCCACTTGAGTTAAGGCTGACAGTCAGAGCTCTGTGGCCATTTTAAGTTGATGAAGAGTGACTCTTTATCCTGGATCTTCTTAATCTACCCAGCTCCCCACAGGCCAGCTGTTGGGAATGACACAGAGATTTCTACCTGCCCCAGTCCTGAAGATTCTACTAAATGGCTATAAAATGCATACCCATGCTTGTAACATAAATCTGCAGCATGAAAGAGAGGACAAAGTACTTCAATATTTTCACACCTGTTAAAATCATCAGTAAATTTAACAGTCAGTAAGTCATTGCATTATAATGGTTGTGCGATTGATTCAGCTAGGAAATATGTTGGCAATTTCCCAGCTGCCCGCTCTGCTTTGTGCATTGCCTGGACTGTCTGGCCTCTCTCTGAGACAAGACGATCCAGGTCCTCTGAACAGCCTAAAATAATAATAAATCCTAACAGTACAAAGTAGCCAGTATTGTTTTGTGACCTGGTGAGATTTATGACTCACTGTACAGATCTTTCTTAAAACCAGTGCACACCACTGTGACCACAGCACAAATCGCTGATCCACCAACACTGAATGATGTCAATACAAGGAACTGGTTATAACATATTTGTCAAAGACCACACAAGACGTTTATCACAAAACTGAGAAATAAACCGTACTTTCCTCAGTTCCGGCCTAGTCCTATAAGGCCTTCTTTCTTCTTTTATCTGTAGTATACCTCTTAAGAGAACCATTTGGCTGTTTTGCTACATTTTCTTTACTACTGGACTTCAGTGCATATTTGGTTTATCTTTTCTTCCTTCAGGACAGAATTTCATAGCAGTAATTTTGACTGCAAAAGAACCATTGTTCTAGTTTATAATGGTCTGAGGTAGTAAAAATACAAAGGCATTTCAGGTGTAACCACAGGGAATAACTGACAGACTGAAACGCAAACGTTCCAGGCAAACCACATCAAAGCAAACATTTCAATTAATTTTAATACATGGGAAAGTAATTGTGCATTGAAAATGAGTCAATTTAGTTTACTCCTGCAATGCTAAGCCACAAAAGCCCTGACTTTGTCTTCTGCATTGCCTCTAGATATACCACAATATATTCTGTCCTACAATATAACTTCTACAAACAATACAGTATGCAAAGCCGTGAATGTTCCCTTTTGTAATATTTACACCTTCATGGAACAGTACTGCATCATAATGTCAGCATCTGGGTGGTGAGGTGTAAGGCAGATATTAGAAGAGAAGACATGAACAATTATAAGTAGGTAACATTTCATTTTACAGACGGATCTTTGGCATATCCACCTTCAGTGCTGAAAGCCTCCCAGGTTCAGTATCTTCCCTGAGAACATTTTCTTATTTTATATGTTTAATAAAACTGGATTCCACCATCTTCAATCAAGGCACAGTTTTCATAAACAGCATCCCTGAGGAAAAAAAAAAAATTGCTGCAATGTCCTTCCACATGCATCACAAGGAGTAATTGTGAAGCTCAACATGCAATGCCTAGTATGGAGCATACATTTTTAGACACCAAAACCTAAAAGAAATTAAAGGAATTAAAGATGCCTGAAGTCTGCATTCCATGAAGAAAAGGAAACCTTTTGAATGGATGTCAGTAATTAGCACACATCAAGTCCTTAAAGAAGCTTGCATCAGTCCACATGAAGTGCTTAAAGAAGCTTAAGAATTTACACCACTGTGATTTCTTAAAGCAGCTTAAAAGGCACTTTCTGCTCTTTCTCTTTTAAAGATGAAAGAGGCCAGGGGTCATGTCAGGAGTCTTGTGGCATTAAGTTACATACATCTGATACCTGAAGTCATATGAGACACATAACCCTTATTAAAAAAAAAAAAAAAAATGCAGTCTATGGTGCTTGCAACAATGGCAACAAGTGTAAAAGCCTGAGCCGAGTGCACGACGAAGGTTCAAAACCAAATAGCAAATAATGTCTTTATCGTCTAAAAGTCAATGTATTTATTGTCTAAATTTAAGGTAGCATATTTTCAGTCAACCTCCTAACTCTGGGAGCCTGGTTTGAGATCTGAGTTGGGCAACAGAAGTCAAGATGCCATTTTGAGGTGGTTCCCTTGCACATGTCACGTCACCCTGCTCCCCACAAAGTAATGAACTTAACTACACCGTAAGCAAATGAGTTTTATTAGGGTAATGCTACAGCTGAGAACAGCACTAATTGCTAAAGCTCTGCAGCAGACTGGCACGGTGTATGTGTATTTTGTGTGTGCTGAGTGGTGAAACGCTGGGAAGCGGACAAAGTTATGTGTGACGCTCCAGGTATGACATGTAGCAGATAAAAACGTGCCCTCATCAACCCAGGAGCGCTAATTTGCTTATACAACAATTATATCCCCGTGAGGCCCCCGCCAGGCACCGAGGCACTCCCCAGGCCCAGGCCACGGGTCCCTTCCCCTTAGCAACCGCGGGGCGGGGCGGGGCGGAGCGCGCCGTTACGTCACGGGCACCGCCCCCCCCCCTCGGGGCCGCCCTGACTGCGCGCTCGGGGCGCCGCGCGACCTTTGCTTCGCCTCCCGCCGTGCGCATGCGCCGAGCGCCCGCCCCCCTTTCCCCGCGCGCCCCGCTTGTCGTTACGTCACAGCGCGGCGCACGGCGCCTTCCGCAGGAAACGCGAGGCCGGCCGCAACCTACCGCGCTAGCCGGCGGCGCCGTGACGTTCACATTGACAGACGGGCGTTCCAACCAATCAGAAGCCCGATAGCGGAGGTCTGATTGGCTGGCGCGCCGGAGTGGGCGGGCGGCAGGCTGCGGCGCGGTTGGCTGCACCGACACCGGGTTACATAGGGCGGAGTCCGGCGTGTCCTTGGGCAGACGCCGGGCGGTGCGGGGCGGCCGGGGAGCGACAGCGGGGCAGGTGCGGGGGCCGCGGCCTGCGGGGGGCCTGGGCTGAGGCCTAGCGGGCGTGGGCTCCGCTTCCAACCGCGGGGGCTGGGGCCTGGACCCGGCGCTGCCGTGTCCCGGCGGGACCGTTGGGGACCGTTAGGGACCGTTAGGGACCGTTATGGCCGAGGGGGGCTGGCTGCGTGTAACGGTCACTCCCGGCGGGTGCAGCCTGGGGATGGGCCTTCGGGACCGGTACTGGGCGCGCGGGCCGCGGGTGTGGTGCTGGGAGCCAGCGCGGGTCCCGGCAGAGCCCCCCGGAGGTGCTTGACCTTGGTGCCGGCGCGCTGACCTCTCGCTGTGTTCCTGCTCTAGCGCTGAAGATGGGGGACGTGGAGAAGGGCAAGAAGATCTTCGTGCAGAAGTGCTCCCAGTGCCATACGGTTGAGAAGGGAGGCAAGCACAAGACCGGCCCCAACCTACACGGCCTGTTTGGGCGCAAGACCGGGCAGGCTGAGGGCTTCTCCTACACAGATGCTAATAAGAACAAAGGTAAGCGTAAAGCTGCTTCTCTGAGCTACTGCAGACCAGAACATTCAGTCCTTGATGGTAGTCTTACAAGTACTAAAGACTGCCGGAAAGCAAAATAACATGGAGGACAAGGAAATAAGTGTGTTTCACTTTTGACAGCTCTAACCATCTTATCTTTTTTCTTCCAGGTATCACCTGGGGTGAGGATACCCTGATGGAGTACTTGGAAAATCCAAAGAAGTACATCCCAGGAACAAAGATGATTTTCGCGGGTATTAAGAAGAAGTCTGAGAGAGCAGACTTGATAGCATATCTGAAAGATGCCACTGCGAAGTAGAAGTTATCTGCTGCCTTATTTATTTCACAAAGGAGATGGCAATGCAAATATCTGTGACGAGATTGGTTTTTAAATGTTCTATTTTTACATGTACCATGTCTAACCTTAAAATTGGTCTTAACCATCAGATAACGTTGCTCATGGTGGGGTGCTGGACTACACGCTTGTTTGGCAGCCACTAACTTATGGAAGCTATGTAATTGGATTGGTTCAAATGAATATAATGTTCAGTCATTCTTGATTATGGAATTAAAAACAAAAAAACAAAACAACACTTCTGGCCTCTTTATTGTTTAAAAAAACATTGAATGAGTAATTGTTAATAATGGAACAGGTTTAGCAGCCCAACTCTGCCAGATGAAAAAGGAGGATGGGCCTTGGCATCTTCCACCATAAGTCTGTGACGTTACTTTAAAGATTTACTTTAAAAAATATAGAGAGAGAAAAAGTTCTAAATTTGATCAGTACAGGGTGTTGTGGTATATATTAATCTGTCTAAAACTTGGGATAAGAACACAATTTCACTTTCTTACTAATTGTGAAATGATAACTGTGCTTAGGCACTTTTATCCGGGGAAGCATGTTACTTGATTTATATGGGCTTTGACAGTTGCATGCACCAGTAGAGTATAACTCCAGAAACGTCTTCATTTCTTGTAAATATTGTTGAAAGCCTGTGTTCAGTAAATCTTTAGAAAACAACCATTTGTAGTGTAATGAAAGAAAAACATGTTCTGGAAAGATAATTACTAAAGACCAAGTTGAGAGTTAATAAAATCTTACTTCAGCAAAAGCACTAACCTAAAATCTACTGTTTAAAAGCAACTTCTGATGAACAGGTACAGGAATAAATGCACTGGTAGACTAAAAGGAAATTGTCTTCCTATGCGCCTACCTGGAGCCTATAGCACTACAGAAGGGTCTGTTTCATGTGTAATGCAGCATTTTAACTGCATTTTCTTCAAATTAATTGAATTGTACAGATGAATGTATTTACTGTGTACAACACAAGCACAACTCAGAGTGATCAACCTGATAAATTAAAAGTATTGAAAGTTTCGTTTTCTGTATTGTGTGAAATTTAAGTGAGGAACAGTGGGGGTAAAGAGGAAAGTTGGGTGTCTGGCTTTGTCATTACAAGACAAGCACAAGCTCAGCATGAAAGGAGTAAATGCTAATGGAGCTAGTGTGAAAAGTGGTCAGCGTGGCAAGGTCAGAAAGCATTTCAAACCAGAACCAGCACAGCTAGGCTATCCTACCTGTTTTTTAACACTACTTTTGCTGCACTTCCTAAATTGGATGGGGTGGAAAACTCAAAATAGCATGGAAGCTGTAGGTGTGCTATAGAACTGATGTTTCTGAGTTATGTCAGGTAGAACAGCATGCTTAATGATCGAGTTCTGAAGGGCTGTTAGTCCCAGTACACGACAAGAATTAAGATTAACCACTGAGACATTTGTTACTGTTACTCTGTTTAGTGACTTTTTTTAAACTGAATGCACAAGTGTTTCCTGCAAATAGGAAGGCAGACCTAGTATTAACCAACATCAGTTTCCTTTCTTGTTAGTAGAGATGCTCAAGCTGTAGTTAATTACTGACAGATTTTTTTAGAAGCAGTGTTTATTTTGGTGCTTTTATGGCTATGCAGAACTCAACAGCTTTCACCATGCCAAAATCCTCATCGAGCAGCCCTAGGTGCAGAAGGTAACCTCACCCAGCTCTGCAGCCTTCTGAAATGATTAAGATGCTTTGCATAAAGAGCATTGTGAAGCTTTCATCAGCACCTTTATGAAATGACAAAAGACTTTTTTTTTTTTTTTTCAAGCTGTTCTTCCCTAGTTAGGCTGGAAAAGAAAGAGACTAGAGAGGATTTTGCAGTAAGGTGGCATTTAAGCCTGCATTAGCAACAATTTAGAAGAATAAAGTTATGTAATTGGATGGCTTGATCAAAGGTAATTGTACACTCAGTTTAACTTGTTTGGCTTTATCCATCTGCATTTTGGAGGCTTTTCTATAAGAGGCAGTGCAAGCTTATACATACCACAGGAGGCGGAGAAAACTTTTTCATTCTAGACTGGTGATGCATCCTTATTGGCATTTTGGAGGAAACCTTCCTCATTTCTAAGATTTCATTTCTCTCTATGCATACAACACTGGTTAGCAAGAGTTCACAAACTTTGTTGTAGTAAATAGCTAGCATCTGTTCCACCTAATACAATTGGACAAGCATGCTGCCACAGTATTTCTACAAGAGGCTCAACAAAGTAAAAATATCAAAAGGAAGGATATTAGATTGTCACCCATCGAGATTAATAGGAATGCAAGTATAAATTTGTTTTTTTGGGGGGAGAGATCCAAATGGGTTGTGGAATCAAACTTGAGTTCTTTGATTTCAAGTTTTACAGAATAGGAGAGTGAGGCTCGTTTTTGTTTCATGAAGCAGCAAGTATAGTGTTTTGCTTTTTGATAATGCTACCAGTCCAAATGTGACATTTCAGTAGTTTCTTAATAGTTCCAAATTAAGGAGTCAAAGCACCATTGCCAAAGATTGCTTAACCCCATAAACATCATTCTTGGCTGCAGGTTACATATTTGATGGGGCATGCCTTTGAAACTGATCTTGTAATGTTTTCACGTGTAGTTATGCAGATGCATTAAAATTGTCAATAATGACTAGACAAAAGGTAAAACTTTAAAATACACCTTTTCATAGAGTGTGTTACGCTATCAGTGGTCCAAAATAAATACATTGATACATTGGGCTTCTCTTACGGGGAAGAACAGATATTGAACTTGTAATAGTGAAGGAACTATGAGATATTCTAGTCTTTCATGTATATCAAAGGCCGATAAAATGCACACTTCTGTATTACAACTAGCCAGTTGTCTTTATCTAAAACACATCCAAAACTCTTCCAGGACCAAAGCCAACAAAACTCTGTGTTGCTACGTGTAGGATGTGCTGAACAGTTTAAAACTGATGTCCTGAAAACCAGGTTATTCCAAGAGGGGAGCAGCCCAGAGCTAGCAAAAGAAATGCTAACCCTGGGAAAGGGTGTGAAATCCTGTCCTTTTCCAATGCTGTAACGGCTGAGTCAGGACTCCAGATGGTTACATCCATCTGCTCATGATTCAGAGCTTGTATGTAAGTACTTGCATGTCTTTTCCCACGATTACTCTTTTAATCTGAAATAGAGAAAAGTATGACGGTCACCTTTTGAATAATTAATTTCTGGTCAGAGGTCTCACAGGAGGTGAGAGACTTGTATTACATTTGTTTTGGTGACAGGATGCCAATTTACATCCCTAGATTTCTAGAAGGCTGCTTTAACCACCAAGCTGAATGTGTGCTAGGACAAAGATATTCTCTACTTCTTCTGGAGCTGTCATTATGCAAAAGCAGAGCCAAAAAGAAAATGAGCAAGGAGGAGCTAACTATAGAAGAGCATTCAAAACACATACCTTGGAGCAGGGAAGAAGTGGTGTTCTTTCCGGGTTGTTTATGCATTTAATTTTAAACAGCCTTGTATAAAAATAACCTGGCAGCAGAGATCAGAAGTCAATCAGAAGTCAAACCACTCTAGTGGTTTTACATCTCCCTAACAGGGTTCACCACATCTTTCTGCTGCGGGACAGTGTTTGTTTAGGTAACATGAATCCCTGCCTTGTTCCCAATCACCCATTTTCCAGATGCATCATCCCCTTCCTTATCATCCAGGTCACTGAAACACGTTTTTGTATGTTAGACCGTGCTGTCCTGATCTCACCTCACTGTCTTTTGGTCATAGGCACCCAAAAGCTGTTGAAGCATCAAAGAGCATTCTCTACCTTATGGTACCCTGCAGAAATTTACTGCTCATGTCCCCAGTCCATCATGACTATCTGATGACAAATTCTTTTAAGATGTCTAAAGGTTCTTAATCTGTGTGATATTGCCTTTTATTGGCCTTCTTTAATTCGAAGCTTCTAATAAAGCTAACTAAAGCTGGAAGAGGTTTACATGACTTTTGGCTGCACTTTTTTTCTTTTTCTCTTTTTTTTTCTTGCTGGGAGCTACGCAGTTGTTTTGCTCAGCTTTCCCTGGTATGTAGTACTTTCAGACAAATAGGAAAAATGCACCACATAGAGTGAATTTAAAACAAAACAAAACAAAAACAAACAAACAAACAAACAAACAAAAAACCACCACATTGGTGTCACCTATGTGTCACTGGTAGCCTTAAGAGCCTGGTGTCCTTACTCAGATTCCATTGCAGGAAAGTGCCTACATTGACAGGAACCAGCCCTTCACAGAAACACACACACAAATACAGGATGGTTGAGGTTGGAAGGGACCTCTGAAGATCATCTAGTCCAACCCCACTGCTGAGCAGGATCACCTAAAGCAGATTGCACAGGATGGCATACAGGTGGGTTTTGAATATCTACAGAGAAGGAGACTCCACAACGTCTCTGTGCTCTGTCACCCTCAGCACAGAATTGCCCCCTCATACTCAGCCAGAATCTCCTGTGCTTCAGTTTGTGCCTGTTGCCTCTTGTCCTGTCACTGGGCACAAATGAAAAGAGACCAGCTCCATCCCTTCAGCACCTTCCCCTCAGATATTTATATACATTAATGATGTCTCCCCTCAGTCTTCTCTTTTCCATGCTAAACAGGCCCAGCTCTCTCAGCCTGTCCTCGTATGACAGAAATCAGGATTTTCCATATCATACCATGTTTCTTATGGGATTCTGACATTTTATTTCCAATTATTTTGTCAGCTTACCTGATATTGATATTAAAACTGAAGTTCTTCCCAGTGCTATTTTTAAAGGAAAGATACCACATTTTCAACTCGACAGACTTTTGCTGTAGTAACTAATTTTAATTCTGATTCTTATGTACAAATTTTCATTACCAAGCTTACCTGTTTGGTCTTTCTCTTCTGTATTTTACCTGCTACTGTTACACTTGTGTTGGCTGAACTGCAGGTACTTTACTGTTCAAATGGACACTTTAATTTGCACATCTCTTAACTCTGTAGTGGATTGGGGTTTTTGAAGTTTACAGATAATCACTTTACTCAAAAACACTTATTTCATTGCCTTTTTCATTATTTAAAATCTCTTCTGGTGAATGAGAGGGAAAAAAAAAGGGTTCACTTTTTAACAGTCCTTCACACAGTGGTGTTTTATCTTATTACTTTGTATACACCACTCTTTTTGACCCAGCTATTCTTAAGTTTTAAACAAGGGTCGTGTCCTTCACAGGAATACCTGGGAAATAATCTTTTCTTGAGAGTCTCAGAAACATACTTTCAACAAGCAATCACACGAAGTGCTGACACTTGTACCTAAAACCGTTTGTTATTTATACTAGATGAACAGGAGAGGGAGCCAATGTACTAAATAAAAAGCAGAAGAAAATCATAAGTGCACTTGAAGGCAATTTTGAACAAACCTTAGACAGCTGGAAAGTCTACGTTCATTTGTACAAAAGGCAGTTTTACTGAAAGCACTCGGCAAAAAGAGCTGGAGGTGACTAGTACAGCTGAATGCATTGGTATGCCTACAGTAACCGTAGGGTCTTCTGAATTCTTAAACTGATTCATGTTTCATATTTCATCAGGCAAGCTCAAGTTTGAAGTAGCCTATATTAAATTTCAACTTATTCAAATGGTAAAATATTCAGTTAGGAAGGATAATGTTTCTTTCTGACTATTAAGAGAATCTTAATCTAAAGTGGGGATCTCTAATGGATACTCTGGCTTTGTTCCTATTGTGGAGCTCACATTGATATCATCAGTTGAAGTATTATGCCTGAAATGCATAGACAGACTGTAATGCAGTTCCTCCACTAGCAGTTAGGTAGGAACATGTAAACTTTTGTTAGTAAAAATGTGTTTTTATTCTGTTTTTAATACTGTTCTATGAATGGTATATGACGATAGGCTCAAATCACTTAGAAAACCATGATATATTTTATAATACAAGTATACGAGTAAACTGTTACAATTTAAGGTCCCAGGAAAGCTAACACTTGCAACCTTGAGTCAAAATTTTAATTAGCTAGGGTGCTTATCTTCGTTAAGTAAACTATTTGTATCACTTTTCTAGCACATGCCAGAATATGATGCCTTTGCTACTTCAAGACCATGTTTTTCTTCATATCTAACTATATCTGATTGCAGCTAGAGATTTTGATTATGAGACCCAATCAGGAATCCCTTCTATTCTTTTGCATAAAAGATGGCATCCACTTTTGCAATACTCAAAGACTTAAACCTACAGGACTTTGAGCACCCATGAGTTGAGTGCTCAAATCTCAAATTAGCTCTATGTATGTTGCAAGTTAAGCTTGTTTTTCAGTGCCTAACTCTATCAGAAGCTGTGCGATCAGACATTACAAATTTAGTCCATACAAGTGCGTGCTGTCGTTCTGAGTTCTCAGAAAGATGACATCTCTCTCCATGCCAGCATGCCGATGACACATCAGAAACAACTCCCCAAAGAATGAAGCAATCCAAAGGGAGGGCATTGCAGTCAGAAAATACTTCCACATCAGGAGATCTATCAAAAACATGGAGAAGTCTTCAAGGAATGAACAGGGTCACAGGATAGAAAACAAGATGACACAAGTGAGGCAAAGAAAGGGGAAACAAAGTGGAAATGAAATGAGGTTAGCACGGGCTGAAATGCTACATATTCTCATTACATGTTCAGCAGTTACAAGGATTAGCACTGTGCCTGTGCTTTAGCCTACTTAGTAAGGGTATTGCCAGGTGTTGCACTCTGAAAGGAGAAGCACTGGAAACCTAGAAGCAATAAAAAACAGACTTAACCTACCTTCAGCTGAAGGTTTGGCAACTCTGTGTGTGCGTTCAGTGAATATCCCTCTGTTTGGGTGCATTTAATTTTGCTTCAGCTCTGTGAAATCACCTGTTTGAGGCTACCTGGCTCCAGCAGTCTGTGTTTTGCTGCCACTTATTTTAGTGTTATATATTCCACATTAGCAAATCAGCCAGCTGAGACATGGTGTGATATTTACTCAGTGCACGTATCAAATGATATTTTGCCAGGCTGTAAGCTCTGATCTGTCTTCTGCAACACTAGAGCCTACTGTCCCCACTTGTGCAACATGCTTGAGTTACGCTACAGTCAATGGCATAGCTTTAAGCTTTAAGATCCTACCTGAAAAGTACAAGGCAGTGATCTACACCAGTTGCTGTGAACATAATATAGACAAAAGGGCAAAAAAGAAAGGCTCAAGTAAAGTAGGGAGTAGTCATACAGTAGACTTAGCATGAAAAACAGCCTCTGTTTTGTAGCCAGAAAATACAAAAAGTGTTGATGGGGAGAGGAGCATAGCCTAAATTACATTTACATTGCAGTTTATCTTTTTATTATTATTATTGTTTAAGGAAGCTGATTCTCAGACCTGCACTGTGCCAATACAGAAATCACTTGAAAATCCTGCCATCAACAAATGAAGATAAAAAGTCACTGAACCCAGTGGATCTGCACTGACTATAGTGCTGTCTGTCTGGCTTGTTTGCTGACTTGAGCCAGTTATTTTTCTTCTTCTAGACAATGCACTCTAATGCTTTTATTGATCATGTTAGACAAATTTTTGTTTTTCTCTCACTGATTCCAACAACTTCTTTATTTCATGTTGTAGAAAAAAATTATTCCTTTGGTAAACTGGTTAGTTTTATTTTTCTCATATCAAAATTCACAGCAACCATAAATATCTCTTTCTTTGTGTCTGTCATTCAGACTTGGTTAACATTCTGGAAAAGATAAACAAGGGAAAGATCCATACTTTGCAGGTGAATAACTAGGAATGGGTGCGCTGCATGTTCCATCCACCCAAGCTCTCTTGAGACCAAAAAGCAGATGGACATGCATTTGTGAGCTTGCTTAGTTTTCAGAGTCAGAAACAAGAAAAAAAAAAAAAAAAGAAAAAAAAAGATTTATTCGAAGTTTACTCCTATAGACACAATATCTGTGATGCATTTTTTTCTCCCTTGTCCAGTTTTTCTGTGAACAGAGAAGGGAAGGAAACATTTTGAGTTTCCAAAGCATTTTGATTCTGTCAGTTCAGGGAGATAAAAGAGATGGGCTGTGTGATGAACCACTTGCTAGGAGAGAATTAAAATGCTCTTCTTAGAAAATGATTTCTTAGTATAAATCAGTGCTTTGTATTGCACTTTGGTGTTTTCTGAAGGGAAAAATGGTCATAACCACCTTAGCTTCTGCTGGAGGCTCAATATCAGATTTTGGAAATGTCCAGCCCAAATCCATCCCTTATTTAAACCCCAGTAGACATAGACATGATGCGTTTAGACCAGATAAAGGGGACTGGGAAAGGCTTCACAGAGCCCTAGCCTGGTAGAAATGTGTCACAGCCACAGGGAAAATGCCCCAGCTGCCAGGCACCAAATTGCCATCAGTGCACAACTCATTATCGTGCTGTCTCTGGGCTGTGGCATGAAACCCATGGAGGGGACCATCTCAGCTCACTGCAGCCACTGGGAGAAGCTTTCTCCATTACTTGTCCCTCTCACAGTTTCCAGTTGTTAGCATCACACAATGCTGTGCTAGGAAATGCATGTTGTCAGTACTGGTGCAGGGAAGGGGAGGGCAGGGGCCTTCAAGGAAGACCAAGGAGAAACCTAACACCTCCATGGGTTCCCTTGCAGGGACAAGATCAGGGGATGTGGAGTTATTTATTAGGTCCCCATCTAGTGCTACGACATGCGTGTCATCAAGCAGCTCGCTGTAAGCAGCGGTCTCCATGCTTTCTTGTTACAATTTTCAAACATCCTTTCTTTCTAATCTAGAGTTACAGATTTTGGTTCTTTAAAGAGCAGCACAGGATGCTTTCTGGAATAGTGACTTCTTGTCTAGACTTTGATTTCTGCAGGTCTCTCTTGGGCAAGGGCTTTTTGTTTGTTTGTTTTGTTTTGTTTTTCATTTCTCTGACTGCTGAAAGGTGACTGAGTGACTTTAGCTATTGGGTAATTATTGGGTAAGAAATTCTTACTACTCTATCTATAAATTTTGTTTGTTGGTGCATATCAAATACTCACTTTCTCTTCATTTATGGACCTAAAGTAGTTCTAGAGCTTGCAAGTTCACTGAAAATAGTAATAAGTAGGTTTTATGACAGCATTCAACATCAAAAGGTTTCAAAGACAGTTTTCTTAACTTCCAGTAAAACAGATGCATAAGTCTACATGAAACCTTTATGCTAGCATGAGAAGAATCTATAACTTGGTGGTTTCTTATACTTGGAGACATGGGTTATATAAGATATAAGAACTTGGGTTCTTATAACTACATGTCTCCAGAAAATTAAATATATTGCTGTAGTGACTGCTGGAACATTCAGCTAGCAGATGTTTGTTTTAAGCCACTTTTAAGAGAGTTCTTGCATGAATGCAATAGTTTGTTCATTTTTCTTTTATTTTTATATAACTGAAGCCCTTGTCTCTCTCTCACAAACATAGAGGGTGGACCAGGACAGAGGGATTTGTGAACTCTGACCACCATAGAGCTTTTTTCCATGTCTGTGCTTGTACTATGCATGGGTGGGACATTCTCTGTTTCCCGTGACTTGCTCTTCATACAGTTTCTTCCCAGACACAGAGAAGGAAATGTTCTTCCCTTTTGTAAAGCCACCTTTTGAAGGAAGACATGATGTTTTGTTGTGTAATACCATCTTCTCCAGTAAACGTGTATTCAGTTAATGGAATGAATCTGAGTACAGTCTTGTGCCAGTCTCTGAAACTTACTTTTGAAGTGGTTTCATTGGATTAATAGAAGATGAGATTTCATTACTCAGGATGCTATTCAATTTCAAGGCTAAAATTAAATACTTCTAACTTTCTAACTGGGGGCAAATATTATGCATTTGTTTAATATTTGCAAGCAGGTGGAATTTTTATGTCTTGCCAGGCTTTGTAGCAATTACATAGTGCTACAAGCAATTTCTAAGTATTGAGTATATTTTGGTTAGTTCAAAAATGCCTAATTTTTTCCTTATACTTTTTTGGATATATGAGACCATGAATCTGCCAATATGTTTAATCACAGAAGGTACAAATGCCAGTAAGTCCATGCATTGTGTACAAAGTATGTGGCCATAACTTTATTTCTTGTCAGTCTTAGGAAATCCACAGTCTGAAAAAAATTCAAATGCCAGCTAGACATTAATGCGGCTACACAGCTGTAAAATGGCTGCATAAAGTTATGGTGCTACACCCAAACTTCACTGACAAGGATTTACACTCCATTGGCCTTGATCTTAGTTGCATGTTGCCACGACCAAAATGAGAACCCTCTTCTGGGCATTGTATCGTCTAGGAAGGTAGGACATAGACCATTGCATTAGAGCATCTCAATATGGGCTTGCAAAGCTGGTGTATGTATGTCGGGCCTGAAGGTTTAGGGCTTGTTTTTTCAGCTTCAATAGTTCCTTGGTGCTATGCCCTTTTCAAGATTAATACAGAATTGTAGAACAGTTTGGGTTGGAATGGACGTTAAAGATCATCTATTCAGATCAAAAAGATCATTGGCTTTATTGTTTCAAAGTTTGTCTCAGAAACACTCAGACACCAATATTTGTATTCCTTGCTTGAATTCCATTTTAAGGAAGACACAGCAGAGACAGTCCAATACTTACAAAGAAGTGAATGTTTTGCTGCCATTGACTTGAGTCTCTGATAACAAGAAAAGCTAGTTTAATAACTGAAGCAACAACTTTGGTTAAAGATGTACTATACCCAGAATCCCAGATTTAAGTCCTAGAGGGATCAGCTCTTCATCCTTCATTTATCCAGCATTAATCAGTCTATTCAGAAAGAGCTTGTCTACAGTGAATGTGGAATCTACCAGTCTGATGGACTTCCCCCTCTGACTCCTGAAAAAATAGTGGTTTCTTTAATGTCTCTGGATGAAATCTCATCTTGGTACTGTTCTGCTGTTTGCTCACTGATTGTTTTCTCAAATACAGATATATTCTATTACTACTTCACAGTGTACGTACAGATAGCTAGAGATTAAAAGTCTGCACAATATAAGTTACTACAATAATAATTCCAGACTCAGAGCACTGAATGTTCTGGGGTTTTGGTTTTTGTGGGTTTTGTTTGCTTACTTGTTTGTTTGTTTGTTTGTTTTTCAGGTAATGACCCCTGGTAGTTCATAACTGATAAATAGGATGCTGGATAAAGATATGCAGCTCTGGACAGTGTTTTCAGCAATCCTGTTTCTGTGGCTCCATTTATACTGTTCATATGCATTTTCTTGATATGTGTATGAAGCTCAAGAGGAAAATAATCAGCTTTTGTGGGATTTAGACCTTGCAATGCTTCTCTATTTCTAAGCACTCAAGTAATAAAGGCTTTGGTAATCATCTCCAGCATACTGTATTACTATCTTTCCAAAGCCATCATTGCTGTTAAGCTTAATGGCTACTCTACAACTTAGGAGCAGATATGAAAATCAAAAAGGATGACACAACTACAGACTGAAATCCAGAAAGCTGCAGTTCTTGCTCCAAGAAAATTATTGAACACATTAGCAGAACATGACTTCATTAACAGCATTAAAAGTTAGCATTTACTGGAAGGCAAGCTCTACTTTGGCACATATTTCAATGAATGACAACAATTTTTTGATTATTGCATCATGCATCAACATCTAGTTTAGGGCAGTGAGTCTAAAAGCATTTAAGATTACATCAGTGTTCTTCAAAACATTATGAAGAATAGTTATTGAACTCATTATTTTTTTAATTTTAAAAAGGCATTTTCCAGAATGTTTAGTATTTACTAATGTTTATATATAATTAAAACCACAGGCAAGAGCATAAGTCTCTGAGCTAATTATGTTGCCCAGTATCTTTCTGAAGCCATTGCCTTTTATCCTTTTCTCTTTCCCTCATAGTAGAAAAAGAAACAGATACTAAATTTTGGTCTTTCGTGGCTTTTATAGTTTTACTTAGAGTTGACTCAGCCTGATGACTGCAAGATTGGATTGCTTCCTTCTGGTTCTCCTCCATCCTCACCTCTATAGCAGTGGCTGGATTTGGTGAAGATGTCTTACTACCAGCTAGCCAGCAGCAAATTCTCTCCTAAGTAGTTGTCACTGCTGCTACAATGCTGAGATTTTTGTGACATTATCCTTTCTGGGGACAGCAGGACAGATCTCGTGAATTTCTGCAAGCCACATGCCTGAATAGGGATATACCATTCTCAAAGACTGTTACCATTTCCTGAGCCAGCAAAGCAGTAGTGATAATATTTCTTAGCTGTTCGGACTTTTTTTTTCTCTTCAGTCTCACAATTGTTTCATGAATATATGGTAAAATTTTGATTTAAGACAGCATCATTCAGTGTTCAGAAAATCAGGATCAGTTTCAATTAAGCTTTTCCAATTATCTTTTACTTACAGGGAAAAAAAAAATCTAAATGGATAAGAATGTTATTGGGTCTCTTGGGATTTCTTGTTTACAGTTGTAAGGCTTAATTCTTTTCTCTCTTACAGTGATACAAAGCAGATATAAATGTAAGGCACATAAATGTAAATGTACACTGGGGTAAAAGCAGAGAAGTGAGAGGAAAGCACTTGGGCCTAACATGGGTGAAGTAGAGAGTATTTAGATGCATGTAGGGTACATGATCTTTGAAGCAGAGGGGACAAGAACAGGAGGTCCGTGAAGGTGAAGTTTCAGGAATCTGAGGTCACATTCTGGAGAAAAGTGTTAGAGGTGTCTCATTTGGTGTCCTTGCCCACTCTCCCCACAAGCACACATTTTTGGGTGCAGCTTTTCAGACAGGAAGACTGTACAGGTGAGGTGCTTGACAGACAGAAGTAAAAGATAACCATCTAACACAAACCTTCCATGCACCTCCAGGGACTGGGAAAGGAGAGGAAAAGCAGACTGGTTGCCCCTGTGTCCTGGCTCTGGGTGGCTGTGGAGACCAAGCACACCTCACGAGAGCACAGAGAAACGGGGGGGGGGGGGGGGGGGGGGGGGTCTGGAAACCAGGAGAGCCTCTTGGCAGCTGCCATGCCTGAGGAACTGCAGGTCCACCAGGAGCTGCCTTTGCCATGCCCAGGCCTGGGAGCAGCTGGCATCAAGCAGCCTTCTCTCCCAGGCGGTTAGGGAAGTCGTGCAGGCCTCGTTTGCTGTTACCACAACCTCACAGAGGCTGTCTGTAATGGAGCTGAGCACCATCACTGCCCTCCTAAAAGGGATGAAAAATGAAGTTTAAAGAAATGTGAGAAGAAAGCAGAAAAATAAATAATGTCAAGAGTCAAGCTAAGAGCAAGCCTGCCCTTCAGCTCATTACAGCAAGGAGGAAAGAGTGGGGACAAGAAATCAGCAAGTCCTGGAGGGGAGGATGAGGGTACTGCATCAGTTAGCAGCAGGAACTGAAAATGTACATTTGCACCTCAGATATTCACCTTGTTGCTCACATCTAATTTTCTGCCAACATTTTCAACAATAATGGCCATTAAACACCACCACGTGTATGCACAAAAGCTTGTGTTCTGGAAATGGCATTCTATTCTTCAGTAATTACAGACCGCTCCGTTACACTAATGAAATACCCAAGCAATGCAAGGAAGTGTTCCCTCTGCCGCCCACCAGCACAGAATAAATATATCATATATACATATACATAGCTACTGAACATGGGGTTTGGCATCTGTAACCAAGTTGCAAGTCACCAAAAAAAGAAAATAAAAATTCCTCAAGCCACTAAAAATTCAACAACATAATTCTCATTTGACATGCTGTGGGGAGGAAAGTCAGTATAAATTGTGGGGGCACCAGGAATGCTATGGGTGAGCTCCCTATCCAGTGCCTCGATGGAGAAATGCAGACAGTGGAATAAAAGGGTGACAGCTTAAGTGAGGAAAGGGGTAAGGGAGCCATGAAAGGGTGGGAAGGGTGAGGGGAAGATTAAGTGACTTTTTGTAGAAAGAAGGGCCCCGAGAGTCACATTTCTCAGGAAGGAGAGGACAAAGGGACTGGAGATAGTCAGGGGAAAGGGAAGACAGTGATGTGATCACATGGAAATTAAAGAGGCAGTCCTGATCACATTTTCTGGGGGGGAGGCAGCACTGAAGGGAGACAAAGCTGAAATACATTTTGAAAGGACTTTTCCATGCAAAGTATGAGAAATGAAAAAGACTACAGAAAATTCACCCAGACATAAAAGGATGATGCTGAAGAATCAGAAAGGAAGAATCACAGCAGGACTAGGATGTTATTGGCTTTGCTTTATTGATTGTTTGGCACATCCAGCGTGTTGCCCTGAGAGTGAATGATTAATGGCTTGCTTCCTTCCCTAGGCCCTGCTCCTTTGGATACAGGTTGTATCATTCTCTCTCTCTCTTTTTTTTTTTTTTTTCTTTTTTTTTCTTTTTTTTTTTTTTTTTCTGAAAAGCATACTGATGCACTCATGTAGCAGAAAGTCCATAAAAATTCAAACAAATAACTTTACAGCAAAGAGCAATATTACAGCGGCAAAGCACTGTGCCTCCACAGGCAGCAGCTGCAGGAACAGGGTCTCACTTTACTCTGATCAGCTCTTTACCCAAGCATTTTCATACGTCTATAGTCTTATTCTGTCCATTATCAGAGAGGTAACAAATGACAGAAGCTTCATATTATGAATTATGTAGTTCATCAGTTATTAGAATATATGTAACAGGAGGACATAAACACATAATGCAATGATTTTAAATTTTAAATTATTAATTTGAAACCCCACTTACCGAAATACCAAGAAAATTACATTCTATCTGATAGGGTTTTGAGCTTTGTGTCTTCTTTGTTCATAAGGAGGTAAATCCCCCTCCCCCCCCCTTTTTTTTTTAATTTTTTCTTGTGCAGTAGAAAGAGAACACCCAAGATCCCCTTTTCTGTGGGGGAATTTCAGAGCAAAGAGTTGCCATCTCTTATAGCACCAAATAACTCATTGAACTAAGTCCTATTTGCAGACTCATAAAATGACAGCAATCCTTCGAAACATCTTTCACTGCTGAAATTGGTAGTTTTATTTTGTCTTCTTCTGATTAAATTTGCTTTGGAAATAAGGAGTGGGGAAAATTACCACCCCTGTAACTACCCACCTTTTTTTTATACTCCTTTTAATAATGTTGACCTGTAATTCAGAAAGAACCAAAATGCTGTTTTTATGTAAATACATAGAAAGTTACTATCCTCTGATAATAAGCAAATGTCTAGGAATGTCTGAGACACAGGTTTAATTTAAACTGGAAATGATGTTTTAAAGAAGCTTTCATGCCTCACAAGCAGGCATATAACTGTTTTGTCTGTTTGTTTGTTTGTTTGTTTGTTTGAGGATAGTATTTTCATTTCTACTCAGCTTTCTCTATTTCTCGTACCTGCTCTTAGAAGATTTTTAAAATAGAGTTTCATCTATCAAGTAAAAATTCCTTTAGGAAGAAATGGGAGTTCCTACTGTTCTCCTCTGCTCAAGGCTTGCCATGGCTTTTCACTCCAAGGGTCACGTACACCTGTGCTGCCTGGTGTAAAGATTTCCAAGCCTGTTCTTACTGAGTTAGCATTGCTATCAAAGTGATAACAGCTGCATTAGCAGAACGCTGCATGACAGCCAAGTTCTGCTGCCGAGAAGCCAGCTTGGATGCCTGCAGTCATTTAGCACTAGGTCAGGCGTCACGGCCAGGTACCGGGTTCTGGCATGGAGACGTGAGCAATGTTTCTGAGAGAAAGAGCACTGACCACTTCCCCAGCCTGCCTGTTCCCAGATGATTCATCAGGCCAGTCTGCCTATTAGCAGCTCATGCGTGCTGGCTCCAGCAGCTCCAAAGGGCGCGATCGCTCATGAGTGACACGGCGAGGTCAAGAGACCTTTGCATCTTTGGCTCCTGATCAAACTCCTCCATGAAAGGCAAGGCAGGCGGGTGGCAGTGGCTGACCTGGAGCATCGATCCAGGCATTGATTCATTTCTCCCTTCAGCCTGAGCAGAGCAGGATCTTGTTTCTCCTTCCAAAAGGAACTGACTGTGCAGGAGCCTGAAGCGGAGCAGAGTGTGTCAAGCAGTACTGGAAACACCCAGGGAGGCTCTGCAGGCATTGCAGACGATGCTTCATGCAGCACCAAGAGCCATGCTATTGATTTTGCTCCACTCTTGTCATCAAGCTGAGTCGAGGCTCAGTTCTCCTAAAAGCTGCATTAGAAAGACATAAGGATCAGCACCTCCATGTATTGTTCTGAAAGCTCACAAGATTAGCTAGGCCTAATGCAGTAGGCCGGGGTATAATCTTTCTCTGTGATTGCCGGACATCCTTTTTGTTATGCCAGGCTCTGCCTGTCCTGAGAGAGAAAGGGTATTGTGCCAAATCTCATCCTAAGTGAGTGCAGTTCTATAAATCAATGTTAATGCTGAGCTTATTAGAACCAGGGGCAAATAAGAGGAGCCTAAATGAGCAATACTGTGTATTTAACTATGTATGAGGAACAATTCAAACAGCACAAGAGCTGTGTGTTGGATGTACTATCCGTAAATTCAGTAATGAAGCTGTTTACTGGGGAACACTCGCTTTTCTTTAGCCAAATGACAAGAAATCCTTTTTGGCATTGTATGACTGTGATGCTGCAAGTTTTGAAGAGCAGAAATAAACTTGAAAATCTAATTTAACACTGAACAATAGCTTGCTGATCACAGACTATATAATTTATCTTGAGGTAAGTCACTTTCCTCTAGACAACAGCAATTAATGCTTAGGCACAGAGGTATAATGGAGAGTTTGAAAAGATAGTGTCTTCATCCCTGTGTCTCATAAACCCATTGTCCTTAATGCACATAGTTCTCCTTAACCCTCAACAATGTCCTCTGCAGAATGCACTGCAAATGTTCTGGATGTTTGCTTCTTAAAGGGCAATCAAAATATAATGAGATGAAGATGGCTGTGATTTATTCTTGAAGTTGTTTGTTGCAAGATCCTGACCCAGATTCAGCCCTCCTTAGGGCAGTTTTGCACTGCACTCTGGGCAGGATGCCCTTGGAAAGGGCATAGCTGGTTCTGTGTTTGTGGAATACACTCTGAGGTTTCTTAAGTAACAAAAGTCAAACTCTTTGCTCTGTGATTTTTTTTTATTATTTTTTTTTAATTTGGAAAAAGCTAAGGGTGGGGGAAAAAAAAAAAAAATTAGCCTGTAAAGAATATGCTGCCTAAAGCCTGTGTTAAGATCATGTATAGCAAACAGTGCAAAACAAGAAATCAATTTGACTCCTGCTAATAAATCTCTAAACGGGCCTTATTGTTGAAGAAAATAAATGAGGGCATTAGCCAGTCTAGTTAACACCCTTTGGGTTTGCTGTTTGGTACTGATGCTGGAAGTGCCAAATTGGCACCCAGAATCCAGCCTTACAAGCATGACCCTACTTTTGCCTTTTCCTGAAATGTTCTGTAACAAAACAGGGCTCTCATCTCCTTTTTCCTGATCAATGGGCTTTTGTCATTCTACTTCTAAGAAAAAGAAAGGAAACATCATGATCTCCACTGGATTTAGCTTATACCTGAAACTTATTGTTTGTTTTACAGACTGTCCTTTGTGCATTGCCCTTCCTTGCATCCCATTTTCATTTCTCTTACTCATCCTCCCTCTCCCTCTCCTTGAGCAGGTAAGACTGTACACCTCCGTGACACCTGGATTAGAAAGCTGTGCCTTAAAGAGGCTGAGTGCTAATGCCAGCTCACCTAATTTTGCAGGCTGTGGATTTAACCTAGCTGCAAGGGTGCAAGGAGTGCTGCAGCAGCACAAGTCTCATCTGTACCTCCTGCACTTTCTCTTTGCTGTGTGCACTTTGTTTTGTTTTTACAGAAACACAGCTAGTTTCTCAACAATGACGGTGAAAGACCATGCTGTCTGCTCTTCTATTCTACAGGCTTTTCTCAGTTTCAGCTGCTGGGATGATCAGATAAGTGGTCCAGTAAGGGTGATTGTCTCACCACTGCCAGGCCAGGCAGGTTCATCTTGATGCAGAGAAAATTAGGTTTGTCTCCCTTCCCTCTGTGTATCTTACACTCGTGCATGCACACACACACATACACGTTTCCTACCTGTTCTTTCTCATGCCTCTGGGCCTGACTGTCACACCAGCAGGCCACAGCACAGAGGAATTTCCCCTTCCTGTATGCTTCAATTTGTGTAGGACATCCTGCAATGTGAAGGAGAGCCAAGACCCAAAGCAGCCCCCATGACCTGCTGTTTGTGGCTGACAATCTGCCCTGTGCTTTGAGAATGTCATTCTTGTTCACCTGGCCTGTTTCACCTCTGAAATGAGCCCAGCACTAACCACAGGAATATCTCTCACTCAGAGGTCACTGTGCAGGCCTGTAAGAGAACCGTCAGCCTGTGTCTGTTCAAGGAGGCCAGCGCAGCTGATCTGCAAGGCCCGGGGCTGAATTCTTCAACATGAGTGAAGCTCGATGGAAACTTCTCCCAAACACTTCGGGTCACGCAGAAGTCAGATTGGAGAAAACATGTGCTGTAACTGGTAGCAGAAGTAGGCAGTAGGCAACCCCAAACTGCAGTTAAATGCACGTAATGAGATTAGCTATGCATATCAAAAGATTCAAAGACTGATGCAACCTGTATGGTTTCTATCAGAGCCCCAGTTTTGGCTTTCCTCTTTAGAAAATAAATGTTTCTGTATCTTCATTAGTGGAAGATTTTAAAACAAGAGTGAAGCAGGTGTCAGGAATAATCCCCATACCATCCCTGCTGCCAGTGTCCTTGGAAGCCAAGATGGGATTGACATTTTCCTCTTTTAATTATGTTAATTTTCATTTTCTGGCTGTTCATAAGGAAGCCATTAGCCTGGAACATATGCTGGGGCCGTGGAAAATTAACCCGAGCCGTGTCCAGGCTCCAGCAGATGGGTGTTGCTCTGCACAAGCTGATGCATTTGATACTGACAACCAGTCCTGAAGCCGAGGGCAGCAGGCTGAAAGCTGGATATGTCCTGGAGATCAGTCTGTCCTGCCTTCCTCGGGGTTTATCTTCTTAGGCCTTGCAGAGATGGATTTACGGGGGGAAATCAGGAGGAGCGTAATGCCCCTCATCTGTAAGTACCATAGTGTGCTTTGTATCATGAGGCAAGGAAGTGACCATAGCATTGCTTTCTCTCCTAAAGCACCATCATAAGTGGTTTATAACTATCCCTGAGCTATGGACAAGTAGATAGGATACCTTTGGAAAATCCTGACTATCTCCTACTGCCTGTCTTCAACCCCAAAGCACATAACATAGTTTCTTGAACTAAGGCAAATCTGTGCTGGCTGGAAACTTTTACCCCAGCTAAAACACAGGTTGATCCCTGTGTTGGCAGTGGTGGTTTGCCCTGAGAACATTAGTTTGTGTCCTGTTGGTCTAGGGCGGCTACCTCCAGGCTTTTGCCTTGAAATTTTTATCTCAGAGCATGTTTGGTTAGTGCTTTTGCCCTGGTTTTACCTGTTCTCTGAATTATATTATGCAGTCTCCAGTGCTCCCTGTGCAGCATGTGGCTGTAATTTGCCCAAGACTCCTTCCATTCTGTCACTCCAAATGCTCTTTATTTAAATTAAGGCTGTATTTCATGGAGAAAATCAGCAGTGTTATGGTGAGTCAAGCAGAAGTATGAGGTCAGTTGGCATAACTTAACAAGAGAAACCTGCGTGCTGAAGATTTCATCATGCTAAATGCCTTTGGTTCAATTTAGGGCACTCTTTCACCAAGGACTAAGTCCCTCAGGATTAAGGACCACTTTAGTCACATTAGGACCACTTTAATCCTAAATGAGGACATCCATTTGGGGCTTTAATACACATTGGCTTCCCGTGGTCAGGTGAATTGGCTTAACTTTCTGAGTGTCCCCTTGCAGACAAACCCTAAATCTCCTTTGTTTTGCATTTTTGCAGTGTCCTACAGCAAAGGACTGCTGCGTCACACCTGCTATGCCACGTGTCTAAAATCCTCTTTCCTTCCCTAAGTCACTGACTCATCCCTCTCATCAACTCTTGACTCTCTTTGCAAAGTTTTGTAGGCTACAAGCTATATAAAGAAACAAATTGTGCTCGACTGTATTAGCAAGCAGCCTGAAGGGTTTTTGTTTTGATTTGTTTTTATTTCATTTTTTTTTTCTATGCAACGTCAGAAAACAATTTGCCCCATGTTCAAACTTTCTGAAACACTTGACTCACATTCCTGAGTTATCAAGACTTCTTTATGCCTCAAAATTACTGCATATGCCAGTACTTTACTCCTTCATTCACTGCCTTTTTTTATTCTGAGTTGATCACTTTTTCAGAAACGCTATAGATTATGTTACAATTAGCTTATTTCACATAGAACTAGCACATTCATCTACTCTCTCACTGCAATTAGAGAGAAAAGTAGCACATCTGAAAATAAATAGCCCAAGCATGAGGTGTTTTTGTGGAACAATACAGAGCAAGTGGGTGGACAGGAATGTGGAAATAAAGCCAGGATTCAGAGTGGCAAAAATTGGCTTATCTCCATTCGCTTGCTAGAGCTACAATAGCATGAACTCTCACATTCACTGATAAGCTATGAAATGATTAAAAATGCATAGTATAAGGAGAAATGTATACATCTAAGCTGTTCTTTCAGAGGACTTCTGCTGGCAGCAGCACAGCTTAGAGACTAATGGTCTAAACTTAGGTTTTTGTAGTTGCCCTTCTGGCTGTAACCCACAGGGCCTTATGTCAGGGAAACCACACAAAATGGAGGGTCTCTGTGACAGATGGAGCGACTGGAGGTGCGCAGGAGGTGAACAAAGAGGATTCTCCCTGCTGGAGTGATCTGAGTGACCTGGAGATATGATGACTCAGACTGACAGCTCATGACTTGTAATTTATGCCATGGAATAGTGGAGAGAGAATAACATTGAAAAATTCCTTAGACTTTCTCCTCTTCTTGCTAGCACAGCTGGTTCTTTTCCTGACTTAGATTCTGGAGTGCTTTTTTTCAGAAATGCCAACACTTCCAAATTCAAGGTGCTGCTGGAAGTTGTATTCCCATCCTGACAGTCATCACTAACTTGACATTGCAATTCTCCCACGCTACAGCTACTGTTTATAGTTTCTCACAGGCAGCTTTCTAGTTTGTGTAAATTGGTTGGCCTTCCTTGGCATCTTCCAGATCATGGACAGTACTCAATAAACAACCATGCACCTAAAATCTGTTTTAGCCATCATTATGTTAGCACTAATAGGAGAAAAGCAGATCTTTGTGATCCAGCTTCCCAGTGTAGTATCTATGCCTAGAAATGTCTCCTGAAGTGAGAGCTTATCTGCTTGGTCGGTGCTGTTTAAGGAAGTCAGGTCATTAAAATGTACCAATCTTTACTTAAGAATTTTGTTTGTCTTTTCTATTTCCCTATAAGTCAAAAGACTTCATGACAGCTACCGTATCCTTAGAAAAACCTCATCACTGCTGTGCTATATTTATTAGTCAGAAGGCCTTTTTTCCTTATGACTCTCCAGACATGCTCTTCCACTCTTGCATTTATTTACTGCTTTTGGCTGACAGCAGCTTTTCGACCTGCTTAATATAGCATGTAAATATCATGAATTTTCAGAGTATGGAGAATCAAAGGAGAGAATTACGTCTTACTATGGCCTTCTTCATTTCTCAGGCTAATTAATATGGTGTATGCTTCCGTTATTGAATTGGAAACAAGATTATTTTTTTTTTAATTTAGGTTAAGTTAAAAGGCTAAGAGTACTCCCACATGCTTACACGGGAAATAGTATAAGCATGAATCATCATCTTCATTGCGTTTTCTTCCTTCTTGATGCTAGTGGTTGGGCTGGCGATCTCTCCCAGCAAGGACATTGTTTTGTGTGCTCTTCCATTCCCTGACGTACATCTGATGGCTGGGACTGTGACCAGTACTTAGTTTTCAGAGTTGACAGCTGAATTTCACACTTATATTGCTCCTGTCCAGGAATTTGGATGACAAAGTATTTATACAGAGCTCTACTGAACTGTTTGTGTAAGGACTATCATTAGGACATTGTTGGGAAGCAAGACATTTCTATCTTTTTTATATTTGATTTATCTAAAACAGCCCATTTTTCATTTATTATTTAATGAAGTACATCAGCAAGATTATTTGGTGTAGCTACCTCAGGTTCCCTACAATGAGCAATCCAGCAGTCACCAGTATCGTCACTGACCACACAGGAAGACCACAAGAGCACTAGTAAGGACCAGAAGTTGCTCAAAATTGTCACCAGTGATTACCAGGCCTGGCATTTTTTACTTTCATATCTTAAGGGAAAAAACAGCTTTGTCCTTTGGCCAACTTCAGATAAAAGGGATGGTTGGCAGAGATATCAGAGGTATGAAGGTCTGACAGGTAATTGAATGGGGGCAGGAAGAGGGGAGTTGCAGGGGGAACTCATCTGAGATTTGTCTCTCTTATCCATAGCTGGATAATCACTGGCTGTGCCTGCAGCTCTCCATACCCGGTGCTTGCTCTTGCTCAGCAGGAAGCCTGAAGGCTGTATGCAGGGAACATAAGGAGCCCTTCGGGTGTTGAATGAACGGGTCAAGGGACTGTAAGAGGAGCCTGATGGGGAGGAGGATTTAGGGCAGGCTGGGGGCAGCGTTACAAGAAACACAGCTGAGAGTTGGATTACATGTACAGATTAGTGCTCAGGACAATGAAAACACATTTGTGAGGCATCAGGCTTAATTTGCTTTACTGCTAATGGAATAAATTGTTTCTCAAGTTAGCCCCAATTGCTGTTGCTTTGTTTTTGTAGTGGTTTCCTCATCAGCAGTGATATGAGAGGCAGACACAAACTTTCAGGGCCACTTGAAATTCTCCCATGGCAAAAAATAGTGTTTCCTAGCAGGGGAGCAGCTCCCTGAGAACTGCAGGAAGCCAATGGAAGAGTCAAAGTGCATGTGTGTGTGAGTGTGCACGTGTGTGCACGTGTGCGTGCCAGCAGCAGACCTCTCAGGGCAGTGATCTGTGCAAATTAGAAGCAGAGGTCCCTAATAAGCCAGCCCAATTTAGCAGAAAACTTACCAGAAGTGTGGTGTTTAACACCTTCTCTTACCCTTGGCTTTTGATATGTTTAGTGTGGGTGTTCTGCAAACAACGCGAATAGGCCTTATCAAGCTGTGACCTTGAAAGAGCTGCTTTTATGCAAGAAACCAGGCTATGCTTGTGTGAAAGTCACTAGCAGTCCACCACGACATTATTTGCCATTTACTTGGTGAATGGAGGTGTTGTGTTTTTTTTTCACTTGGCAGTGTGCCTAGTTCAGTTAGTACCAACCAGAGACTAAGTCTAGATCTGTTACCTACTTCCAGGAATAGCATTTGCAATGCTGCTCCCTTTGTCGAGGTAACTGTGTCACCCTTTGGCAGTTCAGCTTTATGTGCTTGTAAGACTTGAGCTTTGCTGAAGTTGTAAAGTAAATGGCAACAGCAACAACATTTCTGTGAGCCTTGAGGAAAGTGGTGGGCTGCTACAAAGTGAGAAGACTTGGGATAATAAACCCCAGGCTTCCAGAATCCATGTTACTCATCACCTATGTGATCTAATGTAAAGCACCATGGACCCGAATAAGGAATTACTGTGCTTTGTCAGGGAACAGATGGCAGCTGGAAACCCTAGTTTCAGAGAACAAACCCAATGCTTTGCACGATAGCTTTCAGCTTTCAGCAAGCTGAAGGATGTTGCAACAATATTCTTTGCAGACAGGCAATGGACAGTCTGCAGACAATGATTCAAAGCAAAAACAAACAAACGTACAAAAAACAACAACAAAAAAAGCACAAGTTTACTCTGCAGAAATAGGAAGATCATTCTATATTATCACCCTAATCTAGGACTGTAAAGAACAAGCTGCAAAAAGTGAAATGGAAATTACCTATCTAACCAGTAACACCCTCCTTTCCTTCTAAGAATTACACTAGGGCCAGAGTCCTTGCTGCTTTGTCTTGTTCCCCTTGCCAGGGAGTTTTAGGAATTCTCTGAGAAGAAAACTGGTTGCAGGTTTTATGATTATATCACTGGAATGCTGTCAGGAGAAAATATATGCCTGGAACTGCTGCAAGGTACTGTGCTGCCAAACATGGTAGCTCTTTGTAAGTGAGGAATAAGAGATCTGTCTCATCTCAGTTCTGCTTGCAGGACTTTGTTGAAAACGCTGACAAAAGTGTACATCCACATAGACAGCTTAACATGCTCATGAACTACACATTTGATTATCAGAAAGAGTTGTCAGGTATTTATTGTGGAGACTGAGGAGAAAGGAGAAGCGGATTGCTAATACAAGACTAGTGCTTATTACCTAGGTAAGCTTAATGATGTAAGGGGTAAGCTGTGACTGCAAATCTCCAGAGCTTGATTTACACCATGAAAGAACTTGGGCTCCGTCATTCAAAAGTATGCCACTGTTAGAAGTAGGCAGTTTGTTTGGGAAATAAATATTACTAAAACTCGGCCACACACTAATCAATTTTATTGCATTGTGAATCAATTGTATTCCTGATAAATTGTTTCTGATCTCACACATTTTAACAAGTTGCAGATGACTTAGTATTGATGAGTTTCCACATTAATTCTTTCTATTAGGTCTGGAAAAGGTCTTTCAGGGGCCCAAATATCTAGAATACCAGCAGTTTTTGGAAACTGACCAGAGTTTACTTTTTATATTGCATTACTTTGCTTCATGTGCCTACTTTCAAGGTTACAACTGTAAAAGTTCCTCTTCAAGTAAAAGCTGTGATGCATGGCATGTCAGACTCATGCATTGGAGTGCTTTGTGTCAGCTGAGAAATCTTTGGGGAAAACATTTCTTTTGACAATGTCCTTTTTAATCTTTTGTATCACAATGGCAAATACAGATAAAATGTCACAAAAATGGGCACCATCTCTGGTCCAGGAAATATCAGGCTACTATCTAGCTGGTAGGTAACCAACTGGTAGATAACCAGACACCATGGCCACAGGTAACCACAAGCAGCAACACAATAATGAAGTTAGTACAAAGCATGGGTAGAACTTGGCATCAACTCATAGAAACAGATTTAATAGCAGGTGACTCTGCAGTACAAGGCTCTGCAAACTTGTGTGACCTTAACCCAGTAAGACCTAGAATTCATCCCCGTGAGATCACAGATAGATTGCTTCCAGATTCAGGCTGGCTCACATGGAGGCCATGTAGCCGTCTCTGCACAAAGAACCTGGCTACCGTGCCCCACATTTAATTCTGCCCCAGATAACCAGGAGGATATTGCCATAGCTTTGGTTTTAGATGGGTTAACAGCTTGCCTGTATTTCATACAAGCTAAAAAAGACAAGAATGTCTTGATTCAATGGCAAGGATGGCAGCATTTTAGCAGAAGTCTGCTCTGTACTTGTAATGCTTCAACCCAGTTTTTATTAGAGACTTTCGCCTTTTTCTTCTTTTGTACATCTAGGAGCTAATTTCCATTTGCAAAGTTATTTCAGCTGGATCAGATAGCTAGGCTTTACTTCTTTTAAAATGGCTGAAAATTATTTACATCTATTCATTGTGAAAAGAGCCCCCAGAGTGCTGGGCATTCACAGCAGAAAACTATTTTTAGTCCATTTTCTTAAGGAAACAATGCCAACTCAGCCAAGTTGTTTGTTCCCTCATCTATCAATTTAGTCCTAATAACTATGAACCTGCAGACTGATTTCAGCCAGATTTGGCAAATTTGCTCTGTTCCCGCGAATCATGTAAAAATGTGTGGTTAGATAGAAAGAACCTATTATTTCCTTCATGATGCAGGGAAAGCGGGAAGAATTCAGCCATTGTTTGCTCTTTTGGGTGAGAGCAGGCTGGTCCGTTAGGCTGTGCTACTAATTGACCAGGTGCAGAGCTGTAATACAGCCACAGCACATCTGGCCCCTGCCTGGCCTGGCAATTAGCACACCCAGAGTGAGGTGAGACTACTGTAGGGGAGCCGAGGGATGTGTGGATTGATGAGGGGGAAACTAGGGTTATTGAGCGAGGGTTTGTAGGAAATATGTAGAGAAACAAATCTGTGGGAGACCAGGCTTCATTAGTTCTGCTGCCCACGAAATACCATCTTCTCTTTCCCTCTGGAGCATCTTACTCTGAACATTTTTTGTCATTTATATTCAGAAATCTCACCTGAATGACTCAGATCTTTTCAGCTGGCAGTTTGAAGATGTCACTGCCATTCAGCCTACATTTGCTGGATAAAAATGACAGCCACCTTTCTGGGCACCTCCTCCCTCAGCTACTTTGGGAGCTCAGAATCAGGATGTAGCACGCTCCATCCTCCCCCCGCACACATTGTCTGTGTCACTTTTTGTCCTTTTCTTCTTTGGGGTAATAAATACTGAATATACATCTCACGCTGGAACTGGGGAGCTTTTATGATGACAGTCATGATTTGTGAAAGTGCCAGCTGGCGATGTCTGGATCATTTCTCTTACAAGATATAAAGAATCAAAAGCACACATTAGCATGTACCTGCTAAACAATGTGCTTTTCAAATTAAAGTCTTCTAATATCAATTACATACAGAAGTGACAGGATGGCCACCTGAGGAGGGGAGAGGGGAAGAAAGGGAAAATTAGAGGAAAACAAGTAAAAGGAGTGTTTGTTACCTGACAAAGGAAAGCCCAGAGGAATGCTGCATGGTATCAAATTGTTTTGTTTAGTACCTTTCATTCTCTTGTTACAAATCTTACCACCTTACTCACTTTTTGACATCTGCTGAGCAGCTGGCAGATATCTTGGATGAGCTGTCAGCAAATGCGCTCGCGTATTGGGTGCCACAAATCGATTTGACAGCTAAAACAGAAAACTTACACAGAAATTGGTTACAATAAAGACTGAAGTCTATCTTCTGCTTGCCAAATTAAAACCCTGAAAAGCGTAGGTTCATTTGACACAAATATTCCCTCCAGCCTCAGTGGAAGACTTTGCTTAGAAGAAAGGTAGAGGAAAATGTAATCTAACCCTCCAACATTACTGTTCCTGCTTCTGCAGTGAGAAAACACCAAGGAGGTGGGTTCCCTAGCCACCTGTCTGAAATGTTTTCTGGGACAGATGAATCAAACTTTCCTTGGCATGCAACTAATTAAACACAGAGATCAGGTAGAGGCATCTTCTTGGGAATATTTTAATCATTGTCAGAGTCAGGGACTCATTCTCATTCTTTTTGCTCTGAGTAAATGAAACTCCTCACCCCACTCCCTTGGGCACAACTTGTGCAGAAGCACTGACATCGTCCCATGAGATATGCAGCAGGGAGGTGATTCCGCCCATCTTTCCCAAGTGCTCCAGTTACAGCTTCACTTTTCTGAATCTGGCCTTCAAATATGTGTATATATATATATATATATATTTCACAGATGAAATCATTTGGCACAGTCATTTTGTATTTGCAAACAGTCTCAAGATGACAACAGTCACACATGCAGTTCTACAGGTGGTTTTTGGATAGCCTTATTACCTGTTCTTCTTAGGGTTTTCCCTGGAGGTTACCGTTCATTCAGAGCTCGCTGCATATGGGTGCCACAGCCAAAGTTCCTTCTATCAAGCCATATCTTCATCTTTCTCTGTCGGTATTTCCTTTACAGTTATATTGCTTCCATTTACAGTAACATTATTAGATCCATCTGGTATTCATCGTATTCCTCCCAAACCGTTCCAAACCCAAATAATGTGTATCACAAGCAAATTTTACTACCAGACCATTCATCCTCCCAGACTCTGAATAATATACTGAACGTTGGCTCCAGCTCGGGTCCTTGGGGCATCTTGCTATTAACCTGTTTCCATTTTAAAAGGTAGTAATTTATGCTAGCTCTTTGTAGTCTCTCTCTCAGCTAGTTTTTAATTCATGACAGAACTTTACCTTTCACCTCTGATTCTCAAGTTCCTTTGCAGCCTCTTTGAAGACTTTTTTGACAGTGTTTTTAGGCTCTAAATTAATTGTGTCCCCTCATTCTTCCTCAGCCATTATTATAATACTGCAATAATGTTTATGTCTTAGAAAATAAATGTTTTTCCCACCTCTAGCAAGTGACTTTATTTTGGCTTACCAAAGCCAGCACACAGGAGGGCTGTGTGCTTGCTTTCCTCCCCCTATCATTATGAATGTTTGCTTCCAGCCTATAATAGTCCCCCAACTGCCTAAGAAATGCACCTTTAGTTCTTTACCTCAACAATAAACTCCACAACCTGTACGATTTCTAAAGTCAACATGAGATCCACTTTAAAGAGGGAATACTATGTTTTTCATTTCCTCCTTGCAAAGCAAATGTTTACCATAACACATTACCTTAGCTCTTTGAGGTCAGATCAACAGCCCATTTAATTCACTGTGCACTTTTCATTTTTGGGATGGGTTTTCCTGAATTCAGCTACTTCTTATTTTAGTTCTCACTAAATGTTCTTGTATCACCTGCTCCTGGTTATGCAACATGATTTAATTTCATCTTTTCAAACACATCTCCAGGAGGCTTTTGCCCCCATAACTTCTAAAACCCAAGATAAAACCCTGAGTTCCCATTCCATTATACTAACCAGTGTGATAATGGATGTACATAAACCAGTCCATGTCTCTGCCAAATATTTTTCTTCTTTGGTTATGAATGGGGAAGTTTCCAATTTTCAAGATTTTAAAATACACTTTGTCACTCTTTGTTCCTTCAAACGTCTATAGAACAATGGCCTCATTTTTTTTTTGCTATAGGATTTGCTTAACTTTTCAGTATTTTTTAATTCCATGGGAAACATACCTGCTTATTCAAATAAAAACCTTAGCTGGTAAATCTGTGTCTATTTGTATTCAAAAGGGAGATTTGAAAAGTGGATGGTTTTCAAACTTTGTAGAAATATTCCTTTTCCAGATCTCTTCTGGAGGCAGAGGGGTGGAAAGACATATCTCCTTTAGAGCTGAGGGCATTGTTAATTGAATTTGTGCAAAGTGGCCTCTTGTGTGATCAGCAGCGGACTGAGGCGACAGTGATGAACTGGCTATACCTGGGCAGCTGGTGAGTAAGCTTCCCTTCATGCCTTTTCCTAGTGACCTCTGTATTTGTGTTTGCCCATGACAGACTGTGTGGGAGGTTTGTTTTTCCTCTATTTTACTTTGTCAGTCAGTCGTGTCAGACTGTGTCAGTAACACCATAAATACTTTTGTTCTCCTTTGCAGCAATTGCCTCTGAGATCAATTGAAGGCTTTCATTGCTTTATTGTTTTCAAAACTTTCTTAACCACAGAAACCCATTCCTCAGCAGCAAATGCTTAGAAAAAACAGTGCACATGAAAGGATGCATTGAGCAATGTAGCCTGCATAGCCTGTCTTGCCTCAATTATCAACGGGGCATTAATGGGAGGGGGTTGTTGTCCTCCCAGCAGCTTTCTGGATTCTCAACAATGTCTTGAGATTCGAGGGAAAATTCCAGCCACTTAACATTTTGATCCATTAGGTGAGGCATTTGACTCTGTTGAACTTGAAAAATGATTTTTCCATTGACTTTAGCAACTCTGGATCTGGTCTGGTGCAGCTGCCTGGATCTGTAAAGCTCAAATAAAGGTGAAGACTTTGTTTCCTGAACATCCATTCTGCCTGGAACTGTTGCTATGCTCTGGCACAAAACAAAACAAAGCAAAATAAAACCAAAACCAAGGAACAAACAAAAAGACAACAAACCACCTGTGTGGACTTACAGACTTGTTTCCTGTTGAGTCTGGATACAACGTCCATGAAGATGTATTTTCTGTCAAACAAGGCCAGCTGCCAGTGGGGAAAATGGGAAATTAGTCATACTAGAAGACTTCTGAATAGTTTTAAAATTCAGACCCTGACACTAATGGCTGTGGTACAGAAAAAGGAGATGCTACTGCTGTGTACATCAGCAGATCTGAACCCACCCAGCTTAGCATTTCCCCACCTAGACCTCACAACATGTCTGAACAGCAGTTTGGAAATCTCCTGATACAAAACGTACAGTCAATTCACACCAGCAAACAGGTGTGCTTCCTACTATCTCTAGTGAAATTCCTACCTGTGTATGTATATCTGAGAGATATCACCTTGGATTGGCACATGAACCATTTACTGAGGCACAGGTCAGGGCACGCAAAGTATTGATAAGCACAAACTGGCTGTGTCCCTGCCTAGGCTGAGAGCTGGGGGACTGATCACTGGAGCAGGAAGGCTCTGGAACAGCTCTGTGGCTGGAGGCCAGAAGTCTGACTTCCAAGTGTCTGTGAGGAGAGTTGCTCCTCTGCTGTTTCATTCTGACATTGGTCAGGAATAACTGTTTGCTAACAAGCTTAATGTCTGTAGCTGGACTTGCACAGTTTTCAGGATTGCTCTTGTTACTGCCACAATCGAACCTTGTCAAATATCACATGCCCTCAAATGAAGCATTTGCAACTTCAAGGAGTTTACACAATGGAAAACTTCACCCATGCTGGCAGGAAATGTACCCGGTGAGTACAACTTACAATGTTTGAACAACTACATTTATTTTCCCTTCCAAGTGAAATGCAAAGGCATCTGTCCCATAGCCTTTCAGAAAATGCCTTCCAAATATAAATTCAGTGCCTTACCTTACCTTCTGCTTTCATGGTCCTGAAAGAATGAAAGTATTTGATGTCAGCAATTTTTGTGCCTTAATGTTTTGACATTTTTTACTGTTACATGTATTCAAAGTGAAAGAATAACAAAGCTAGCCATGGCAAGAGAAACATGGATCCTATTCCCACTCTGGGAAAGGAAAGCAGGCTCCATGCAGGGAGCCAGCATCCAGATCTGAAGTGCTGTTCGCTGCATGCAATAGTTATGGAGAGAGCAACACAAGAGGTGTGCCAGGGCCTCACCCACAGCTGAGTGAAGTAAGTAGAAACTGTGTCTGCAATGGACAATGTATTACAACTTTCATCTGCAATAACGTAATACTTTAAAAAGGGAAATGTCCCATGGGTGTGGAATATCTCTGCTAATCCCTTGTGCCCCACAGGTTTCTTTCTCTCCAATTCCAGAGAGAACTCCTCGCTAGCAACCTGAATAAATAAGCTTGCATTGGTAGGGAAGGATAATGTAGCCCACAGTGCAGTGAATTACACTTTCTTAATAGCTGTATTATCTTCTTTGCCAACTGAACTGCATCTGGATGCCAAATTCTGCGGAGACCTGTATCATGTCTCTGTAAATATACTTACTGAATACGGTAAACTTTAATGTACTCTGGTATTTTCTGTCTTAAATAATGTGGAAAAAAATATGACCACTTTTTTCCATCTGACTGCATTTTAGATAAATACTAAAATCCAAGAATACTTGGAAGAATGAGTAATAGTCACCAATGAGGGGGAGGAGGATAAATGTTATAAAACAGCGTCTGGTGTGTATGAAACCAGTACAAGACTGACAAATCCAGAATTTTAAATTGCAAGTTTGTTTAGCTTTTATTCTTAAAGGAAAATGCTCTTGTTTTAAAAACTGCAGAATCACTTTGGCTTGAAAACCTTGGAATTCCTCTCATTTCCAAGTCAGTATTAAAGTTCCTGCTTGAAGCATGTCCTTATGTGTAGTAGAAGCTTAGAAGGTATCTCAGATTGCTGTTTCTCCAGTGGTTTGGATGTTAGACCTGCTTATTCACCACACTGTAACCAGTTGACATTCACAAGCTGGTCCTCAACTGCAGTAATCTTGGGAGCTAGTCCCAGTAATGTTGGGTCCTCCCATTTTCCCTGAAGCTAAATAGAACAGAGAAATAAAAGTCAAATCAACAACAAGAAAATTATTTTTAGTATTAGTGATGAATGTTACTGTTTGGAATTCAGCTGTTTCCAAATTCATGGGTCCTATTGTGGCAACTTCTGCATAACTCCCCTGCCCCCCCCCCCCCCCCCCCAACACACACACACACACACATAAAGACAGGGTTGTCCAGAGCCTGAATTTTATTTTCTTCACTATGGTACAGTCCACAGGTATAATTTGCTGAGTGCCAGGCTGGTGAACATTCATTCCTTTTCAGTTTTTCTCCTTTCTATTTTGAGTAACTTCTGGCCACACATCTGCTTTGCCAACATAGAAAGACTAATCTTCATGCTCTCTCTGCCCTTATCTGAATAAGTTAACATGAGCCAGTTAAGCCCCTTGTAAGGAGAAGAGTTAGTGCAACAGCAGGTCTGCTTTCCCCCACTGCTGTGGAGCTCTGACCACCAGAAAAATGAAAGTCAGAATCAAGACTCTGAAAAGTATTTGCAACATCTCATGAATTTTGCAACACAGGTGATATGCTTGCACAAAGGCATTGCAGCATCAGGTACTTGAGAGGTAAACTTTGCCCCTCAAAGGTATTTGGAAGGGCTCCAAAGGGAGTTTAACGAGGCTCGGTCTAGTTGGGAAGCGAGAAGAGCCAGGAAAGAAGGCCCAGACACTACAGTCATGAGAAAAGAGGGCTGGGCAGATTAGGGAGATGATAGGTAAGTGTTTAGAAATACCAGCAAGACACATGAAAGCTAATGCCAGTAGCTTGCATAATACTAGCCTGTATATGCAACAGGATGCTGGTGGTATTTGCCAAAGAATTGTCAATGGGATACAAGGCTCCTGAGTGGTCGCTGAGAAGAAAATAAAAGGTACTGGCACAAGGACAGAAATGACATAATGGGGAGGGCCAGTAGTAAAATAATAATAATAATAATAATAATAATAATAATAATAATAATAATAATAATAATAATAATAATAATAATAATAAAAGGTACCAAGGACAGATTTACTGCTGCTCACACCACCTCAGCCACAAGGATTCTGATAACCATATTCTTCTGCTGGAAATGTAGAAGGTCTTCAAAAGATTTGTCTTAGTTATTCATCTCAGAGCACAGGACATAACTTGTATTTCACAACAAGCCTTTCTCTGTCTGTTCCATATCCATGCTATAGGAGCTCGTTCACCAGCATGAGACTAAGATTGCTTGAACATGAAAAATCATTGCATGATATTGAGTTCAACAGAATCCTTTTCATTGCACTCACTGCAAATATTATTGTGTACTGTCTTTACAAAACCACAGGAAAGAACAAGCTAAAAGGATGCACCTAATGGTGGAGTTTTAATTCAGACCATGCAATTTAATTATGCATTATATTAGATCAAAGGGAAACTGAATTAAAAAGAAAATACCTGTTGGATCATGGAGATTGGAGTTCCTCTTCTTAATAGCTCTGGAAAGATTACAGTGTCATGAGGCTCCATCACGCAGAACTGAAAAACCAAAGAGCAAGGATAAATCGAAGGTTAAGTGCACAGGGCTGGGGAACACCCTAACCACCTTCTTTTTACTAATACAAACCGGATGGCTTTGTGTTGATGGATCTATTAAAAAAGAAAAACACCAATCTATATTCAGACAGAGGCTTTCTGCCTATATATTTCCCCTGATGTATGCAACCACCTTTTATTTTGCCATCTCAGTTAAGGCTCACATTATTTCTCTGTGCTTTGATTTTCTAATAGGAAGAATGATCTTACTCCCAAAGGGCTTCCTATTAATTCATTTTTAAACTTATTTTTAGCCCAGGAAAAACACCACTCCAATACTGGTTTTATTTATTTATTTATTTATTACTTTTTAAAAAATTTTTTTTTTCTGAACAGGAGGGCTGAACAAAAGGAAAGGAAAGAAATCCACAGAAGGATCAAACTCCCTCCTGAAGTAGCTGTAGTTAATATATCCCAAACATGTTTGGCCCATGTTTTTTGCTGTGATAAACTTAGGAACAGTGATTGTCCTTAATGTCTCAGGAACCCCAAGTAGCTTGCTGTCTATACAGCAGTACTCAAGATGGAGATTTTAAACTGGAAGAGGATTTGAATTTTGCTTTTTTCATTTCCTTCTCCTTGCAAGATCTAGAGGCTATTCATCACCAAAGAGCCACCCAGTTCCTCTCTAAATCAAGAAGTGGTCTGAGTTTGGCTTTAGTGGGAGCTCGAGCAGACCCCACATGCATAGTACTACCTACCGGTACATTAGTACATCATGTGATTGCCAGAAAGGTGCCTCACCGACACATTCCAGCTGCCTACGTTTTTCTTAAAAGATTTGCTGCAGGCTACTTAGTACCATCAGTTCAATAATCATGTTCATTAAAAGTACAGTGCTAGTTTTTATTTTTGTTTGTTTGTTTTTTTTTTCTCCTAAAACTTGTATTTATAAAAGCAATTTTGATAAAACTTGAAATGTAACAAAATGGTATATGCTATTTTTAGATTCTAGTTGTTTGCAAACTGATAAACACCCTCCAGCAAAACCTGAATTCCCACACTGCAGAAACACAAAGCTACATTCAATAACATTACCAAAAGTAAAACTGTTTTGTTGCTTTTCATTGACTTTGCTCATTGACACTCACTAAAAATTGCTCCTCATATAAAAATGGGCATAAGTAATGCTGAAAAAGCAGTATTCCAAAGGCCCTGTCAATATTATTTTCAAGTACATTTTATGATCTATATGAACTAAGGCAAAAATAAGTATAAAAAAAACATTTAAAGGTATTAAATGGTATGGGATGCTTTAGTGCCTATGGCTTGGGAATCCTCTGCCAAACCCTGTTCTTATAAACGTGGTACTCTGTGTCATCTCATAGCCTTTTAGCAAATGTGGTTTCATTCACAGTGCAAGGTACCACCCTGCAGATGGGCTCCCATCCATGAACGCTCTCCCTACCTTTTGGGATGTCACTTGGAATGGCTTTCCCAAGCACTCCCACCCTGTTCTGAGGCAGTGTAAAGGAAGAGGAGGTTTTCCAGAAGGTTGCCCAGGGCAGTGGTGGTGTCACCATCCCTGGGGGTGTTCAAGGAAAGGTTGGATGTGACGCTTAGGGACATGGTTTAGTGGGTGACATTGGTGGTAGGGTGATTGTTGGACCAGATGATCTTTAAAGGTCTTTTCCAACCTTAATGGTTCTATGTTTCTCTTTCCTGTGACCACTGAAGTAATGAGAAGCATCGAGTGCAGGCTGGGATCAAGAAGCATTTGGTTAGCTTGGGGCCCGCAATGCTGAGCTGGGAAAGCTAGGGGCCCCTTTCCTCCCCTTCCTCTCCTGATCGAGGATTAAACCACACTTTGCACACGAAAACCACACAAGCTCTGCACCAGGCCACATCCTCCCTACATCCTCACAAGCAGCAACCATTTCGGAAAGGCTTCACACACACACCACGGGGATCATGGAAACAGCCCAGAGCACTTCGAACAGCTCGGATCTCATTAGTCTCTCCAGCTGCTTCTTCTTATACAAGGCTCCGAGGAACAGGCAAATTTTAGGATGTGGGGTTTTAGGATGTGAGGTTTTAGGGTGTGAGATTTTGGGATGTGGGATTTGGGGATGTGAGGTTTTAGGGTGTGAGATTTTGGGATGTGGGATTTGGGGATGTGAGGTTTTAGGATGTGAGATATTGGGATGTGAGATTTTGGTATGTGGGATTTTGGTATGTGAGGGTTTAGGATGTGACTTTGGGATTTGATTTCGGGATGTCACATTTCGGGATGTCACATTTCAGGATACCAACGGGGTCTGTACGTGTCTGAGGGACGAAGCCTCCCCGCACCTCCCCTCAGCGCCGGCCCCCGCCTCCCGCCCCACCTGCCGGTGAGGCCCCGCCCGTGACGTCACGGAAACACCCCGTCTCCCCCCGCGATCGGCGGGGAAGCGAACGCGAGCTTCCCTTTGGCCAGCGCGGCTGCCAATCAAGCGCGGAGGTCCCGCCTCCCTCCTCCCCTCTCCCCCCCTCCCCGCGGTGCCGCTCGTGTCCGTCCGGCCGGAGCCGAGCGGAGCCGAAGGGAGCCGAGCGGAGCCGAGCGGCCGCCCCGCGCCCCCGCCCTCCCCTCCGCTCCCCTGCCCGCCGCGCCCGGTGCAGGTATCGCCGCTGTGCTACATTAAAATAAAACTGAATAAATCTCGCACCGAGCCGGGGGGACGCCTCCAGGCGTGCTTAACTCCGGGACGGGGCTCGTATCAGCGGGTAAGGGGGATGCCCCCGTTGTTCTGGTGGCGCAGGGCAGTGGGTTAAGCCCCTCCAGCATGGCTTCCGACGGGGTGCGACAAATTACGAGCAATTTGGGGACAAATTACGAGCCATCTGGGGGCAAATTACCAGCAATTTGAGCGCTGAGCTGCTCCATTGCTCCCAGCTGCTCAGTACAGCTCACTGATGCTTGGTTCTACTGGGGGGACGTGCGGGGTGGCTGGAGAAAAGGGCATTCGGTAAATTTACTTCTTCCTTGTAGTGTAATTTGCCTGCTTTGCACTTTTTTCTAGGCCTCCGATGACTGTCACGGTGCTTTTTTGCTTCTCTGCTCTCCAGAGAAGGGACACAGGCTGTTGCTCCATCCCTTGACTTTAACCGCCGAGTTGGGAACGCTTCACTCTGCTTCATTTCATCAGCCCGTAAGTCCTGTTTGGGCATACACAGCGTCATTTATCTTATTTTCCAGCCTTTTCATTGAAAATATGTCTGTTTTTAAATCTTAAGTAATGCTCTCGAGTCTGCACTCCAATGGATTAGGCTGAATGTTACCACCGTGCTTCCAGTGCGTTGGCTTTGCAGTTCCTCGTTTTGGTGCTGTTCCCCACCACGCACACGGTGTTGGGCCCGCTCCTGTCCCCCTCTATCGCCCTGTACGGCGTCTGGGTTTGAATGCAGGAAGGGTGGGAGGGGAACTTTAGGGATTGGAGATGCTATCTGTGTACGAGCATGCATGTGTGTGTTCTGGGGGTGGTGCTGAGCAGTTGTGGTCAGGCTGAAATTACCAGCACGTTCGCTAAGGACAGGAAATGATGCTGAGGCTCTGATAGAGTTGCCTTATTGCAACGCTGTGTGTGTGGCTAGCTCATTTACTTTCGCAAAAGTAAGTATGCGGTATTATATACAAAACCTCCTTTTTCTGGTAGCTGTGTGTATGTCATCTTACAGAATTGGGTCTAGTTAAAATAGCTTCTATTATAAACCAATGCGTGTATGTCTAATAGGCGTGTATCTAATATTTCCTTCATTAGTCACATTCTGTTGGTTTTATTTCATGCTGTGTAGAAATTAGGGTGAATTGTGACATTGTGGCAGTCCTGGATCATATGGTTTCTAATTGTAAGAATGAGTTTTCAGTTGCTACAAACAGTGCTCTAAGCAATTCACGTATGAACTACTCTTTCAACAGGAAGGCTTTTCTCATTTTGTAGCCGATGCACTTCAGGCTTAATTTTGACTTGCTGCTGAGGTCTTTGAGATTCTCAATTTTGGTGTGTGTCTTCTGCCTCTGTGGTTATGCTGAAGCAATATACTTTGGGGACATGCATCATTTTTAGTCGCATGCAGCTGTCACTTGTGGTACCGGTATGTAAATCCATGAATAATATGCCTGGAAACAAATGTTCTATTGCTTCAGTTTCTCATTTATCTGAAGGATGAGGAGGTTTTGTGTATGTAACATTATGTCCTCTTGTGGGTGCTTGTCTTTATTCTGCTAACTTAGAAATTAACACTGAGGAAATGTATTTTAATTACCTTAGAATAATTTTTGCTGCCTGCCATCGAGGTTAAGAGACGTGGGTGTTGATGGTAATATGACAATATAAGTAAAATAGGAAACATAATAGTTGAGAAACATACTGCTGTGGGTATGCTCTTGGGAAGCAGGATATCATTCTCCTTTCAGTCTGTTTTAGCTTGCTTCTCCTGCAAAGTTCCTGAGGCTGCTTGTGACTTCCATGTTGCACATATCATATGTTCAAGAATACCAGATTCTATTATATATGAAGTTATGACATGAATTAACACAGTATTTTATTGTTGGTTCAGGATTCTGTCAACATGAAACTCATGGCATATTGTTTCATGTTGCTTGAAACAAACAAACAAAAAGTTGAGGACAGCCTCAGTGAAGGAAGAGAACTTGCACAAATTCTTCTTCTATTTTGGGTGTCCAAACTGAGGTGCTCGTTACATGATCCAAGTGCTGGGTTATTTTTTTGTTTGTTTTGTTTTGTTTTTTGGGGGTGTCTTTTTTTGTTGTTGTTGTTGTTTGTTTGTTTTGTTTTTGGGTTTAGCACAAATTCAGTGACAATTCTGGTAAATGCATTGTTAAGTAAAAGCATTGCGTGCTTTAAGAAAACACTAGCTGAGATTGAGAAAAGCATTTGATTAGCCCAGTGCAGCTCAGCATTTACCGTCCTGCCTGTCTGGTGTGCCAGAACACCACTGACTCAGTGCAAGCTCCTTAGGGTAGGAGTCACATGTTAATATATAGCAGTAAGCACAACAGCACTTAATTCTATTTCAGTGCCTTGGTGTTCCGTGCCACTAACCACAAAAGTAGGAAGAACTGAAGCTGAGCCACTTTGGTTGTGGAAGGTGCTGAGCAATGTGTGCAGTGCATGTTTGCTAACAATTCTCCATCTTTGGCTGAAGGCTGAACATGTGGTTCTTGAGTCTTTTTTTCTGAGGAAAACAAATAACTGTTAAGCATGACTTGATAGGAATCCTTGGTATGTGCGGTGGAAGAGAGTGAGAGTACAAGATATAATAAGAGTGAGTACTGTATATAGGAGTGAGAACTGACTTTCACTGACCTTTGAGCTGAAACAGTGCATTCAGAATTGCTAGGAGTTCCTAGCACTCGGAGGGATCTCCATTCTTAAGAACTGTACAGCTGGCTGTAAGAAAGCCTGATAACAGCGGCTGCATAATAGCATTGGGTGAGTCACAGAAGGAGGGCAGCATACATGATTCTCCACATGCCTCTGTGCTTTTCTTTTCAGCTTTGTGACAGTTTAAACTCATTTTGAAAAATTCTTCCTTTGTAGTCATTATACAGCAAGTTAGCCAAACTGCATTCCCTGTCTGACCAGGAGGCGTGTCTCTATTCATGTTTCTAGGTTTCTCACTTTCAAGTCATGTTGTTAAGGTACAAGTACCTGGCCTGAAGGTTCCCTCTTTCAGTAGTGGGGGGTTTATTGGTTGGATCGTATTAGGTTGGCAAATACAGCTGCTGCCATGTCAACAATTAATTTTTCCAAATGTTTTCTTTAGCACTTGTGTTAATATGGGTGTGCAAACAAACCTACCTTTCTTCTGCCTGCTAATGTAATGCATCAGTTGAGAATTGAAATCTTTTATTTTTGATTTATCTCCCCATAATGCCAAGTTCTTAGTGATAGCTTCAGGTTCTGCCTGTGTGTTGGTTAAACCGTAACATAACATATTTTTGCTGTGATTTTTTTTTTTAAGGTGTACAGTGCCATAATTGTCTTGTCACTTGTGACATAATTGTCACTTGTATTTAACTGCTGCTCTTAGAAAGAAGATGATAACAATCCAAAATACTAAAGTTGAGAAACTAACCCTTGTTTGCACCAATGTTTATTTTATCTTTTTTTTTTTTTTAATGTTAATGATATGCACTGTACTTGGGTTTCAGTAATGACTTCTTGTTGTTGTTAGAAAAATTTGACACATGGGGCTTTCTGGCTGTGTGGTGTATCCTCATGTGAATGTTTTTAGACTGGAAGTTTGAAACATTTCCCTGGCTGAACGGTAGTCTTACTCTTAATTTCTGCCATTTCTGTTATTGCTACTTGTGATAATAATGCCATGACTCTGCTTTCACTGTCATCTTACCTGTTGTGGCCATCGCTTAAATCACTTTGAGGTCACCTTTCTCTGTCATTCTCTTTTATTCCTCTTTTCCCTCATAATTCTGTAGGTTTTTCCTAGTCTCAGTGTGTATGCATTATTGTTCTGTTATTTGTCTATTCCACTTTCCATATAGTTGCTGGTGAACCTGAATGAAACCCCAGGTCTTAGCAGTTCCAGTAAAGAACAACTGTGTGGGCATACTCAATTGCCTTAAGCATTTTCTTCCTTCTGCTTGGACAGTAGCTGAAACCACAGAAGAGACAAATTCTGAATGGCCTGTCAGTCACCAACAGGCCTGCGTGTGTGGGAGACTTTATCCTGCTCAGTGCACAAGCCCATCTGTGTCATTCTTAATTCTGCGTGTTACTGAAGGTTAAACCCTGCCCTTCAAGTTTTAAAACAAGCAGAGCAGAATCCTGGTCGCTGGCGCTGCTTTCTTCCCTCTCTGCAACCAGTCACTCGTATTAAAAAAAATTGTTGAAATGTCTTCCTCTCCTCCAAGTTATTTTATTTTTTTTTGTCAGTGTGTCTAGAAAAATAGCCTTGAGAAGCGGTGGAGGGAGTTTCTTTGTAGTTTTAACACCCTGAGTGAAATGTACAATTGTTTTTATAGCGGAGCTTCTGCTGTCCTGTCTGTAATGGCAAGAGATGGTGTTGAAACCAGTTTTGATAAGTTTTGTTGTCAAAAGGTTTTCACCGCTGCCTCAGGCTGTAAAGCATAATAGCAGCATCTCCCCTGAACATCATGCAGAGCACGTCGTGCTCATATTGGCATCTGGAACCGCGCTGGCTGCAACCACAGTACTAGCAAAGGAGCTTGTTTAATAGTTTTATAAATTACTGTATTCTGACAGAGCGAACAGCTCCCTCGTTTGTTTCCAGATTCCTTGCTTGTGACAAACCCAAGTGCTGAGATCCCGTAGGTGCAACCGTGACAGCACGAACTGTGAATTGAAGTGCAGCTTGTAGTGGCGGGGCAGTACGGAAGTTTCATTATGAATGAGAATCAGTCACTGACCTTTTCATATCTCTAATTTAACAAATAAAAGTAAGAAAGGAAGTGTCTGTTTTCGGTGGTACCGCTTGATCGCTTTAGCTAAGTAAGCGTAAATTATCAGTGTCAATGGGGATCCCCGAAACACTGGTGATTACCATCTGCATACTGAGGAGCTGATGATGTTAACTCCAAAGGATGTGGGCAACGGGGAGTCTTTGCTATTTTGTAGAGATGACTGTGGTAGGAGTGTGGTGCCTTTCTCAGGTTCCCTCCCTGATACTGCGCCGCTTGCCAGCCGCAGGCAGGCTGATACTTGCTGACAGATACCTTTCTACGGTTTAGTAACTCTTTACTTTTTTTTTTTTCCTCTCTTCCCCTCATGGGATGTATCTGTGTCTGCAACTGAGTAGTATATGACCCCTCTGATTTTGGGAATCCTGCAACCATTTGGGTAGCAGATGTTCCAAGAACTTTGTGCTGGCCTTAGCATATATCAGGCTATTTGGACCTGGTGTTATTGCTAAAAGATTGCAAGTCTTTGCTTTCTAAATAAGTGATGATGAAATGAAGAAACAAAGATTAACAACTAGGGGGCGTTACTGAGACTATACCTAAAGATAAGATTTCTCCTTAACTTTTTTGCTGGTGAGTAAGAGTGATCAATAAGCCTGTGCAGCCTACCCTGGTGCTGTGATTAAGCTTCTCAGAACAGCATCCTACTTGCTGTTACTGTCAAACAGGGTTTGTGGAATCACTCAGAGAAGTTATCTTTAGTATCCTTAAAAGATAGCATTCTGGTAATGGTTTTGTCCCGTCCTACATCTTAACAAGAGACAATGGGCACAAAGCAAAGGAGCATAGGAGGTTCCATCTGAACATGTGGATTTTATTTTTTTTCTACTGTGTGGGTTACTGAACACAGCCCAGAGAGATTGTGGACACTTCATTCTTGGACATATTTAAGAGCTCTCTGGACATGGTTCTGGGTGACCAGCTGTAGGTGGCCCTGCTTGAGCAGGTCAGTTGGACAGCCAGAGGCCCCTTCCCACCTCAGCCATTCTGTGGTAACTAGTAGTGTGTTTTGGGGTTTAGCTTAGTGCAACTCTGCACTGCAAACTCTGTTAGATTTAGAGTTTGGGGGGAAAAGTCACTTGCAGACCTAGCATTCTTTTCCAGTCTTGCATGGGTCAAGAGTGGATCGGATCACTGCACATCTTTGTGGCTGGATTACATGTAACTTTTCATACAGCAGGGGGGCAAACATTGTTGGAATAGACTATTTCTGGAGGATTGCTGGTGTATCTGACAGAAGATGATTTCCAGAAATAGAACTAGAACTAATGGGGTTTGCTGATACTATGGCCAGATAACAAGGAATTTGCATATGAAGACGGGAGAATCTAGGTTAAATCTACTTTTGTCACTGAACTCTAGCAACAGCCATGTTGGGAAAAAGAAAAGTTGATACTTCCTGAGAATTTTTTTGACTAAGGCCCAATAGAAGAAGGACGAGAATTTTGCTATAGGTCTACACGGTTTTGTTATGTCCTGGCAAGAAAGTTACAGGCTTTTGGGAAGTGAATTCAATTGGTGTACCCTTAGTAGCATCAACAAATATTCTGAGGGCACACAGCTGGGTTTAGATTCTTGGGCTGCATGACGGGGCTGTTTTGCAGTGCTATTGTTAAGCTTCCAGGTTGAGGGCTCTAAAGGGAAATGAAATGCAAAATTTGCATGTTGAGTGAAAAATTGGGACAAAGTATTACAATTGCTTCTTGTCTTCCTTAACTGAACGGTACTGATAATTTATGCTGACTGTTGTGAGTTAACCCCCACAACTCACCCCCAGATAAGCACCACCAAAACCAGTAAGCCAAAAAGTAAGCTAAGCCAGTACAAAACCCAACATTCATTTTTTCCTGTGGTGGTCATGATATCTCTCAATTCATTTTCAGATTTCTTATTGTTCTTCAAATCTATGTACCTTGTCTGTAAGGCGATAAAACCAGCAGCACTCAATATTATACTAACATTTTGAACCTTATAAAACTGAAGCTCACTTACTGAATATCTCCCAGTGCTTAGAGTGTTGCGAATTGCTGAGAAAGGGGAACTTAATGAAGTAAGAAACTGTTATAAATAAAGTTCTTGCCTTTTAGCTGATGTCCAGTACATACAGTTGAAGCAAGCTTTTAACATCCTATTTCTTGGAATAAGAATAAACATACGCTGCTAAAATGATGTGCTTTTTTTTTTTTTCACTTAATTCACTGAATAAATATGGAACTTCGTGTCAGATTCAGAGATATTAGAATTTTCCACAGAATAGCTGAATCACAGGCTTCTTTCCACACACAAACTTCTTATTTTTCCCTGCATTATACTACACAGTATCATATCCTTTGAAGTTCAGCAGGATCAACGTTTCTACTTGCAAATTAACAGCAGAGCCGTCGCCAGGATGTCACTCAGGCAAATGAGACTTTTAAAAAAAATATATTGCTAGGCTTTCACAACGTGGACTATTTGACAAGAGTGACTAGTAAATTTTTTTTCCCCTCTTTTATTGTAGGGACACTTAAGTATTCAAGGTCACTTTCTTCTGGCATGTCATATTTGTGGAATTGCTGGTGTACTGAAGATTCCTTATGGGTGATAATATTACATTTTAAAAGATCAAATTTCAAGTAACGGGACACCAGTGAGTATTTTTGAATGCACACAAGGTCATTGTTTTTATCAGGTGAGATTTAACAATCTGTTTTTAGTCCTAGTTGATGAGTGTGATAAGCTGAACAGGGAAGATGCATCTTCCCATTTATTCCTAGCTGTTTCTTCATCCTTGCTTTAAAGCAAGTGGCTTCCTTGATTCCACAGTAATTCAGTGGCTGTATCTGAGTGTCATTAAGTGACTGGGTGCTCTTGCTTTGGGAAATACTTGTGGATCTTGTCTGTGATGGTGGCCCCTTCCTACTGAAGAGGCATGGGGAGATCTTTGCTTTCGTGGCATGGCTCAGTACCTGGAAACATCCACATCTTCCTAACTGTGGATGCCATTTTAGCCTTGGTATTCCTGACACAATGACAGTTCATAATGAAGTACCAAATGTTTGTTGCCCAACGAGCTTGCATTGTTTGCTTTCATATGGCTAGAGTGCATGGTTAACATAAAAACATCCCATGTTTGGGGTAGAATGAGAATTGTTTACTTCTGATGTTCTCAAACAAAACTGTCAAACAGTATTTTAGTGTGCAGAGTCCCACCAAAGAATTACCTTTGCTTGCAGTTAAGTGAATTTTATGTTCTGAAACTAAAATGTTGTTTCTCAAATAATAGGAAGGTGCAGTGCCTTTTTCAGTGTGTCCTGTCTCAGCACTCACATCTTGCAGAACTTGAATTCATACGGGAATTTCATTCTGAAGGACTGTTGAGCAATGAAACCAAGTGCATTGCCACTTGATCAACTGTGTGATGGGTTACCTCAGGAGAGAGAAGGAGGTGTAGGCTGTGTATCAGTTGTTGCTTGCTGTTGTATCTATCAAATTCATCTTTGTTGCCTGGCCTGGTATGATTACAGCTGAGAAGAAGGGAGATGTGTGGTAAGGGATATAGGGATGATAGGTGGGGGAAAAAAGCCTTTTATTTGTGAATATACTTATCTTTAATTCTCACCTCTTATTCTGGTTAACCAAACTGCTTTTTATTTATTTATTTATTTATTTTAATTTTTTTAACTTTCCTGTGTTTCTTTCTGGGTCTTGAAAATAATCAGAAGTCATAATCTGGGTAGACTTGATTACTACTACTACTACTACTACTAATAATAATAATAAAAAAAAAAAACAGCTGATGGAAAAGAAGCTCTAGCGAGTCTTATCACAGAATCACAGAATTTCTAGGTTGGAAGAGACCACAAGATTATCAAGTCCAACCTCTGACCTAACACTGTGTTAGTGTTAGTGACCTAGCACTGTGACTATGTCAGTGCTGACTGAGTTAATGGTTTACTGTTTGTTGGATCTGTACAGATAAAGGTGTATATTAAATTTCTGATTATTTTAAAATAGTCTTAGGGGGAAATGTGGAAAATGTATTTTAGAGCTGTCTGGGTTTACAGGTTGCATTGTTAAGGTTTACAAGCTGAAACGTAGGAGAGACTTCCTTTTTAAAAAAAAAAAATAAAATAAAATAATTGTCTGCCAGATTTCTCTTGTCATAGTTCCGATAGCATGGACTAATTGTAAGGAAATATGATGAAGAATTGGCATGTCTGTATGGTGAGAAGTATGTTGGACTACTTGTTAAGAATGGGATGAAAGGATTTGGGCAATTTCCCAAAAGTAAAACTTATATGTGCTGTTTTGCCTTGCACTGTTTGTAATGTGAGCCAAATAGCTTGTACAGTAAGGAAGAAAGAACTATGTATTCATTTAATTTAGATGGTGTAAATTTAAAGAAGTCAATTAAATGAAAAGGTTTATGTACAACATAATGAAGTTAAAATTTTCATTTTAATAACTCTTGTTGCTTTGTTTTGGGGAGTTGAAGAAAGCTGTTCTGATTCCTGCACTGAGATTCCCAAATGCTTGTTTTTATGTATCAGGGTTCCAGAGTAGTAGGTGCCTCTGCAGTAGGCATCTTCAGGAAGATAGGAACATGCAAAATCTTTGAAAATTTTATCAAATTAAGAAGAAATCAACAAATCTCATTTTTGGAATTAATATAGTAAAAGCTACATATGCTTGGTAGCCTAAAGATAGATTCTAAAAAGTTTTATTTCCTTGATCTGACACTTTTTGAATTTAATATTCCATAATAAAAAAACACCCCATGATAAGTAATGACAGAAAATCATACAGAAAAGAGTACAGGTGCATGAGTAAAACTGAAATAATTCATTTTTACTAAGGGAAATTCTAAAAATATTACATCAAGGTCACTTGGCAGACCAGGTTAGATCAGCAGTAGATTTTTAAGTGGTATATAATGGTATTCTTACTCAAAGTATCTGTAGTGACACTTCATATGACTGGAAGAGAAGCCCTGGATACTCATCTTTGGTATTTCTGTTGCAGTCTATACTTCTATATAATCCCTTTTGTAAACTGACAAAGCATCATCTTAAAAATAGTTGGAGCTTTGACCTGGTTGTCCCATTAACAGAATATTTCAGAACTTTGTTGCTTTGACTAAAATGCTATTCCAGGATTTGGGATAAATGTATTCACAGCCAGTCTGTGCATGTAGCTAAAATTAGTGTTTTCTCTCACCATTTATAAGGGCACCTGTATTCCCTCTGCACCTTCGTTTTGCTAAGCTAAACTGGTTAACTCCTCTTTCTGCTCTCATAGGAACGCTCTCCATTTCCCCATCATCTTTCATCTCTACTTGAAGAGATGCAGAGACTCTAGTGATTGACTACATACACTGTGATATTCACTTCAGCAGGATACTCGTTGTCCATCTCCCTTGCAGAAGAGTACATTTATCTCTCATATGTCTTACGTGCTATTTTTGGCTTCCTGACCAGATCAAGTGCTAACACTGCCTTGCACAAAGTTTTTTTTTCCTTTTAAATGCATCTCTATATTATCTCTGTAGAAAATGCCTTACTTCATGTCAAAGGATAGCTCTTTGTTTTCAAACGTTCATCAGATTAATAATTTAGTGAATCTGCAATCATCTCAAACATGCAGGTACCTTTCCTTCCTTGGTTGCTCCCAGCTGCTCACAGCAAAACTTGTGCTTGCCCTGCTCCTCGGGTTGCTGGCCTTGCCTTTGGGACTTGAGAGCTGCAATTCATCTCACTGCTTCTGTTCGTGTGGTTCCTTCACCCAGTGTTTTGGTTACTTGGTGCATCAGAGGTGCCTCTGTGCATTTTGTCAGCAGCAAATTTCAGCAGATGCTTCAATTCCTTTGCCACTGGTAGCAGGGCTAGTGAATAAAACCAGCCCCAAGGCAGTTCTTGGCAACCTCTTATGGTGATCTCTGTCCAGCCTGGTATTTTCTAATTACCTTCTCCGACCAGTTGCTTAGTTACTTTGCAATTCTGCTGTTAAATATAATCATTTCCAGCTAGTATTTTGTATGCAGTTGTCAGGTCCAAATGATAATCTACATATTTCACTCACTTCTAATTGTTTTAAGTTCATTTTATAGCATTGATTTTTGATATTTTCATTTGAGTCTTTGACTTGATCTGAAATCTTACATGTTACTCATTGTAGCCAGCCTGATTGTTTTTCTCCCCTCCCTAACTCTGAAGTGTCCTGTTTGCTCTCCTATCATAACTTACCTCCTACTATGTGTGTGTGAAGGGAGAGAGCTGTTTTTTTTTTTTTTTTTTTTGTTTGTTTGTTTGTTTGTTTATGCTGGTCTGCTAAAAATGTATAGATTGTTTCTTTTTAGATGTGTCTATAAGGTAAGGGTGAGGTAGCCGGGTCACCTGAGGATGCATGAAAGTTTTATTTGCAACTGTGTACAATTTCCTCTGCCTCTTCTTTCAGAGACCTGTAACAGTGTTGCATGGTTTCCTCAATTTGTGCTCGAGAAAGCTTTTAGTTCTGATCCCATGTCATAATTTCCAGGCCTGTTTCGTAGTAGGCATCCTGTCTTTGTTTCTGTACTAGGCGATAGTCATTGCCAGGTTCCTTCTTTGCTTAGTTTCAATGTGTTGTTGAAGAACTTAATTTTAAATATTTTTTTAAAATCATTTTTTAGAATGTTTTAACTTTATTCCTGCCCTTTAGCATATGAGGTGAAACTTCTTTAATCAATTCCTTCCCTGCGTTTTCAGGAGGGTTGGAGAAGCTTTTTATCTAGTTAGGCTTCTTTCATCTCACGAGTTGTCTGCCGTATGCTACACCCTGCGAGTCGCTTCCAGACCCATTTCTGCACCTTAAATGAGGCAGCACCTCAGCATTTCTGATTTGGACAATCTGAATTCCTCAGCCCACCTGACTTCAGCTAAATCCTTTTGCTTATTATTCATTTGTTGGAGAAGTTAATCTCTTGTAATGCACACTTCCCTGTAATATTTTTTCATTCTAATCAAATCTGTACCGAGGCTGGATTTTGTGAATGTATTGCAGACTCACAGCACTCTGAGCAGGGCAGTCCTTCTTTAAGTGCATTTTTGGACCCAAATAGATTCTGTTCTTACTTTGCAGTGTTTTATTTATTTATTTATATATAGTGTGTGTGTCTGTATATTTTAATCTATCACAGTTTTAAGTTGTGTAGATATGCACCACCCCAACATCTACTTCTGACTTCTCTGAATAGCATAGGCTTTACATAAAGCACATATGTGCTTTAGCCACCAAACCTCTGTTGTCCCTGTTATATTTAGCTTTATATTTAATAACTACTTCAAGTTACTCAGTTTTGTAGAACAGGCTTTTTCTATTCATTTTTATCCTTTTATTTTGCTTACTATTTTGAATGAATCTACTGATACTTCAAAACGCTTCATGTGGTTGTGTAAGTTTAACTGGACAGGCTACTTATTTGTCTGACCCCTGCTCACATCCACGTTAGGACTTAGGCTTTTATGAAACAATCAGAGAGAAGAATCTTTCATGGCCACATCCTCATTTTTCTCTGCAGGTACAGTGAAGTTAGATGTCAAGACTGGGCACCCACGCAACAACTCTCACTCTCATCTCTAAATCCCTTCTTGGGTATGTCACCTGTCCCAGAGGGTCAGTGTCCTTGTCTCATGAACAGAGTCCATCAGCAGGAAAGTCCTTTTTCCATAAGTAGCTCTGAATACTCTGGTGTTTCACCCAACTTTCTCTCTCTTTGTTATTTATTCTGTGTCTTTATTAAATCCCTTGAGACATAGCTGGATCAACTGTTTAAAGTCTCTCTACATAAATAATCCTCATGTGTTTTTGTTGTTGTTGTTCTTCACTGTTCTGTTCTCGAAGTATAATTTAAGAAACCTTGAACACCCAGGAAAAATAAGCTTCAAATCAGCAGGGGAACACCTAAAGTACAGGGAGGAGGGAGAAAGGCTTGCATGTGTGAATTACTTGATCTGGCAGTGGAAGCATTCACTTAAATGGAATAAGATATATATCCATCTGTCTACCTAAAGTCACATTGAAGTGCATTATCTATCTATAGACAGATTATATATAAATATATCTATGGGAGAAAGCATATATATGTATATATATATAAAATGCTATCAGTCACATTTAAGCAAGTGTGTGTATGTATATTTATTTCTTTCCTCATAATGCCACATACATTATGTGGCATTATGGAGCTGTTGCCAGCATTTTTCAGCAGCTATTGTTACAGCTGAATGAGGCAATCTTGCAGGTCACCAAATGCAGAGAAAAGAAAAGAATCTGGTAAATAAATAAATTCTGGAATGTGTAGAGATGTAGTTGGCCACATCCTTCTCTGGTTGCCTCCTCCCACAGGAAAAAGTCTTTGAATAAATGTTCTTTGAGTAGATTATGGGTTCTGGAAGATGGAAGAAATTTATTCTCATGGATCCTGTTGTTTTAACATAATTGGTTTTTAATTAATTACTTTTTTCCATGGAAATTCTGTAAATATTTAGGCTTCAACTGTCCTGACCTGAGGCTGAAGGTGCGCTTTTTTTTTGTGGATTTTTGTGTGCGTGTGAGGCTAAGAGGAAAAGAAGAAGGGGTTGTACTTACGTAAGCATTCTAATTTTGGAGAGGAGAGTAAAATCTCTCCAGTATTACCAGTAGCAAGAAAACAAATCACCTTTTTCTAGCATCTTTTCTCTCCTGCTAATCTTCAGATCCAGATTTACTGGACAGTCACATCAGGTTATCACGGTTGCATGTTTCCTTTCCCAGACTAATCCTGCATTTGCTTTGGCTGATGTCCCCTGTTCTTCCGATTCTTTCTCTTGTGCATTTTTGCCCCTCAACCTTTCTTAAAAGGCAGTGTGTGGTTTTTCTCTTCTCTCTGCACCTTATGCAATGGATTTAAATGCAGGGAGAGGGTGGGATGTTGCTTGGTGCCCCAGCCTCGTATGCTGAGAACTTCTGGGTCATACCAGTTAGCATAGAACATTTAAAGTGTGTTTGTCCACCACAGGTGCATGATGTTTGCTTGGTTTTCTGAAATACTGAGCTGTACCAAATAGGCTGTTGCGATTGGCAGGGTTTTAAAACAAAAATGCCTTCTGTAAGAGTGACAGAAGGTCTGTTACACAAAGCCTCTAGAGCATTCGTTCCTATTTTTGACATTATTTACCCACATTTTAGTCTATTACTTCGGAAAGAAAAATTTCAACGGCAGTGAGTGGTGACACTGCAATTTAGAAATGGAGAAAGAAATCTGTCCTCACCTGCCTTGACAGCAGGGAGTTGTTCTTCCCTTCTCCTGCTCTGTGTCAGCTTGGCTGGCAGCAGAGCAGGGATGTTCTGGTGCAGAGCCTCCTCTTCAGGAGGAGGCTCGCCTTCAAATTTCTCTCAATCAGCACCAAACAGGCGTGGTTCCTTTAGCCTGTTTTATCCAGCCTGGTCTTCCGCTCAGAAATGGTAGGCAGGAAAACTTGTGGGATGCTAGCTTTGGACTTGTTAGGTGTCGTAGGTATTTCCTGGCAGCCCTCCAGCCGGTGCTCCTACAACATGTGCACAGCTCGGTAACGCAGGCGAAGCTGGGGTTTTAACTAGCCCATCTTTTCAGCTCTAATGCTGCACTCAGTAATTCATGTGGTCTGATGAATACTTTATTTTTTCTTTCTGTACGTAGCAATACTATTTTTGTCTCCACTCACCACAGACAAGGGATGAAGACAACCGTAAATCTTAAAAACAAATTTATTTATTTTTTTTTTTAAAGAAGACTTCAGCTCAGTAAAAAGAGCAGAGTTTGGGTAAAACTAGAGAGAAAAGGTGAAGAGGAGGGGGTGCAAGCAGGTGATGGGAGGCGTGTGCGGTCACGGGAAAGATTGCCACTGCAGCAGTGGCTCCCTGCTTCTTGAATTTGAAGAACAGTGGGGGGAACTTCAATTGCATAATGACCCGTAAAATGGAGGTTAACAAAAATGCTGAATCTGCAGAACATATTTCTAGGTGTCAGCCAAATTTTCAGCCTGAAAGCCTTTATCAGCTCAGAGAGGGAAGGTAAAGCCTGCTACATAAAACTTTCGCAGTTACATTTTTCAAAATCCTTATTTGGTGCAAGAAGGCAGAAGAGAACTTGTTCCATGCCTGTATCGGGGTGGTGCAATCTGCAGCTATAGCAGATTTGGGACTCCCTCATGTGTGTCATGCCAATACAGCAGCAATACAGGTAAGGGTCAGGCTGCATGCATGTGCAGGAGACTCACCCTCCTGTTCCTCCCTTGGGGTGCTCACCTTGGCAGTACATGAAGAAGCGAGGGGGTGCCAGGGAAGCTTGCTGGTGAAGGCAAGATTTTGGCTGGAAATATTGGGCAAGGGAGACTCAGCACAGTCTACTAATTCAGCAAAGAAACAGAAGAGTCCGAAAAGGAGCAGATACGGTACGTAAATGGAAGCAGAGTGGTGGAAGAGCAAAGCGAACAGCAGCCTGTTGAAACCAGTCATTCTGTACGGATGTTTGAAACTCTTAAAAACTTAATCATCGTTAAGGTTTGCTTCCTGTTTCTTAGTTGCGATACGCGACTGTGTGCCTATCTGCTTTTTCGAACTGGAAATTTTTTCTCTTCTTGAAAGACAGAAAAGCTGCAGGGAGCTATTAGATTCTGAAAGTTATATTTAGCTGAGAGCAATTAAAGCTAGCACTACATGATGACATTCGTAACTAGCTTATCCATCATGCAAACTGTAAGATTTTAATGTTTGGTTTCAGTCAGGCTTGGCATTACTGACTGCTTTTGCTCGCGTGCATCAAACTGAATTTTAGAAGGCATGTCTATTGCAGAACAACCCTGGCAAGATGCTTGCTTTCTTACTGGTTCTTTGTTCCTGGCTCCAATTTCAGTGCAAATCAACATAATTCTGCACTGCTTCCAAAAAAGGGGTAGTTGTGCTCTATGGGTCCTGTCTGCAGCTGCTTGGTTTGTTCTTTTTATTGCCTAAATTTTGGCACAAACACTCGCACAGCGAACTGGTTCAGCTAACAGTGCGGCTAAAAGTCTGGCTTTTTTCCTGCTTGAGTTATGAGCTGGACTAATTTCCCAATCTCATTCCACTCTCTGGTCGTGTTGCTACTGGTTTTGCTAGGAGTTGCAGCAGAAACAAATGGTGAGCTTGGAGAAGGGAGAGAATTGCCTGGTTACTCCTGAAGGGCCTGGTTCTGCCTGCTGCAGACTTGTACCCATCCACATCTTGTTGCCAGATCAGCTCTTAGCTTGTTGCAGCTCTTCCAGAAACACTTAGAAATATGTCTCTTCTTTAGGACTGGTACAGTGCAAAACAGCTTAATGAATTGTGGAGTTGTGAAAAGGTCAAGTATTGCTTTTTTATTTTTTTTCCTTGGGTACCAGATAATTAATTTCCTCTGTTCTGCTTTAAGTGAGCAGCCCTCTATGATGCTCACATGAGCCGTAGTCACCCACTGAGAGTGAAGTTTGTTGTTCCATTTGTTGTTCTATTCCACTGTATCACACCGTAGTTTTCCTAATGTCTGTAAATACAACAGTGAGAAGTTCTACATATTGTGTCTGCACAAATACAGCTTATATTTTCTTTCAGAAGTACAAAAAAAAAAAAAAAAAGAAAACTGTAGATCAATCAACAGGCTGTCAAGTGTTGCCGTTAATCTGGTCAGGATTTCCCAGATTATTTTAGGAGTGTGTTTACCTGCCTTGCAAAATATTCAGAAAGATTTTTTTTTTTTTTTTTTTTTTTTTTGTAAAAAATAGATTTCTACCTGTTGGCCTATTTTATAGGTAAGTTGTGAAAAGGACAAACATTCATGAGCTGTGTTTAGCTCTTTGGTCATACCGTTATCTATATAGCTCCTGTTTTTGTCTTTCAGATTTAGAATCTGATCCGTATTTCCTGAGAGCAGAGAGATTTATTTTGTGGTATATTCTGCTTTTCCCCTAAAAAAAAAAAAAAAAAAAAAAAAAAAAAGTCTGAATTGCTTGTGCTTTTAATTTCTCATGAGGGCTTTGTTCTGTGTTCTTGTTGTTGTTTTGTTGTTGTGTTTTGTGTTTTTTTTTTGTTCTTTTATTAAAGTGAGAATAGCCTTACCACCAAAACCCTGGAACTGTGCCTATGCTGGTCATGTCCCAGGGTCTGCCAGTGCATCCCTCTGCCTGTTATTTTATTAGATCACTGTAGCACAGAGAGGCTGGGGTGCAGTAGGGAACATGGGTGCATGCTCCCTACAAGCTACTCTTTTAGGACTAGCAAGTTGCAGGAAAAAATTATTTCTGAGGGAGGAGGATTTATTACATAGCAAAAATATGGAAAGATTGGAAGAACACCGATTGGCCCTATGGGGCAACTAAAGTGTCATGTTCCTATAGGGTACTTTCTATTTGAGTGTGATACGTAATATATTCTTGATAAATAATGTAGCTTTCTCAAACTAACCAATATCAGATTACTTTTTTCCCCTCTCTCTGTTACTTTCTTCATACAAACAACACAAAGAATTAAAGGCACTATTTTTCAAAGTTAGATATTTGCTTGTATTTTTTTCTTGTTTATTTATTTATTCATTTATTAATTATTAGAAGCTTATCATAAGGTTATTCTGTTGCCTTAACCACGAGAAGTTTTTAATGCGTGATTAGTTGGAAGTTTTAAATGTAGAACAGCTTAATTTTTGAGATACTGGGAAAAATGCCAGCCATAGATTTGGAAAAGTCTGACTAATAAAATTGTAAAGCTGGTTCATCATTCAAATATGTTATTATTTCAGCTGCCTCTGCCCACTACAGGCTCCTACAGGCTAAAAATGTCAATGGGCTGTTGCATTAGTACCTATTTTAGGTCCCTAAACTTAAAAGGCAGAACAAATGAAAGAACTCTGATATTTTATTTTAATCTAAAGTTAACACATCAAGATTTTTTTTATTTGCAACTTTAACATCTTGATTAGTATAAAAATACAGAAGCTCATATGTTAAAAGATCAAATCCTAAAATTAGATCACAGATGTTTAGATCCCAAACCAGCTGGGGGCGGTGGCATTTTCAGGAATGTAACAAATAGAAGAAACAAGGAATTAAGTATAAACATGAAATTAGGAGTTATTAAATACAGACAATTGGTAAGAGAAGGCAAAAATATTACTCAAAACTCAGCAGGTAGAAAACAGGGAAAAGGATTTTTTTTTTTATTCCCTGGAAAACATGCCAACATTTTAAGAATAATACTTAATAAGGGCAATAATGCCAATAATTAAACAAATGCAAAGTAATGTAGTTGCGCTACTGAAAAGAAGCTGTATGGTAGTTTATTCACAGCACGTAGAAATAATGACAAAGAAAAAAAGTTATAACGGCTAAAACTATATATATATATATATATTCAAATCTACATAGCAGATAAGTTTTGAATCAAGTGTACGTATAATTTGATGAATTTTCTTCTTTCATGTTGATCCTGAAGAAAGATCAGGAAGGCCTCAGAGCACTGGGAGAAGCTTAATGATGGGCCAGCTTTTATAAACAGCATATAATCTGTGGTACCCAGATACTGTTTTGCCTTGTGCTGATTATAGAGTTCTGGGAAGATTATCATAGATATGGGAACTGGCTTGTTTCAATGGAAATTGAAATTTAATAATCATAGAATCATACAGTCTACAAGTATAGAAATAAGTGAAAATATCTATAATTCTACAATATATATAATTTCTATATTCTAATATAGAAATAAGTGAAAAAATCTTTTTAGCTCAAATTGGTGGTATTCTGATTGTCCGGAGATATTGTACAGGCTGCTAAAACTGCAAAGTTGGTTTGTCTTTAGAAAAAAATGTGTTTGAATAAATGTTAAAACTGCATGTTGGTTGCTATAAAGCAACAGCTGAATAATGATAAGAATTTGTCAAAGACAGTAGTGTACCCCTGGTATCTCTTCCCTTCTTTTTTATTTTCTCAAGATGTGTGAGAGGTTTCCCTACCCTGTAAGTAGAGTTACACCTGTTGTGCAGAATCCTGGATCCTTTGGGCAAGAAAGATTTCTGTTACAAAATGTATCACTGTATTATTGTGTTAGTAGCCTAAAATGTAGTTGCTTTTTTATATAGGAGAATTTTGCTAACCTGAACTTCTAATATACATATATACCCTTCAGGAGAGGAAGATGTAGTCATAGATGCTTTATTTTATGGGAAGATTTTAGTTAATGACAGCAACAAAAATTTCCAGATATTTATAGATCATATTTTGTATCTCTCTCATGCTTCCCAGGTATGGAAGGATAAGTTTTATTTTTCACCTGATTTTTTGTTTGTTTTCAGATCCAGCAGCAGACTCATGTGAGCATGCCAGGTTTTGCCTGATGGAATTGCTCAGACTTCCAATGCTCTAAAAGGGAGAGGAGATTTGGATTCTTCATGGTCAGCACTGAGAGATTGCCCATTCACTGTAAGTCACTCCTTATATTTTGGATCCCTCTTTGAGTAGGGAAGTAGAAGTTAAATTGATGCAGAGCCTATTGCAGCTTATGGGGGATATGGTGAAAGAAGCTTCTTACTATGAGGAATCACCCCATACATATAAAAGGGGAGAGGACTGTAGCGTTGCTGTAGAGGCAGTGCTTCCATCTCCTTTTTGGATGATAAATTCTACTTAACTATGTCTAGAAGAATTGAAGGATGTAGGAAGGAAATGAGATGGGTAAACCATGGGTTGTGACAATGTAACCTTATATTCTGCTGATACAAGGACAATTGCTTGAAAATATCTCAAAGCTGCCTCTCTTTTGAGAGAGGACTAGGATGGAAAAAAAGTACCGTTTCCAACCCTAACCATTTTGTGATTCTGTGATTTTTGGGCTTTTCTTTAATCTTAGGCTTTGAGGTTTTCACTGGAAACTTACCAGGTCAGGAAGAGACTCTCCACCTGTTGTGCAGTTATTTTCTTTGTGGTTTGTACCTTTTTATGAAATGCTCTCCATAGAAACAGCCAAAGCTGTGACTTTGGCAAGGGGAGATTATGTTACAAGTGTTACTTAAACAAAACAAAAAAAATCATGTTCTTAGTTGGTGTGGTTTTTTTTTTTTTTGCCTGTGTGCTCACTAATTGTGAGATTTAGGATTGGGAAAGAAATCTGTTCGAAGTCATATTGCTGGGCGTAGCACTTGTGGCATTTCACCTTCTTCTGATAGCATGTATTCAGAAGGCACTGAGTACTTTTGATTAACAATTTCACTTTTAGGGTGGTGACATTGCTTGGTGAATTCTTTTAGGATCAATCTCTCCTAATTTCTGTTGTGAGCATGTGCAAGGTATTGTTAACCGTATGTTGCTCAGGAGGACTTGTGTTGCAGTGGAAAGTTGGAGATGACTCATGGAAACTGAAGTATGTAGCAGGCACAGGGGCTGACTCTTTGCTAGATGTGGCTGCTGTTAATCACATTAACAGCCGTGTGCATTTCCAGTTTCTACAAGCTAGACGCCAACAAGGAGTGAGTGGAGTGGAAAATACTCCTACCTGGTTTATTTGTTCTGGTAGGTACTGCTACGTTGCTACTATGTGCTCCTTCTGGGAGGTGCCAGGTTGCTCTAGGATCTTTTTGCCTGTGCATATAGGAGAGTTTATCAAACGCTATTATGAAATAGTTAGCTGATGATGTTGGCATGCTTTTATTTAAGTAGCAAAGTAATGTTTTGTGGTTGTCTAACAACCCATAAGTTTTGTGTACTTGGCAGAAATGAATATAGCCCTGCCCACAGTGTGCAGCATGTGGCTGTTGAATTTTTGGAAGGGGTTCCTGAGGAACAGGTATGTTAATGGCTTTCTATGGAGTCATGTAGGAAAACTGTGACAAAGTCAGGGCAGGAAACCTTCATTTTGCTTATCCTAATCTTTAACTTCTAGTGCAGGAATGTTCTCTGAAAGGCAATTTTGATAGTTGCTAAAGGAAGGGTGGTTGCTAAAGGAAGGGTGGTAGATTTACAGGGATAAAAAACTAACAGAATTTGGAAGATTATAGAAAGGAAATTATTTGTCTGCTGTGGCAGAAGGCTGCCATAAGAGCTATTACTTTTCTTAACAATAACATTTTAGTTTTCATGCTGACGTAGTACAGCATGGGGTAGGTTCTGTTTGGGTAGGTTCTTGGAATCCATTAATACTTCGTAATCCCCTTTCTTAATATACACTGTCTAACATTTAATACCTGGTGTAATTTCATTGAAAAGCCCCATCTTTCAAAGGCGGAAAAAAAAAAAAGAATACTTAATGCTCAAAGTGAATTCACCTTGAAGTGAATTAAATTCATTTTACCAAGTTGAAATGAATTTGTCTGTTACAGAAGCAGTTTCCATAAGTTACTGAGATGTTAGAAGGATTCTTTACTGCTCACTTGAACACAAAAAAATATAGTGAAGGAAGTGAACCTCATTTTGCAATCTTTTTAAATTTTGAGAAACTTCATGCAATTCCTGTGTATTCATTGCTCTTTTTTTTAGGTTTCCTCACTTTTGCCAACCTGAAGTTCCAAGCTTAGTTCTTTAGTACAAATATCGTGTACATTGATTTTGATTCTTCTTTCGCTTGGAGCACTAACATAGTAAAATTAAATACTTTTCACAATATTTATTTTGTAAGTTCAATATTGACAGAAATGTTATTAACAGCGGTAGTTCAACAGTCTGCTCTTTACTGTCTTATATGAGAAACTCATGCAGGACTGTGAATTTCGTGCTAAAATATGTCATTTGCTGCTTGCTTTGAAAGAAAATGAGGTCAAATCTTAGGGTGCGTGTGCTTCTAAATGCAAAAATAACCAATGTGCACAGCCTTAGCTGCTCTTTGTGAACAAGCTGGCGCCTGTAAGTTCAAATTATTTGTCTCAGATTAATGCCAAATTCCTTCTAGTGGATTTAGTTATGAATACTGTCATTAACTTGTTCAATTGATAGTAGCATAGATAGAAGTTTCTGGAGGAAAAGAAAGAAACAAAGAAAAAGTGCAGAAGGGAAGAAAAGATATATTTGTTGCTCTGTCTCAGGAGTTGCTACTGAAACAAATTAACTTTGTATTGTTTAAGACTAAAATGAGCTATATATCTGAGCATTCTGTATGGCATCTATGCAAGGGAGAATGAAGGAGCAAGATGACCTTATTTCAAAACAGCATAGCTTGTAGTTTTTGTTTTAATGATAGTTACTTTGATTTTAAACAGAGATAATACCTTATGAAAGGGGGGAGCAGTTTGAAACAACTGGACTGCCAATTTAGTGTGATTCCAGAATAATGTAAATTTTAGAATTTGTTCAGTAGAAATTAGATGTTTGAAATTACGAACAGGTGGATCAAATGTACAGTCCAATTTCATTAATACAGCATGATAAACTAGTAATAGCGTAAATGTTTCTTTTAGGGCAGGTTGCCATTTGTAAATGCCAACCGTGTGTTGGACTGATGTCAGGCTTGAAGCGTTAGGAGGAAGTTGTGAACTTCGTGATTGTGTGGTGTCATGGATGCAGAATGTGCCTCTTGCAGTAGGGATGCAGTATGCCTCAGCCATGAAATTCTGATATTTCTAATAGTTCCTACAAAAGTGCCTGAAATAGTCAATTAGCATAGCCAAAAGTAACATATGAAAAATCCTGAATCTTGTCTCCTGTTACTCAAAGTAGTGATTCTGTATGTTTTTATGCAGAAAAAAGTAGCAACTGCTGCCTGTCTTGTCATTCCAAAGGAAATCAGGTTGGTTCCCTTGTGTTTTAAGATCAAGAACAAATTATGTTTCTATTGGCACTACTGGGAGGGTTTTACGAAGTGAGGTTCAACTTTTTTTTCCAGGAAGTGATATGGACAGTCCGTATTCTCACCAATTTTCTCTGAAAATGTTTTCATCACACTATCACTGAGCAGAGACATTCCCTTTTTATCTGGAGGTCATCAGTGAAGTCAGTCCTTTGATGTAAATCAGTTCTGTGCTTGTGGAAGCCATGAAAACTTCTCTCTCTGATAGGTATCTGTCTCTGCCTCAGAGATATGTTTGAACATGTGCTTCCATCAGGATTATATCTTTTTTTTTTTTTTAATTTTTAGAGAGACACTAACTTTTTCCGATATTTGTTTTTTGTAAACTCATGACAAGTTGCTTATTCATCTACCAGTTGAAGAATAAAAATAATAATGCATCAGGAAGCAAAAGATTTGTCACAGTTCAGGAAAGAACTTGAAGAAATTCATTCTTTGACTTATGAAGAACAACCATTATATGTGACCTAGGTACCTTGCATTTCAGTTGTGCAACAGCAAAGGTTTTGTACACAAACTGCATGGGAGGGAGAGTTGCTGTTCTTGGTGGACTCCTTCCATAGTATGGTAATGGGACATGGGACTGAATCTTTGATCCTGGCATGTGTTGCAGTGAATGAGGTACAGGTTTGGCTTCTAGTGACTCCCTTTCTCATTGTCCCAGTGCTAGTTTAAATGCCTAATGCTCCCATCTGCATTTGGGAAAAGGTCATACCCTCACTTTAATTCAGAAGGCATGTTCTTGTAGCAGTAGGTATTTGAGTAAGAAATGAAAATCACATTCTTCCTTTAGGTCTGAAGAAGCTTCCCACAGTAAACAGAAAAAAAAAATAGGTTATTAAAGTAGGTATTTCTCAAGGAGAAATAAAGATTGGTTTAAAGATTCTGTAAAATGTTAACAGTATTCATGTATGTATTTAGAATCATAGAATCATAGAATCATAGAATATCCTGAGTTGGAAGGGACCCTTAAGGATCATCAAGTCCAACTCTCGACACCGCACGGGTCTACCCAAAAGTTCAGACCATGTGCCTAAGTTCACAGTCCAATCTCTTCTTAAATTCAGACAGGCTCGGTGCAGTGACCACTTCCCTGGGGAGCCTGTTCCAGTGTGCAACCACCCTCTCTGTGAAGAACCCCCTCCTGACGTCCAGCCTAAATTTCCCCTGCCTCAGCTTAACCCCGTTCCCGCGGGTCCTGTCACTAGTGTTAATGGAGAAAAGGTCTCCTGCCTCTTGACAACCCCTTACGAGGAAGTTGTAGACTGCGATGAGGTCTCCCCTCAGCCTCCTCTTCTCCAGGCTGAACAGGCCCAGTGACCTCAGCCGTTCCTCGTACGTCTTCCCCTCAAGGCCTTTCACCATCTTCGTAGCCCTCCTCTGGACACTTTCCAACAGTTTCATGTCCTTTTTATACTGTGGTGCCCAGAACTGCACACAGTACTCGAGGTGAGGCCGCACCAGCGCAGAGTAGAGCGGGACAATCACCTCCCTTGACCTACTAGCGATGCCGTTCTTGATGCACCCCAGGACACGATTGGCCCTCCTGGCTGCCAGGGCACACTGCTGGCTCATATTCAACTTGCTGTCTATCACGACCCCCAGATCCCTCTCTTCTAGGCTGTTCTCCAGCGTCTCATCGCCCAGTCTGTACATGCAGCCAGGGTTTCCCCGTCCCAGGTGCAGGACCCGGCACTTGCTCTTATTGAACTTCATGCGGTTGGTGATCGCCCAGCTCTCCAACCTGTCCAGATCCCTCTGCAAGGCCTTTACGCCCTCATTTGAGTCCACAACTCCTCCAAGTTTGGTGTCATCAGCAAACTTGCTCAAAATACCCTCTATTCCTACATCCAGATCATTTATAAAAATATTGAAAAGTACCGGTCCTAAAATGGAGCCTTGAGGGACCCCACTGGTGACCGCCCGCCAGCCTGACGCAGCTCCATTTACCATAACCCTTTGGGCCCTGCCCGTTAGCCAATTGCTCACCCATCGTATGATGTTTTTATTTAGCTGTATGGTGGACATTTTGTCCAGTAGGATCCTATGGGAAACCGTGTCAAAAGCCTTGCTGAAGTCCAAAAAAATCACATCAGCTGGTTTCCCTTGGTCCACCATACGGGTGATCTTATCATAAAAGGAAATCAGGTTAGTTAGGCAGGACCTACCCTTCACAAACCCATGCTGGCTGGGACCAATGACTGCTTTGTCCCCCAGGTGCGCCTCAATGAGTCCGAGAACCAACTTCTCCATGATTTTACCAGGCACTGACGTGAGACTGACAGGCCTGTAATTGCTAGGGTCTTCTTTCTGACCCTTCTTGAAAATTGGCACAACATTTGCCAGCTTCCAGTCTACAGGGACCTCTCCAAATTCCCAGGACCGTTGAAAAATAATTGATAGAGGTTCCGCGATGACATCCGCCAGCTCTTTCAGCACCCGGGGATGAATCCCATCCGGACCCATGGACTTGTAGGGATCCAGGTGGAGTAGCAAATCCCGCACATGTTCAGGGTCAGTTGGGAGTTTGTCATCCCCACCGTCCCGGTCCTCCAGCTCAGGGCACCCTGGGTCCCGAAGCCCATCATCGGCATTGAAGACAGAGGCAAAGAAGGCGTTAAGCGTCTCTGCTTTGCCTACGTCATCGTCTGTGAGGAGACCTTCCCTATCAAGGAGCGGCCCTATGTTTTCTTTAGTTCTCCTTTTTCCATTTACATATCTAAAAAAACCCTTTTTATTTTCTCTCACAGACACAGCCAGCTTCAACTCTAGCTGTGCTTTGGCCACTCGAACTTTCTCCCTACAAACACGAACAGCATCCCTGTATTCTTTCCATGACGCCTGGCCCTCCTTCCAGTAGCGAAACACTCTCTGTTTCCGCCTAATCTCCATTAGAACGTTCCTGGTCAGCCACGCCGGCCTCCTGCCCCGCCTGCCTGACTTGCGATATTTTGGAATTGCCTTATCTTGTGCTTTTTATTTACTTAAAGCTCACTGTGAAAAGTTGACAACCAGTATACTTTCACAGTAATGTGCTTTAATCTTATTTTGTTTATCACATCTGTCCAAGCATGTAATCTGTTGTAGTTTTTCTTTTGTCATGCATCTTATGAACTCATATTTGAGGGATGAAAAAAGCTGAAACCTTACCAAGAATAATTATGAGCAGTGATTAATAAACATAAATGTATTTATGGAGATATAACATTTGCAATATTTTTTAATGAGTTCATCAAACTTACTGACTCAATGTGCCACACACTTATAAAGGAAAGTGTCTGCTATGTCTGCTTGCTTTTTGGTTGTAAAACTGTAGCAAGAACTTTGAGAAGGAAAATATATTCTCCCGTCGGCTGAAGTTATGTTGAAAGAACATTCCGATTCTGGCAGAAAATCAGAGAAGATCTTATCTGGTAGGGAGTAAAACATGCTGGCTGGTAACTTTGCAGACACAATAGAGCACATCAGAGTAATACCATATAAAATGACTTTAAAAAGCTTTTAGAGGTTTTCAGCATGGCTGCCAGTTTCGCTGTGACTTTCACTGATGTTCCTTTTGTCCAGCTAACTTTTGTGTCTCCTTATTTCCCAGAAGAGACCTGGGTACTTCTGCCTAGAGCGAGCTCTCAACCTGGCTATGCTTGTGGCAGTTCCTAAGCAAACGGCTGCATGGGATGCACAAGTACAGAGAGGGAGGTGCCAACTTGGGAGGTTAGAGTAGGGAAAATCTCACTTCATGGGGAGTGACCTGATGGGAAGGGTCCTCTCTGTCTCTCTCTCTCCTAAGGTAGATGGAGACTGGATGGCAAGTGCTTGGGGCTGGCAGAGGGGTATGCACTGACATACACTCTGTGTGTGTGTGTGTATGTGTACACACACACGTATAATACATATGTAAATAATCCCTTAGAATCATCATATTATTTTGCACTTTTCCTTTGAAGTCTGTCTTCTGTTTCAGATCCAGGAGAGGATTTAAAGCTGAAAGGTAGTCTTCCCATTCCATGCCCAAGGTCTATTAGTGTCACTTGTAAGAGCTCGCCTGCAAACCTTGTTTTTCCAGTGTACATAGAGCAAGAAGTCTGAAATGGCACTGCTGCTATATTTTTGGAGGATGGTGAACTTTTGAAGAAAAGTTCTTGATCTAAGTGTAGGTTTTGTATGATGCCTTAAAGTACTTTTTTTTTTTTCCCTAGATTTTGTTAAAGTATGTGTTTATCCACTTGATTATTTATTTACTCTCAGTATTAACTATATCTGAACACTTTGACAACTGTCTACAAGTGTGATTGAGTGTTGTACAAGCAACAGTTTATTTCATATAGCAGACTTTTTTCAGGAAAAAAAAAAACAAAAACAAAAAGACAAACGCAAAGGAATTTAAATTATTATTCTACTTTAAAAGCATAATACTAAATGATTAATGAAAATGTTGACACTAGAAAACTGCCTTTCTGTAGTACAGTAAGTCCAGAAGTGTTTTGAACTGCTAGCAAGCTGTCAAGCGCTACAAAATGAAATAATTCTAGTTCTTGTGGGCTCTTATGTCACATTTGCTAAAAAGTGGTGCTGTCAACTACAGTAATAGTCAAGAGACAGCAGTGCTGACTCTGTTTACAGTGAAAAAGCTTAGTGTGCTTGATTGAAGGACATAAAAGAATTTATCCTCATAAGGATAAGAAGGACTTCAAAAGTGCACTGTCCTCTTGCATGCGGTTTTAACTCCAGGTTTTATCTGGCAGCAACTCTGCCTCTAAGAGTTGAAATTATTTGATAATGCAGTTTTTAACATTTAATGATGTGCTGTTCCCTACCTGATGATTTTCTTGTTGTTGTCATTGGACAAAATGATCTAAACAACAAACATGCTCAACAAGGTAAAAGGTACCCCAAGGCAAATTAGCTTGTAGCTTTGCCTATAATATATTTTGGTGTCTTGCCATGTTCAGTGGATTTGTTTTGTTACGCGAGTAGTATAAATCTGTACATTTTCTATGCATGTAATGATTTGCATAGCTAGTAAACTTATGACTAAATTTAGCATGTTCTAACAAAGTGGGGATGCAACAGGGCAGACTGTAACAGTGTTGTTGCTCTCTTGCCATAGAGTTCTTAACTTTAAACATTTCTTACTCTTGGAATGATGACTAAGGTAATATTCTGTGTATGTCCTGTGGTAAGTTGCACTGGCATGGAAATTGGGTGAGCACTGAAAAAGTAATTTTAAAAATTAAATTTAAAATGTGCGATGTGCCTAGAACTACTTTACTGAACCAGAAATGTACAGTGATACTCTACTGTTTTGTTTCTGGTTGTCCTTTGGAAGTGTAGAAGTTGCGGATCTCATCCCTTTGCACAGTTTGGTGGTATTTTATTAATTTATTAGGTGAAGAATTAACACTTCTCTCAGCTCCCATTTGCCTTCCCCCTTTTCAGTGAGCAATATCCAGCACTTAAGACTAGACAGCATATGCTACCTGAAGAAGATGCTGTCATATAAAAGTTCATGTTAACTTTCCGGAGCACTTTTGATTCCATGTGGGTTGTTAACAGCTCATCCTAATCTCGTGGTTAGAGTCCCTTTGAAACCTTTCTATTAAGCATTTGCTGCTTTAATTTGCTTTCTCAACTTAGTATACTGCCACCAGGCAGTGTAATTATAACTTCAGAAATAAAATGTCAAGGTTAAAAAACATTTTGACAAGATTAATTTTGTTAATCTTCCAGCCTGTCTCTGGTAACCAGAACTCCGGTATTTCTAATATTTTGTCATCATCTAGGGGTGACAGCATCCACCTGTCTTCTGAGAAACAGAGCATGCACACTCTCCTGCCTTCTTTCTTTCTGCTCTTTTAATGGAAGAGACAACAGGCTGTAAAATATGCAAAAGCTCTGGCTGCCACAGACTAAATAACAATGAGACAGTAATTTGCTTCAAATCATGCATTTTCAAAGAAGAAGACTTTTAAAGACTATCGAAGACTTCTAAATCAACACTGGTTAGTTAAACTCAGGATTTATAATCTGGTAGTGTTGTAGTTTGGAAAAGGTATTAATGAATAGACTGGTTTACTTGTCATTCTGTTTAAGTAAACATAAATAAATGAAAATATAGATAAAAGTGAGGGATTTTTCCTACAGCAGACTGCTAAACCTGAATAATTTTGTATATATTATATCTTTGCTGTATAGCCATAGGAGTACTCACATCTGTGTCTGAAGTAGTCATGAATTTTTGGTTTGGTTTTCTTTTAAATAAGTCCTTGCCAAAATGCATATTTATTTTTATTTCCCCCATTGTGATTGGGAGATAAATTGAAGACAAGGTGACAGAGGCTAGGGGTGTTGCTGGATGACTGTGGTTGTCTGTAATAATACCTGGGGTTTTACTGCTCTAGCTGATTTTTTTTTTTTTCCTTATCTTTCTGCAGCGTGGCCTCAAGTAGGCTGTGGGATACTTTTCCTTATATTTGGATGTATCAAATTTGGAGACAAGGACTTTTCCTTACAAATTCAAATCCTACTGGGGGAGTGATGAAGAGGGAAAGAACTCACTCACCTGTTTTTAAAGTCGGTTACCCCATGACCAGTAATTCCAAGTGTTTTGCAAGTCTCCTAAATGCAAAATTATTCTCCCTAAACACCATGATTCATGCTTTGCCGTAGATAAATGCTTGTTCCACTTGGCCAAAGTGCAGTTTATACTTCATTTTTACAAATTTCACCCATGGTTTGTGGGGTTTATCTTTCAGTACCATAGAGCCCTCAATTTAAAATGAAGAGAAAACCCTAATAAGAGCTGGTGATAGCTAAGTAACAGCTGTTGAGGCATGATTCAGCATCTCCCCCCTGCAATGGGCACTTGTATTCTTATGAGATTTCTGTCTACCCAGTATTTGCAAACTCCTCGATGAACACAGTGCTGGTGACCAGAATGCAGGAACTGCTGCACAGGGTGGGCTCTGGGGTTTTCCTGTGCTCATCTCTGGCATTGGCCAGCAGTGGATGCTATGGAGGAAAGCGCATCAGTCCTTATCATGATAAGTTACAAAGCATCTGCCTTTTGGTCAGACCCTTTCTATAATCTTCATCTGATAAGGTATGACATATGATCTGGTGTAAGAAAGGCTGTTTAATTATTTGTTTTTCCAGGTTTATAAAAACTGCACTTACTGGTCTCACAAGCGCATAACTTGCTTGGTGGCACACATGAAGCTAAATAAATGTATTCTACAGGGATTTACTTTGCTGTGTATGTTTGGCATAAATAAATCAGTTTTCAAGGATGGTGTTTATCAGTTCTTTCGGCAACAATTCCCATGTCCTAATGTAGCAGGTTGAAAAATAATGCTTGCTTATTTTAAATTAAAAAATGAAAATGCAAAAAAAGAAAATCCCCCAGCACCAAGAAAAGAAAGCAATTAATGATTGATAACTTCAGTAACAAAGTTGGGCATGGAAATAAAAGCCTTCCCACCCCCCCCCACCCCCCCCCAAAAAAAAAAAAAAAGACAAAAAAAAACACCCAACACAATGACATAGCTGTATAGTTATATCTTACTTGATAAAGATGAGATGACTGTTTCGAGGCTTTTGTTATGAGAAACTGAGAAACTTCTCTTTTTTTTCTTTTTTTTTTTTTTTTTTTTTTTTTTTTTTTTTTTTTTTAAAACTTGAGGCCATTCTCTTCCTGCCCACAGAAGCACCTGCAAACTCTCACTGCTATTGACTGTGTTCTTTTAAGTTTTGACTTCTCTCTGGAGTTGTATTTCAGATAGAAGAATTTTGAACAATATGACAGAAGCACTTGTCAAAATAAAATCCACATAGCATTCCTAAATCCTGAGTGTCTCTCATTCTCAGTGCACCAAAGCAACCTCACTGACATGAGGCTTACTGTAGGAGAAATGGCAATGCTGGTAGGAAGGCAGCACTACCATCGACGGTAGTCCTTTCTCTCTGTGTGGTGCTGGACAAGGTGGAGGGCATCCCGGCTGAAACGTGTAGAGGAGAATGGATGGAGGCATGAGGGAGATATAGGGAAAGAAAGGAAGGAGTGATGAGAATGTCTTAGAAATCTGTATTTCTGCACTTAAAATCATGTGTTGTATTTTGCATAATATATATTTCAAAGCAGAATTGTAGGTTTTCAAGTTATTAACAGATTTTAGACTTCTGTAAAACATAACTATGCTAAAATGTTATTTTAAGTGTATGTCACTTAAAAGTGTCAGTCATGTCCTGCCTTTTTTAAATACATGTTTTGTTTTTTTTTTAAGCAAACTTAAAGTCATAATCCCCACTAAGACTGAAATGCAATTCAATGTAAATGATTATCAGTTTCTTCTCATAGTCTAGTGGTAGACTATCAGAATTTTCACTGAACTCCTAATGCAGGAGGATATAAATATGTAGTTTATACCTAATATGACTATGAGCAGAAGTTCCTTAGTGTGCATCTGTTTAGACAGTTTTGACTGTTTCAGGCTTTATCTTCCTGGCACCTTTACACTTGGCTAATTCATGATTAGAAGGAAAAAAATGTGGGGAATGCTTGTGGAGATTTTTGAAGTGAGATCGTTGAGCTGCTGGCCACAAGCCAGAGGCCTGCTTAGCAGTGGGTCCCTGGATAAGGAATGTGAACATCATCTGCCTTCAGGATACCAGGCTGAGTGGGAGTGAGGCTTCTCTTCCACTTGGGCTGTTTAACTCTTTATTTGTGAGGAGATCTTTTTATTATTGTTATTATTGTAAACATACGCATGTGTTTAAAAAGCCTGTATATAAATAGGGATATACTTTGCATAGGTATTGGTAATAAAGCAGCTTTTACGACCAAAAAGAAATGTGGGTTTTGGCATGGAAGATAGTGTTTCTGGAAAAGTCCTTACAAGTAGAATGAAGCTGTGAAAGGCGCACTCAGCAGAGAGGAAGGATGCGGCCCACCAATGTCTCTCGGTACAAGAGCACAGTGACAGATCTGAGCACCGCGGCCGGCTGTGCAAGCACGAGCAATGCGCATATTAAGGGAAATATCCAGCTCTGGTCAGGCTCTGTGGTGACTGTAAGTGGCCTGGCTTCAGCCTCAACATCCAGATATGCTCTGTTGTGTGGCCAGAGTAATCTAATAGGCAGTGACCTTTAATTGTCCTTCAGCCTTGCAGCATCAGGCTGCAACTGTCATAGTGTGAGTATTAGCCAGTAACGTTCCTGTCATGAAGCTGGAGTCCGAGAACAGCAGGTCTTCGTTCTTCTTGTTAGTTGAGGTAGCTTTAATTGGGATCTGACAGTGTCCATAGAAAGATTTGTGCTAATTTAGCAGGTGCAAAACAGAGCAACATATCTAGTGCAGGGTGAGGAAGATTTACCTTCCTTTATAAAGAATATTTTATTGCTATCACTAAAGAAGTTGTGATATTTCTGCACTTGCTTGTATCTCAGAGTTCTCCGAAATGATTGTGAAAACTATCACTGCTGACTTTTTTTAATTTTTGTTTTTCCCCATTATCAGTGGTGAACAAGCCCTGATCCTGTATGCTACAGGAAGGTCAAATGGAAGTCTGTTTAGTGGTGTTGGATAAACTGGCAACTTGACTTGAGCTGTTCACTTTCAGGTGGTTTATTTAAATTGCCACCTGCGAAATATCTTGTTTCTGTACATGTGGACATGAAGACTGAGCGGGTATTGCTCAAGAAATAGATCTCTGCTTGCTCAGATGAAGAAAAATCAAGCCTGCAGCATTCCTGGAATTGGTTCTGAATACTTAATTGAAAAAAAAAAAAACAACAGTGGTTGATTACGTGCATAATGTTAATTGTAATTTTGCTCTGTTCAGACATAACTGATGCGTGACTTAATTTAGATGCATTTCTTTCCATATGAATGTAATGATTCTTAGCTAATGTATTTGTCACATGTATTTAGTTTCCCATGCTTAATGTATAACATCCAACTTGACAACTCCTGCACTTGTTGGTGAGTTTAAGCTCCTTAAATGTGCTGTGTAAGGTTGTTAAGCTGCTGTTTTTAACTTCTAACTACCTCACACTTTTGCAGTGTCCTGGTCTAGCTCTAGAAAAGTATTCCATGTGCAGGGGGGGAGTTGGGCAAAGAGGAAGGTGGTGAGAGATGGAACTGTGAATGTACGAGCTAGTAACGGGAGACGTAAACTCTGCTTCAAGCAGTTTGTGGAGTCTCCAGGCAAAATTCATTCCAGATCTCTCTGCAGGAGGGAGCAAACACAATTCATTCCAATGTTTACTGGAAACTCTAATTATTCCAAAGCCCTGTATAAGGAAATTGTGTGAACAACCTGCAAGAGCAGATGACGGGCTTTTTAAAATAAGTTGCTGGACACTGTAGTCAGGAAAGGCAAATTTACATCCAGTATTTGTGAATGATACCAAATTTTTGTGTAGGCTGGTGATAGTACTCCCAGCCATACAAAGTCCTATCATCTGTGGTGAAAGCAAAACACAAAGTGTGAACGTTTAATGTTGATTTGTGTCAGTCTAAATGAACTCTACTTCACAGTGGAGGCTTTGGGAAGCATGAAGATGGAGTCAGCTTTTTCTGGAGGCTGTTCAGAGCCTGGTGTAAGTCTACCATTTGTCCTACTTTCAAATCTTTCTTCCAGAACCTGATGGTGCTGAACAGAGAGAAACATAAGGAAGAGAGATCAGAATCTTTTTCACTTGAGTAATTCAATAACTTTTTGCGTACTTGATGGAAATCATTCCCAATGATCATTCCCATGGGGGACATCAGGGGACTGGTGCTTCAGTCAGAGTAGGAACTGTCCTTTTGGTTCTCTGTCCATATGTGCAAGGTTTCAGAGCTTTGTTAGGCAATCAGATATGTGTGGTGCTCTTCTCAACATCTTTATTTTACTAACTGCAAAATGCTTCTCATAAACTTCAACTGTAAAGAATTTTCATAGATGTTGCCTTATTCTACTCCTGGAAAGCCTTCAAGCCTTTCCAAAAGGATGTTTTTGGAGCAGTCTCTGTATTGCACACAAAGTGACAACATGTTTAAAATACCTTGCTCTTTTCCCCAGACACTGATGAGCATGAGCAGTCAGGCGACTTAGCGTGTCTGAGAATGGCAGTCTGGAATAGGAACAATGGGACTGCTGGCTCCTGCTGCCACCTTGTTTGTTTGCAGCTAGAACAGGCAGTTGACTTATTTTCTTAATTTGGAATGCAGAACAGAAGACTGGAAAACTGCAAATGCTGATTGTGTAACTTCTCCAAGAGTAATCCTTTCAACTGTTGTCAGTCATTCCAAGGTTTATCTTTATGTTCCATGTAAATTGTTGTCATTTTGAAGTAACACAAGTAAAGGACTTGAACATCTCTTGACAGTTTCTGATGTTCTCTTAAAAAATAAAAATAAATTAAAAAATGTGAGTACAGTTTTGGGGAGCAAATTCGTGATATGCTCCCAAAAATACACATACACATTTTATATGGAAGTGTTAAATTCTCTTCACTTTAGGTTGCCATTCAAGCCATTTTTTTTTCACGTTCCTCCTCCAGCTCTTCATTTTTTGACAAACATTTATTTTTTCATAATTTTCATAATTTATATTTTCACAATGAAATACATGGAATAAAATTCTGAAATTCAATTCTAAGTGTTGACTGTCTGTATGGCGTAGATATTTATTTTTTTCTAGAAGAAAATATGAGTTAAGAAGATGCTTTAAGCCCTGCAAAGTTCAAGTATTGTGGTCAAGATTTGATGAAAACTTTGCATATATTTTCAATCACAAGAGCTTTAGAAAATACAACTTTATTTCAGAAGTACAATTTTCTGGCATAGGTTTTGTGAAATTGTTTTCCTCCTTTATGCATTTTCTATTTCGTCATATAAAGACGACTTATTTGGATGAGTTGCTTAGGCTTTTTATCCTGAAAGTGTTATTTGCTGACAAAATTGTAGAAAACATAGTTAGTAAAAGATGAGTGTTAAGGATAAAATATGTAGGTCAGCCTGGATGAAGTGGGCATGACTACCATCTGTTAAGAAATCAGCTTTCAATAGTATGTTTCCTGATGCTTCATTTTATTAAAAAAAAAAAAAAAAAAAAAAACTTCAAAAATAATTTTATTATTAAAAAAAAAAGCCTTTTAGCTCCTTCTATTAAGAAGAAATTGCTTCTTTATTCACATTTTTCAGAAATTCATTAAGTGCATTATATGAAAAATTGTGGACAATGTCTTAAGTATGCCAGGATGCACCTTATGCTGCACTACTCATAATTAACCGCAGGTTTAATTTGTTTTTGTGTTGTAAGCAGTGGTGGTTTTAGAAAAAACGGTACCAACTGCCAGCATTTTAGAAACAAACACAAAAAGGGTGAGAGGCTGGGAGAAGAGAGTAGAGAGAGAGAGGAGGTGAAGAACAATAGTGGTGGCACTCTTCCACTACAAAGAAGTTTAAGGGGAATCTGCATCAGTTGTAAACACGTCTGTTTATTGCTGCTTTTATAGCCTATAATTAAAATCTAGGCTGTTCAGCTGTAGTTCAAGTACAACCAACCTCAAAAATGCTATGAAGCAACCAAGATGCTAGACTGCACACACATTATGAAACTCTGCACGTTGTCTGCTGTCTTTGTATCCTGTTTAGTGACTGGAACTGAAGTGAAAAATGAACGTACTCATTAGAAGTAATAAATATGGATTGTTAAGCTGTAGCACCCTTTCACTAAGCTTAAATCAAATTCTTTGTAAGTTATTCATTTCTTTCATGTTGCGGAGGCATCGTAATTAAAAACTCCAATCTTTTAAACCTCTAAAAATGCTTGAGAATGGGATTGAAGCTTTTTTTAATTTTTTAATCTTGTGGAATTTCTTTCATTTTTTAATTAAATTCAAATAGATACGCAGTCGGTAGCACTAACTTGAATCTAAATGTAAGATTAGGGACATAGTATCTCTTCTAGCTTGATCTGGACCAGTTGAAAGTAACACTGCTTCCACTTTTTTCATTGCTGCCCTTAAGCTGGAGAGTGCCATGCCTGCATTTTGGTGAACAAAGTACGTGAACTATTTGCTGTGTCAACTGACTTGACACTGAAGTGGATTAAGGAAGTTTCCTATGATTTTACTTATTTATAAATTTTTGGGTGGAGGGGAATACTTATCTCCAGTGAAAGGGCAGTAACAAGTTTCTTGGGAGCAAGAATATCTTAAGCTGCTTTGGCTGTTTTCAAAGTGTGTACGAGTTTAATGAATTTGAGCTCCAGTTCCTCACTGGAGGCACCAAGCTGCTGCTGAGAGCCAGGGAGGTCCTCAGTAGTTTTATATTAACTATTAACTTTATTGCGGAGGGATGCCATATTTTATATTGGGATGCCATACTGTTGTTGAATGGTATAAACAAGCTCGGTACATTAAAACTCTATACATCTTCCTTCTGCTGGGCTGTCTGTAATAACGCTAAATTATTCACCAAGTCGTAATTGAAGCTTTCCTTTCTGGCCAATCTCCTAATTTGCTTTTAGGTTTTGTTCTGTTGTAGCTCTGCAGTGGTACAACAAGAACTGATGTGAAAGCACTTACTCTGAAATGGGCCTTTTGTTCTTCCCTAGCATGGCTGCTTCATCTATAGCTTTGGGTTCGCTTTTATTACTTTTTTTCCCACAGGGTCAGAAGTTCTTTGCCAGCTCTGTCTGAATAGAGCCTTTAAGGTAACCCTAGCTGGATTCCAGTCCTTCAGCAATTGAGAACTTGAGGAAGTAGTGGTCATTGTGGGGACTTGGATCATTTAAGTTGGGGAGATCCCTTTTAATTATTACTTTCTTGGTCAGGACATAAGAACATCAGACTAGCTTATCAGTTTATCTCTAGCCTGAGTCATCTCTTGCTGACCCAGCTATTGCAATTGATTCTTTCCCCCTTTTTTTTTTTTTTTTTTTTTTTTTTTTTTTCCATTTTGGAAAAACACCACATCTAATCATTCAGTTTTATAATCAATGTTCCTATATGTTGTGTCTCTGCTTCTAAGTCTCTTTCAGTTCATGTTTATCTTATGCCAGAAGGATAATGTTGCAGAAAACCTGATCTGTGGAGTCTCTTTCCTAGTTCGCATTGTCCAGGTGTTTGTTACAGTCATACATATCAATGGATTTAAGACTAACTGTGATATGTATGTGTCTTCCAAGAGGATGATCCACTCTGTCAGCAGCTGCTTCTCATTGTTCGTGTTACCTGCATACAGGTACATGAAGTCTTTCCCACCACAAGGACAGCTTCAGGAATTGTTCCGTCTGTCCTCAAGGAGCTCCAGTGCAAGACTTAACATATTTCTTTTAAATAAGAATTAAACATTTCTATGTACATTTTTTAATAGTATTTACATTTTTTTTCTTACCTATTGGTATCAATAACAAAAATACTTAGCACTCATAGCACTAATTGTCCTCATCACACCTTGTGAGTGGTGTTTCTTGCAACACTTCTCTAAAGTGTCAAGGTTTGTTTACATATTTCCAGTTCAGAAGCACAACATAGGGAAGTTAGTGGCCCTCAGCCTAAAAAGATGTAAGAGAAAGTTAACGCTGATGCATTTAAAACTACTTGTTCTTTGGTCAAAATACTACACATCTCTTTTTCAAGTTTCAAATTATCTTAATATGAAAAACAATCTGTGAAGACCTAATCTATATGTAAGCATTAAAGGAAACAGTGTCTGTCTGCATCAATTTGTAAATGCTAGTGTTATAAAGTACACTAAAAGAGGTGTATTGGAGCGGATTTAGAGACCAGAAGCCTACAAAGATACGGCAAATCGGTCAAGAAATATGATGTTTCCATAATCCACGGTCACTGCACTTTGTAAAGCATGTAAACAAATTTCTATGCATCTGGGGAAAAACTGAATCTTGTTACCATGCTCATTAAAATTAATGAGATTTAAATTTTGAGCTAATAGCCCTGCTTTATAAAGGATAACACTAAACATTCTCAAGAGGAAGTGTTGTTTCCCCTGCAACTTTATTTAGAAATTGTGCTATACGCTACACGTACATGACAGTTCATCTCTATCATGGAAAAAAATAGGTATCTGCAAGGGGAAAAAAAAAAGATTTTTTTTAGAAAGTATATGATGAAGTGTGAAAATTAAAACATCACATCAAAGAGAACAGAGCAGGCATGTTGGATCCTGCCACTCTTTCAGGAACACATCTAACTTTCCAGATAAGATTAAAGGATCTCTGGGTTGTGTCTGCTGTTCTTACATACTCCATGACATTTTTCTTCAGGCTTTGGTAAGAATTGTACCTGGGCTGCAGAAACCCTTCTTCCAATAGTCCTTTATACTGTTCTGCATGAAACAGGTGATTGGATTGGGGTTTGTTTCTCTGTAGTTAAACCAAGTCAGCTGGTCTAATAAAATACGTTGCTTGACGTCAGCCTTGGTAGATTTATGCATCTCACAACATTATGCAGCTGATCAGGTCACGAAGAGCCAGTCTGGTACAAAGTTATATGGATGCCTTCAGTGATTTTAAAGGAAAGTGATGTCTTTTTCTTGATGTACAGACAGTGCTGTCTTAAGATCTTGAATTGCTACACGCTGGCAGACTGACAGCTATTTCCACCAGAAGGCATTGACTTCCAGAACATTGTGCCTATCAAAACTGAATCGAGGAAAACAAATAGTGTGCATTGCAGTAACATTTTAGCAATAATGAGTATTAAAAAAAAAAAAAAAGAAAAAGAAAAAGAAAAAAAAAAGGATTAAGCCTTGGCATATCTTTGTTTCGGTGAACAAAGCAAAGCTTTAAATAGCAATAGATAACAGAAAAATGAAAGCCAACCATGCTCGTGCCAAAGCTCTGATGATGGTAAGTGTTTCCACTCATACCAACCCTGGGACATTCTCATTAGCAGATGATTCTCTCAAGGTTTTTAGTACAGACTGTGAAATGACACTGTATGCCTGTTCTTTTCCTGACTGAAAATGAAAAGCCTTCTTCTCTCTTCTATTGCTTGATCATCCTTTGTCTTTTGGCTTGTAAAGTCTTCTCTGGATGAATAGGACGTCCATTGCAAACAGTCCCACTGCTTCTTTATTGCTTGAGGTTGACAGCCCTCACTGTGCCCACGAGCAGCGCTGTACTCCCAGCATTGGATTTGATCACAGCTTGGTAGCTCCAACTTTCTGGACAGGGAGACTGTGGACCCCTCTGTTCCAGCATCACAAAGCAGGTGCTGTGGTCCCTGGGTTTGGGGCTTCTCTGTCATGTGTGTGAGGTGTACTCAGAGCTGGTAGGGGGTTATCTGGGACCCTGGTCCTTCTGGTAGCTTATGATAAGGAGCACAGAGCTGCCAGCCTGTCCCTTGGTAAGGCTCTTTCCAAAAGGGGACAGGGGAGAAGAGGAATGAATTATTTAGTACCCAACTGTGAGCTAAGTCAGTCCTATTTAGCTGTGTGTTCTCATTCTCACCCGTGATTAAAAGTTGGATTGAAAAGGTGGTATGACAGCTAAACAATTAACATTATAATGCTGCCATTACTAATGGATTTTTTTAAATCTCTAGCCACAAAGATTATTAACCTATCTGTCCGTGATACATATGTAGCAAATTTCATACAAATGTAATCTATCTCATCTCTGGGGGAAGGGGGCAACAGTGTCAAGATTATGCATTTAAAATTAATCACGTCACATGTAGTGTTAAAGTCAATTTCTATGGTAGATGTGAGGGCAAGGTGGTATTTTTATGTATACTTACATTTTAGGATGCATAATGACCTACTTCTAAATTTATATAAGATCTTTCTAGTACAAGGGACTGAATTATTTGTCCCAAGGGTTAGTGAAACAGTAGATACTTGCTTTGCTCCAGGAACATCTGACTAGACTTGACAACGAACCATGTTCTTCTTTGGTGTCTTATTTGGGATGTACTGTAGTGGATTGTCTCTGGGTGGTTAGTTGTGTGGGTTTTCTTGTTGTTTTGTTTTGTTTTCTGTGTGCTTAGAACACAGGATTTTTTTTCATTAAGTGATGAATATTATACATGAAAAGTAATCTGGTGTTAAATGCAGGATGTTTGTTGTTTGTCTGGTGTTTTTTTTTTTTTTTTTGTTTGTTTGTTTTGTTTTGTTTTTTTCTCCCTTTTCTACCTTCTGTCTCTCTTGATTAAACAAGTAGGACAGTTTTGTTTGAACTAAATTTTCCTCTCTTGGGTCATTGCAATAGCATGATTTAATTACTACAGCAGCCTCCTTAAGAAAGTAGACTAGATAGAAGTAACGGTTTCTTTGCATCACAGAGTACTTCGGAGAGTAAGTAGCACATGTCCATGGCCAACAAAAGCATCTGCTCAACAGAGGCTGTGATTTGGATGGTATCTATAAATAATTTTATAATGCTTATAATTTTTTTTTCTTTAGCCAGATGAGACTGTTGGATATAATAAAGCTGACAATTTGAAGTATAACAGAGAAAGCCATGAAAGCATTACTTGGAAAAAACTGTTGCTGTGTTTATCCAGGTGGACATGAGTGAATGTAACTTAATAATTTTATAATAGCTGTAGAGCTAAGGTCTCAGTATTGATTCTTTTTTAATTCTGTGAAAGTCACTCAATGTTGCTTGTAACTCTTACTTTGGATTGCTCAGTCTTGCACTGGCTGTGTCCACATGACTTTCATCAGGCTTTTCATTGTTCCCATTCTTCTAGTCACAAAATTTCAATTGACTACAGTTACGGGGTGAGACGTACACTTTCCGTTTCACTGCTCAAATTCTCTCTACAGTGATTTTTCACTGCTGAATCAGCTCTGAAACAGCTGTTAAGTCTTTTTCTTCCAAAGCCATAACAAAAACAATCACATAATGTTGATTTGATGCTGCAGTTTTTCCAGATTTTTCTAAATTCATGCCTTTCTATTGTGAGATGTGGGATTTTGCTGTATGCTTATTGCTTTGAGAATTGCTAGAGATGAATTGTGATACTGAGGAGCTGTTTTGAGCCAATGCAGTTGTAAAGGTTTGAGGACAATGAGGACAAGTTAGGATGGTACTCTTTTGTTTTTTATTTTTTAACAGGTCTTCCTGTTGTACATATTGTCGTATACCTATTATTTGTTTTGATTGATTTAGAATGATAAGGCTCCTGGTAACAGATGATAAGTAAAGATAAGTACTGCTTATGGGTTTAGGACACAATAGCTATAAATAATATTGGATGCTAATGTTTTCTTACTTCTATAAAACGGTGAGGTGATTTGCAGAAGTACTCTTGGCCTACTTTTGCTGTTTTTGACTTAATAGAGAAGAATTAGGCCAATACTTAGCAGTTGTGACAATTCTTCTCCTAAATTTATTTCGATTTGCCTCAGCCTCATGCCTTTAAATTGTTTTTTTTGGAGGAGACAGAGGTAGTTGGTAGTGCGTGCTTCTGAGGAAAGATGGGAGCAAACATACTTAGTTCTGAGGCTCTCCTGTGGCAAGAGGAAAAGCAGAAAGTTTTGAACCTGAAGTAATTGGATCATGTTTACCTCAAACCATGAGAGCCTGCTGCAATTTTAGCTTAGTTAGCACAATTCTGTTTTTTGTGCCTGCCTTAAAGTCTTAATTGCTCATGTACCATTGTAACCTTACGGGCTGCAGGTAATGTAAAATATGAGTCACCCTAGAGAAGTTCAATCACTGCTGTTGGCAGCCAGAATACAAGTCTACTTGGGATGCAGGATCAGTGTTTTCACACCCTTATGGAAGCATAAGTTGGTAGTTGTTGAAGGGCAACCATGTTTTCCTCTCTTCTTCCTGAGCTTGAAGAGAATTTTAAAAAAGGAGCACAAAGCAGTTGCTGGAGGATGCAGCAGTTTTGACAGATGGGTTGGAGCCATATTCAGTATTCACTTACAGTTTCACGTTCAGATCTGGAATTCTCGAGGTAATAACTTGAATTACTGGGAAACATTATTGAAACATTAATAAAAGACTTCAGACAGAGGGCACACATCATTCCTGCCTTCTTCAGAGCTGGTAACAAAAGCCTTTTCTTAAGTCCATGTAGCAAATTAGTTTGAAGGAATACAAAAAAATTGGAAAGCCCTATTTTGGAAGTAAACCTCAGAATATTCAGAATACAAGGTGGTCTTTGTCACATGTATCCTTCCAGCCTCCTGCCTCTTAAGCACCTTGGGTTAGGTGGTGGAGTCATCTTCAACTCATTTGAGTTCTGGAAAAGTGCCCATCTTTTTGCTTCCTACATAACAATTGCCAAAGGAGATCTGGAGCTCTTATTTGTGTGCCCAAAGTTAAGTGGTGTAAGTCTGTGTCTAGACCATATCGGCATTAGCAAGGAGAGCAGTGCAGTAAAAGTGGACCTCTGAGTGAATCAGGTAATGGCGAGGTTCCCGCATCCACACCAGGATGGGACCAGTCAGGATGAGCTCCAGTTTGGTGCCACAGCTCAGTGAGCACTGGCTGTGCTCCTGGAGCATGCCTTCTGCTTTCACTTCATCCAAAGGGGATTTGGTGTCCATGCTCCACGACTGTCCTGCAGAGCTACCCAAATTGTGGTCAGAAGGGGTGATCAGGAGATTTGCAGAGGAAGTGTACTTCTAATCTGTGCTAAAATGCAAATGTGGGCACACCTTAATTTCCTTTAGGCTCCACACAGAAAAAAAGAAAGCTGATGGAAAGGTCCTTTTGATTACATGGCTTCTTTTTTTGTATTAAAATCAGAGAGGCCTCCAGTTTGTTTTTCCATTTTCTGAAGCTTCCAGGGTGTCATGACCATTGCGCTGTGTTCAGATGGGTAAAGGGTATCACATAATTTCCATCTGGCATGTCCTGGGGGATATGCTCTCAAGATAATGATGACAGTAACTTTAAGTGCATTTTGCTGCAAATTAAGCCTGTTTTCTTGTCATGAACTTTGCCAATCTTTGCCAAAATGCCAGGTAGTGAACAATGAAAGCCAAGTGGTAAAATGGTTGTTTTAGACACCAAGCAGTGAAGAGGACTGCATGGCTACCTGAGTGAACAGTGAACATCAGTAAAACACTTGGTGCATGGCACTTTCAAGGCAGTATCTGAACTGAGTTTACATGAAGAAAATTTATGTTCCTATCATGTTTGACATCTACTTCTTAACAGGGATGTTACCATTAAACTGTTTTACTAAATGCACCTTGAAACTGATTAATAAAGTTGTGCTTTATGCTTACTCAATAGTTTAAACCTGTTAAAAGTGCTAGTCCTTGGTGAAGTGACACAAAGAAATTTGTCTTCTGGCTAGGAAGAGTCTATACCTTCTCCAAACTGCACTAGTCCTATTCTCAGCAGTAATTTCAGTGCAAAACTGGTGCGCAAGGCCCAGTTCACATCACTGTGCTGTTGTGTTTTTCTTAGGCTCTTGCATTGTACTCTCTGGTTTTGTATTTATCGGATGGTTACTGGAAACGATTGCCAACTGACTCACCAGTGAAACAGCCTCAGCAGAGCTTGCTTTTTCATCTGACTTCTGGAGACTGGGACTGTTTCATTAGTGTTGTTTAGGATAGATTTGCTCTGGGGGTAATTAAGTATTTCTAAATAGATAAGATCAAGCCATACAGCAGAAGAGGCACTATACACTGGAACTGGTCTTTGTTCAGAAGTTGGATGCTTCAGACCAGAGCAGTTAGAAGCAAGGCTTTCTGAAGTGCCGGCTTGTTGTTATCTTAAATGCGGCACCTGTTTGTCACGGTGGTTTTGTTTGCTTGTTGTTTGTTTTGTGTTTTAAGGGAAACTATAATTTCTAAAACAAAACATTTTACTAGGGATCTTAAAATGCTGTTTCTCTCAGCATGGGCTTTTGTGCCTCTTCAGGAGAAGAAAAATTAATGGAAAACTTCAATAACCAGAGAGCCTAGTTCAGGACACTTGTGACAGTGTGAGCGATTAAGCAGGTTGTGAAGTAATGCCTCCCTATTCCAGCAATTAATTTTCTCTTCTCTGTGGAAATGTCTTTACCTTCCTAGGTTCTTGCACCGTTCCTCATGTGCAGATTTTTTGCCCAAGACAATAAAATCTGAAGCGACAGACAATTCACAAAGCTGCTCCGTCACCCCAAGTTTTGGAAAGCATCACCCTTTTGTTACGTCCTCTGTTCAATTTAAAAACAAAAATGCAGTTACCATGACAACTCTTGCCCACACTGGAAATCCGTTATTGGGAGTTTCTGGCATGGGTTTTATTTGCATATGCTGCAAACTGCACTGTTATTAAACAGACTGTTGACTGTTCTTCCAGTCACTGACTTGGACAACTGATGTGACAGTAGTCACAACTTTCTTCTGGTTTCAGGTAAGATGCTCATGCACAGCTTTATATAGCTGAATTTGCATGCTCTCTACTTGTGTATATTATATGTTATATATGGTCTTTTTTCTTACAATCTGAAGCCATGCTTACTTGTTTAAATCATCAAAGAACTTGAAAAAAAAGTATTTTTTCAGTTGCTGTCCTTTTTGTAAGATATTTAGTTAGATGCTTTCTCATTTTGAGAATATTTTGATCCTTTTTTCATAAATATTTAGTATACTCTGTGTCTTCGTTAGTTGTCTTTGTTATTATTATTATGAATTTAAGTCTTTAAAATGATTCTTTGTACTGTACTTTGTCTTCTGCATAAATCATGACAATTAAAGTATGCATTTAGGACCCAAAATTCTTGATGGTCTTGTTTGATCCTTGAAAATCTATCTTAAAGTGACTGTTGAATATATTTCTAGTAGTGTACAGTAATGCGGTCAGCTTGTATTACCAAAGGCTGTATTATGATTCATGTTACTGGATGGCAGTAAACGATCATATCTGATAAACTCAGCTTTTTGTTTTTTCTTTTAGGAATTTCCATGGGATGCAGATCATGCCACTGGAATGCATTTGAGTAAACGATGAGTTCTGTATTTCTCAGGAGTCTTCCAATACCTTTGCTTAATTACCTTTTAATGGTGTTCTAAGTGAGCTGATGTGAAACGAATGGTCTTGGATCATGAGTGAAGAAAAAAGCTTTGGTGTATCTCAGAAAATGCTGTCTCCTTCAAGAAGTACTAGCAGCTGCTCCTCCAAGCAGGGAAGTCGACAGGTAATACAAATGCTTTGTAACCAAACTGAAAGCGTTAGCAAAACTGGGTGTTACTTTTGCTTATGAATACCAGTGAATCTCTTAAATTCTGTTTTCCTGTTGATTGTTTTATTTTATCACTTCTTTGGCTTCCTCACCCTCTTCTTTTTTTTTTTTTTTTGTCTGTAGTAGGATCTTCTTTTCAGTCAAATGCAGTTATACATGTTATACAAAGATTTATTTGTAAAATAATGTGTATATATATACATATATAACTTGCCTGAATTGCAAGCACTTGTAAAATTGAATTCTATCACATCGTATGTACGGTGTCTTTATAGTGAAATATTGCTGCTGTGGAGTCTTGATCTCAGTGGTTTGATCTTGAAATCCCAAATCTTCCTTAGAAGATACCGCTTCTGTGGTAGAATATTGGGCAACTGCTCTGCTTATTTCAAGTTTCCAGGGAAAGATGTGAGTGCGTGTGTGAAAGAGAATGCATTTTTCTGAAACTTGACATAGGGCCTCTTTGACATTAAAATGTGCCTGTGAATGCCTCTGTGCCTGTTGCTGCTGTAGACATGTAGTTAAGAAAATACATATTTGTGTAACATGATGCATCTGGATACCTAATGCTATATGAAACATCAAACCACACTTTGCCTTCTGCAGAAGTGATCATTTAAGCTGTTCTTTCAGCCTTACAGTTTTAAAAGACCTGACTGGGAGTGTTTGTACTTGATGAGTAAGACTGCTTAAGACAGCTTTTGTTAGTGGGCAAGAAACATTGACCAGTAGCTGTGCTGAAAATTAAGTTTAAACACACTGAAACCATGCCTGTAAAATGATGAGCAATATGCTCAACATAAACTTTTATTTGTACAGATGCTAGTTTAGTGGAGCTCTTGGAGCTGCTTCAGGTTGAAAATTTAATTGGAACTGAGCATCCAAATCCCCTGAAAGCTTTGGAGTCCTCAGCTGTGTGTTGAAAAAGCACCTGCTTTTCTGGGACTTATGTCCCTGCCTGTACAATTGGCAAGGTGGACAAATCTCTGAGCAATTTGTGCATTTTAAAATGCTGTGCTTGTAAGAAATGCTGTGCGTTTCTAGTACACTAAGTATGGAAATCTTTGCTTTCAGGACACTTTTTGTTTTCCTTCAACATTATTTTTTATATCCTCAGTATGAGATTACCTTTAAAAGCATAATTTAAAACATTTTGTATTGTCTGTTCCAGCAGCTCATGTCAATCAAGTGTTTCGTATAGTATTTCAATAATAAGATTTACATGAGCATGACTAAATCCACTGGTGCTTTACATAGCCAGTAAAATCAGCCATACTTATCCAGGAGGAATTTATGCAAAAAACTCACTGCCATTTAACATGACCAAATCAGTTGGCTAGCTGAGGCTTTTGATATTATTGTCAGTGGATCCCATTTCTTAACCATTTTATTCTCACCTGCTCTCTTTTGGAGAAAGGAAATAAATCAGTAAAGTTTAATATCACCTTGTCTGCACCTACTTTTTTAGTCTTTGATCACCTGTACAAAAATCAAGGTATATCTGACAAAGGTGAGAGATGCAGCTTTCTGTTTTATTTGTATTCCTGGTGCATCCATGTTCATTCAATATAGTCAGGCAGATGGTAAGTTGCCTCATACACCTATCAGGTCAAGCTGAACGGAGATATAAAGTAGGTTGTTGCTCAATCTATATTGAAGGCAGTACAGTCTATAATCATAATAATTCATCATAATATGAGGCATAGTGATAAATATCTCCACTTTGATTAATGTTTCACTATTAAACCTTTCATGGTCACTCATGGCAGTACCAAGTAAAAGAATGCATCTGCATCTAGAGAATGTAAAAGAGTCGAGTGACTTCTCCATGTTTTCAGGAAGTGTTAATGAGAGAGGCAAGCCCTCGAAAGTTGGGGGCAGTTTGCATGACTTGTTATGTGCTGAGACATAATCACTAAGCAAGACTAAAATTTCTTCTTCCTTACTTTTCATATATAGTCTGAAAATATAGAAAAACATTTTTTCAGAAATTAGTTATTCATTTTAAGGTGTTTGTCATTTTATTTTTTATAAGAGAGACTTCTAATATTAGGGAATTCCTTAATACTTTCTCTACTCTCTTCTTTACCAAGTGTAATATCTTCCTAAGTTATCCTGTAACTTTGTTTGCATTGGCCAAAGTGATCAAGAGGTCTACAAAGTAGCTAAGTTTACAATGTTACTCCTGTTTAACACATTGTGGAAGTTTAAATCATTTTGCCATATGCTCTGCAAAATGTGGATTGTTGATTTTGGTATTACTTTGTTTATCTTCCAGCTCTATGGGAGGCTTCTTACTCTTTGTTCCAACGTTTGTGCCCCTTCCAGCCACCTTCAGAACTATATTTTTTGCTTGCAACAGATCTGTCTGGATGCATTTTTCTGTGCTGCTGATCTGACATGGCAACTCTTTTAATCTGATTAAGTAAACAAACAAACAAACAAACAAACAAAAAAACTCTGGACAGCACAGAAGGAAGGGATTGAGACAGTTTTTGTTTGTTTTTCCCATAAATAGTGAGATCTGAGTTCTGAGTCTCTTTGTTTTCCTAGTCACAAACTCTGTTGCAAGTAGACACTGGCACCATGTAATAAGCAGCTCAAGACTGGGACGTGGAACCACAATAGTGTAAGGCTACCACTGGGGCTCCTGTGACTGCTAAAATTTAGTTATTACTCCTCACGGAACAACATGTGCCAGTGGTATGGAGGATAAATGGAGTCCCATGGTGCAGAGGTAGGCCACCATGCCAGAAGCGTTGACTTGAAGTAGGGCCGCAGGACTTTGAGGGGCCTGCTCCTTCCTTTGCTAAACTTGGTGCCCTTTTTCTGCCAGATGCAATACATTTGCAGTGTGAACTGCAGACACCAACAGTTAATGGTGTTCCACTATGTTCACCTCACCCTGAAGCCCCGTGGCAGGTTGGAGAATACTGCCACATCTCACCTCTCTGCTGTTCTCTGCCAGCCATGGAAAGGGTTGTCTTCCACAAAGCCACAACTCAAACCATGTGTTGTGAGGAAGGAAAGCTGGTCTTAGTCTTTCCATTTAAACTGACCTATGTGCAAAAGTAGATATATTATGATAGTCATTTCTAAGTCTAATATGCTAACTAGCTTTTTAAATAGATACAGTAGGGAAAAAAGCCTTATGACAGGAGAGCTGCTTAAAAATACTTCATGTTCTAAAAAAGAAAATTAAATCATTTCTGCCAATTTTATGAACTGTAACAAATGCTTTAGTTGCAGCTGATGCCAACCCTTATCCTCCACAAAGCGGGTTTCTATTTTTGGCACTTAAAATATTCGGTACAACTGACTGCATTTTACACTGAAAGAAAGTCTGGCACTGTCATCTGTTTCGTTCAGGGAGCTGCAAGTGCAAGCATCAGTCTGAGAGCCCTTCAAACTCTTTGCTTCATTCTTTCTCCTGAAATAATTCACCTTGAGGAGCTCCATGGTACATAATACTGCAGAAAATGGGAAGGCTTTTATTTTATTACATAAAGAAAATAAATACAATTACCTCATGACAGACTTCTCTCTGAAAACCAAAGTGTATGGGTTTTTATTCTCAGCAACACAGCAGGTATGCTCTTCAATGGCAGTGTGAATTTCCCATGCTGGTCTGAAATGAGCATCTTTGGACCTGAGAAAAAGTAACAATGCTACTTTCCTCCATCAGCCTTGAGTGAAATTTCTGTCTCAGGCAGCAAAAGCAAGGTTGATCATTTTGTGCAGATATTGGCCCATAATGATGCAAAACTTTTGGTAGGGTTGTAATATTACTTTTGTTTTGGGGGGGAAAGAGGGGAGAAATATGTAAAGAGGTGTTGTGGGATAAGAATCAACAAAATGGACCGTAATGTAAATGCTTCCAGTAGCTTTCATGAGGTTCTGTATTTCTAATTTGCTCCTCTGCTGTTTCAGACAGATGAGACCAAATGATAACCAACCAGCCCACTTCATTTGCCTTTATTTTAGAGAGTAAGCAGTTTTCTTTTGCTTCAGCAGCTGCTCCCAGCAATAGCCAACTGACGCTTTTTTCTCATTAGATGAGGTGTCAGATCTCTCGCAAAACAAATCCTGATAGAGATCCTGCAGGGCTTGGGTTAAGAGCAAACAGATCCAAAAACAGTCACAGCAGCAGTGTTTTGAAAACGTTGTGAGTTCAGGGGTTTGTCTGGGAAAGGTTGGGCTCTTTGGCTAGCCGTGTGGAACAGAGCCCATTGCTTGTTGTTATTGCTGTGTTGAGCCTTGTGGTTATCCAGTAGTTCCTCATGCAGTTAATTCTCTAAACTATTCCTTGCATTTCCTTGTCTAACCTAGAGGATTAAATAGTCTTGTGCTTTTAAAAGCATTGGTCCATTTCCAGTCCAAGTAACCTTTGTGTAAGCTTGCAAAAACATGAGATTGCTGGTTTAATGTGAGTAGGAGACTTGCCTTCCCCTGAGATTTGGCAGGCCTCTGGGCCTACTCAAAGGGAAGTAGTTCTACTTCAGCTCTTCTTCCCATTTTCACACTCCTTAATTTTGAAGACACTTTCTTGGCTGCCTCACTGAGCAAAAGAACAAGGAGAGATGTGGATCTTCTGCAGGAACAGGGGAAACATCTTATGCCTGGACTGCAGAAGAGTCCCAGACTAAAATTGATTGTGATACAGGCCAGGATATGCTCTGTATTTAAACTTTTTACCAAAACTGTTGACGCTGTGTATCCCAGGTGGGTGTACTGCCACTGAACTACTTCCCAGTGCTTTCTTTCTCTTTCATCTCATATGCCCAATGTAGCATGGATCTGTCGATTTTGAGGAGTCCCTTTAAAATTGAATCGAGATTTCTGTGGCTGATTGTGCTCATATTTGTGCTTGTGTCCTGCAAGTAGACAGCTTTATTAACAATATACAGTGTTTAAGCTTAAACAAACTCTGTGAGAACTGGATCCAAAGTTCAAGAAACTGGATTAATTAGGCAAGACAACAGAATACTGAAAAGGATCTGCTGTTTGATAGTCTTGACTGCTATCAGATCAGCTTTCAATGGAAAAATGATGTGTTTGCATACTGCAGTTTAATATATTTTGGGTAAGGCAATGGAAATAACATGCTTGGTAATCATGCAATATTGCTTTTAAGCTCTTCTGGCTAATTTCAAGAAGAAACAAAAACATAAACATGCCATTCTTCTTAATCTTGTAGATGTGCCCATTAGTTCTTAATTAGAATCATCTTTCATTAATTCCATTAGGTTTCACACTTTTTTTTTTTTTAATGTTTACCTCAAGTCCCCAGTTTGAAATCAGCTCATGTCAAGATTCGTTATATATTAGCTCATTTAGGAGAACATATTTCCCAAGGAGAGGAAATTTTATCCACATGTGGAGAGTGAACAGCAGAAAGTTCAGCTGTTACATGCTTAATGTAAATTGTAGCATTATACCGTATTTGATTATATTTAAAGAGGGTGCTCTGTCATCATAAGTCCTAATGCTTGTAATTATATACAGGTTAATTAAATAATCTTTAACAAGCAAAGAAATTCCAAACTCACTGCAGAAAGCAGGTGGTCTAATATTTCCATTTATGGCAGAAGAGACGGTGGAATATAAATTCTTTTATGCTTTCAAGGTTGGAACACTCTGTGAAAAAAGAAGAAAAGTCCTTAATTGTGGAGGCTTATAGCTGCCTTTGTACTTGAATAGCTGTCAAACCACAGCTAGCAAGCCATAGCTGGCTGTCACTGTAAGGGCACAAGCTGACTCTCTGCTTCATTTTCTGGCTGCTTCACCCCACAAAAGACTTGTGCTGCTGGTGTCTAGCAGCAGAGCGTGCACTGCTGTGGCTCATGTTGCGCTGATGTGCTGGAGACAGCCTGGAGACCTTCTGCTCTTCATTCAAAACATTAGCTGCTGGTGTCTATGAGTAACTTATCTGTTCCCTGACCTGGTATCATAGCAATTTTCCCCTAAGTAGGAGAGGATTTGTGATTATTTAGAATCCTAAGGGGGTCCCACATTGAGAAAAAAAAAAAAAAAGAAAAAGAAAAAGAAAGAATATGGAGTGAAATTTCTGGTTTTCAACAGCAAAAATATGGTTTCATGAGTGTACTAGTTAGAAATAATGGTATTTAAGGAGCTGTCAAAATATTGCAAATTGGAGGGAGTAAAGGAGCTGTGCATTACAAAACTGGCAAGCATAAAACCCAAGCCCATAGGGGCACAAAATGCATGCTGTGATAACAATTTAATTTAGAATGAATGCAGTTTTGACTTACCTTCAGGCAGCAGAACATCATGGCTGATCTGTAGGGTGTGGAGTGATGGGAGCTGCTCAGCCCCATTTCTGGTGCTGGCAGCCTGCTGTGTAGTGCTGGCAGAGGGAACTCAAGTCGAAGAATCTGACCAATTTTGCAGTTTGTTCCATAAAGTGCAGTACAAGGAAAATAACAACAAAATAGTGGAGTGCTGCCACTAATGTGTTGGAATAAGAGATCATGTTGTTTAAACTATTTAATGGATGGCTTTTTGTCTTATTCTGGTAATGGGCATATAACCTGACGTAATTTTTGTGGTTAGTTTTAGATTTCTTGGGGTGAATTTTAAGGATTCTAAAGATGAATAAATGAGCACAACTAGCACTTTTGCCAATTTTTGTTTAACATTTGTTTTAAAGTTTTTGAGTCAGTCTTTTTTTTTTTTTTTTCCGAAGGGAAAAGCTACTTCCCTTTGTAGCTTAAATGAAAGATCACAAGTACTCGCCTGCCTGGTGTAGTTCTGTTTTCTCATAAGTGTTTCATAGTAGTCCTTTACATTGTTAAATTCTACAGGTTAAAGTATTTGTCTTTTTTAAGTACACGTCAGTGGCGCAAGCCATGACATTTTCTGTTAGTTGTTTATAATTAGGGATCTGTGGAATCCAATGGTAGCTGGCAATAAATAATTCATGAAATCTGTCATCAGAAATCTTGAAATTCATGTTACATGGTCATTAGTAGTTTTCCCATTTGAAAAAAAAAAAAAAAGTAAAAAATCTCATCAGATAAATTCTTTTTTCTGTTGCATTGCTGCAGGATATTTCATTTAAGACTTACTGACAGCAGAAGAGAGATACTCCTTTAATTAGAGGTGTATCTGATGAAAGTGGGGGAGTATTTTACTTGTACTCTCCCTTTACATCATGTTCTTCATAGTACTTGAATTACTTAGCTGGCTTGTTCTTTTTCTTTATTTTATTTATTTATTTTTTTACTATTATTATTACTTTATTTTTTATTTTTAGGGAGAGTGCAGTTCATTAAAAAATACAAAGCCTTTAGTAACTGAGTATGGGCAAAAGAGCATTATAGAAATGTCTTCATTTTCAGACTTTTATTTCTGTTTCATAACCTACAAAGCATATCCTTTTAGCATAGTCAGTTTCTGTACATGACTGCAGAAAGCTTTTTATGGTAAACTGACTAGGCTGTGGCTACATACTGTGTGTGTACCCACAGAAAAATATACATATAAAATTCTGGTAAGCATCTACCTTCAATGATGGTTCATGTCATAAAAATAGCATTTTTATTTAGTTTATATTGTACCTATCCAAATTTTAAAAATTATATCTTGTCTCTTCGTAGATACATAGGAAATGTATAAAGAAGGATCTAAGGTTAGATTTCAGCATCCTTTTGTTTTTGTTTACTCCTCTCCAATCTGTTTTAACAATTCTATCAGTTGGAAGGAATAAGATTGAGATTTGGATTTTCTATTTAAGCAGGACAGCTGGGAAATTGTAGAAGGACTCCGGGGAGCAATGAATTGTACCCAGGAACCACAGAAGCAGGAAGGCTGCTTGCTGAAAAAGAGGAAATGGCCTTTGAAGGGCTGGCACAAGGTAGTAAAGGAATGTCTGTCTGAAAGCCTGGTGCCATTTGAATGTGACTTACTGGGTGTGTTGTTACAGCAGAAATAAAAATAAAAAAATTAAGAGCATGGAAAGTGTTCTCCAAAGAAGTATGTGTGAGTATTTGGGGTAGGCTTTTTTTTTTTTTGGTTTTGCATAATTGTTTTTTTTTGGTTGTCTGTTTGTGTGGTTTTTAATTCTCTGCGTTTCTGGTTACAGAGATACTTCTTTTTGGACAGAGGGATTTTGAAATATTCTAAATGCCAAGCCGATGTAAGTAATTTAAAACCCTTTAAGGTCATTATAAGGTAACAATAGTATGTTATCTGAAATACTAGTAATTCCATATTACTGGTTAAGAGAAGTAGAGTTTCAGCAGCTCTAAACAGTAGGTCGAAGGCAGGAGAATGATGGTCTTAGCAGGTCTGTCCTTCTGCTTTATTCTGGGGTTATTGCATTCTCTTTACTTTTTTGCAGATAGAGAGAGGGAAGCTTCATGGCTGCATTGATGTTGGGCTTTCTGTCATGTCTGTAAAGAAATCAACAAAATGTATAGATTTGGATACAGAAGAGCAGATATACCATCTGAAGGTAGGTCTTTAAAATTATTTAAAGTTTACTCCCAAAACTGTAAGGGTATAACAACATTAAGTCTGTATGGTGGAGACCACATTTATTTTTACTAGTAGTAGGTTTGTTAGTTGCCCTAATAATTTTTAGTCTCAGGAGACTAGTTTTACACTTTATAATTTCAGAGATTTTACTGTACTGTTCCAGAGTTGGTAACCCTGTTACAAAATTATTCTCTAAGTAGAAACTTGGAAGATACCTCATGTTTAGCAGTACTCTGTTCTCCACCATTTTTTTTCAGCAAAGGATATGCACTTTTTATATAAGTGCTTTTATTTTCGGTATTTGTATCTTGTTCTTTGTTTTATCTGTAGGAAGTATTCTCTATAGTCAAATGTATGTATAGAACTGTATATTCTGTCTTGTGAAATAAATTGTTGTAAAATTCATCACCAAAATCAAATTTCCGTTTGCAGTTCATTAAACCTTGACTAAACCTTAAAACTGGCAACTAAGAAATGACAATTTTTTTTCTTTGTTTATATTGCTTTTTTCCTATCTAGAAGTTGTTACGTATTGTGTTCTGTATTGAAATCATAGTCATGTTGACTGAAGTTTCTCTTTTTTTTGACTTTCTCCAGTGACAATTTTTCTGTCATGCTTAAGCTCATGAAGCGTGTCTTCTAATATGAGCATCATTAGAGAAACTTTCTCGATATTTTGCCAATAAAAGTCAGCTAGGCTAGCTGTCTAATGAGCACAAGGTATCTTAGTTTCTTTATTAGCAGTTTTGGATGTGGGTGTTACAAAATCTGAAATTTTGTGTAGGTGAAATCTCAGGAGCTGTTTGATGAATGGGTAGCAAAACTTCGTCATCACAGAATGTATCGTCAGAATGAAATCTCCATGTTTCCTCATGACGTCAATAATCTTTTCTTCCCTGTATCTGCTACTGTGGACTCTGTCCCCGGTGTGTGTGATTCTACTCCAAGTAGAAAGGTAATAGTTATGATTTATAAATAATGAGCTTTCATCAAGGAATAAATTAGCCTGACTTGTGTTTAAATAAAGAGCATAGGAAATTTGTAGGGGTCTAAGTTATGGTCTAAAATATTTTGCTCTATAAAGAGCAAAATAATATTATTAATATATTTTCTCCCAAGCAGTTTTCTCTATGATGATGGTAAATTGTATAATATTGTCTTATTATTTTAGTGAATTAAATAATATTCAGTTTTAAAAGTAATGAAAATATAGTTATAACCCCATAATATTTGAGACATATTTCAGTATTTGTGTGGTACGTTCATGGTGAATGTCAGTCTGGGTCACAGAAGAGCACTCAGCTGTATTATTTTTTTTCCTTTTTCTCATTTTTTCTTTTATCCTTTAGCTAATAAAACCTCTCTCTTTTTACATTAATGTGTCTGACTGTGCTTAACTGAGATGTATATAGGGATTACTGAACAGCCATCACCTGTGACTACCACTTGCATTTTTAACTAAGGTACTCTCACAGAACAGTAATGGTATTCTGCACTCGAACGCAACCTGTCTCCAGCAGTTTGCATGCTGACTGGTTGACGTTCACCCGAAGCTCTTCTGCTCTTGTCTAGAACCAGTGATCTCTTTCGAGAACATTTTTTTTTTTATCAATACTGTGCTACTTTCTGTAACTGAAACTGCTTTCTGTTTCTGTCAACTCCAAAAGTACCTCTGTGCAGCAATCACCTCTTTGTTATCCTCCTACTTAAGGTTTTCTTTTCCCTAGCTATATTGCTGTGCGGTCTGAGTGGGTTTGTTTCACACTACCTGCAGTACAAGAATTTTCCTCCTACTGGCACCTCCCTGGTTTGATAGGACTCCTTCTGAGCTGTCAGCAACATGTTTATCAGTGCTTACTGGGGAAACAGCATAGTATTTCTGCGTAAAAGGGTTTTAGACATTTCTGAGGATTCTCCATCTGTAGGATTCTTGGGGGATGTTTAGGAGTGCTGTGTAAACTTACCCACTAACCTTTCTCCCACGCCTTTTTCTCCTTCAGAGACAACAAGTACAGTACATCCCCTGGTATTGACAGTAAAAAACAGGAGTGCCTGTAGTATCAGTTTGAACAAAGTCACTCTATACGTTTGCCTGTTAGCTGCATGGAGCTCTGTGTCTACAAGACATTGGGATGGGGGGAGGTTCATCACTTTGGTAGGACTATACTGTTACGGTGTAAATTTTTTTATTTAGCAAGCACAAACATGTGCCTGAACAGCTTTTTGCTAGTGGCTGAGAAGGAGGGAATCTGTGTGAGCCAGCAGCTGAAAGCACAGTGATGTGCCCTGCGGTAACAGCACTGTTCTGCAAAGAACTGTCTGCATGGGTTTTGTGGAGCCAGTACCTCTGCGGCTCTGACAGCCTGCTCTGCTGAGACTGTGTCTGCTAGGAAATGGGAAACCTTATGGGACAGTCTAGTTCTTTTCTCCTGCAAGACAGCTGGAATAGAGGGGGGAGAATAATATTGAAGGTAGACATCAAGCATAACAATGCCTTTGCTCACAAAAAAAAATAATATATATATATATTCATGTGACGAGAATATCTAAAATCTGTACTCACTGTCAGGATCTATAAGCATTTCTTCTTTGGCATGAAAGACTTTAATTCACTTTTAATTTATTAATCCAGATTTGTACCGCAAAGAAGCCCTGCTTATTTTCATGTGAAAAATAGAAGGGGATAGTTCTTAAGCTCCAGTTAATCACCTTAGATCTGCTGAAGCTAAATGAGGTTTGCCAATTTACACGAGTCCTAGCTAGGTTAATGTTGATATCAATCCAGAAGTTAAGTTATTTTGAGAAAAATATGTTAAGTGAACTTTTTATTGCATTTTATTTGCTTTTAGAAATGCTAGACCAATTTTCACTTCTTTATTGTTGTTGTTGGAAGGTGGATATATGTATCTATGTATATATATGTGCAACACTTAGAATCTAATGCTTAACCAGGCTGATCATGACCAAGAGTATGCTAACTGGAGCTCTCCAAACTCTTTTACCTGTTTCTTGGCAATGTCTTCTTGCTTCTTACCTCCTACTCATGCCCCTCATGGATACAAATTCTGGAAAAGGTTTGGTTATATGGTTAGATTTTTAAGAGATAAATGTGGGATTGGCTTCCAAAATGTCAGTAAAGTGTTCATCTTTAAATTAAGTTTGCTTATGCTTACAAAGGTGCTGGGATTATTATTTGTGTATACATATATAGATGATTACAGCTTTATTTATGTAGGAATAAAACAGCTGAACCACATAGATTAATTTAAAAATAATTGTGCTTGTTGATGTTTACTGCTATTGCAGACTGACTATATAAATTGGCATAGTACTGAATGACATCATCTGGACAGTGCTTTCTATTTTATTCCACAACTCAAGTTGGAGCATATATTATATAGTTTAAAAGACAAACTAAGAAAACTGCAACTGGATAAGATATACATGATATTTCCTCTGAATAAATTTAAAACTAGTGCTACACGAGTTTTGATATAAGGTGAGCAGGAGGTAACAAATCCTGTAAAGCCTGTGATTTAGAGAAGAGCCAAACAACTTAGTCATCTTTTCTCATAATCAGTGAGTGGGCAATGTAATGCCACTTAAGATGAAACATTTATGAAAACATTTTAAAAACTGACTTTAAACAAGATGTTGATAAAGCAGGTAATTGCTTTATGTAACTTCCTGTTGTTGATATTAATAAAGGTGAAAAGTTTAGTAAAGTTTAAAAAATAATTAGGCATTTGAATGGCTACTATTTGTAGTTACATTAGAAAAGAAAACAGAATAAGGCGCTATGAACTGGTAATAGTATTGGGTAGAAATTTCTTTCAATTGGAAGCTATTTAATTGTACTACTCAGTTAGCTCTTACACAGGATTTTGAGCATCTCTTGAAGCATCTGACAGTAGCTGCTACCGAAAATGAGATAGGTTTGAGAAAGATTACTGAGATATTGCAAAAGAATAGTCTATATCCAGTTAAGATATATGGTTACACATGTAGTAAGGTCTGTCAAGCTAAATCCACTCTTGATTCATAAGACCTTGAGTAAAAATTTTAAAAAGCATCTAGTAGATTATGCTTCCTTCATTAGAAAATAACTCTAACAAATATGTGCATATTACATTTTAGTTACCTTTGGGGCTTCTTCAGGGAGCATGCAGAAGGAACAGAATGTCCTGTTTTGGTTTTGTGCCACATAAGAAGCTTTGAATGTATTAAATTGATTTAATAGTTGCATAGCTTTGGCCTTCCTCAAAATTTATTTTTCAGCAAAATATTATTGTTCCTTCATTAAAATATCGTTTGTTAATAATTTGCTTGTTCTTCTTTGGAACAGGCAGGCAGCTTGACCAAACAGAATTCACTGTCAGCTGGAGGTAACTTGTCATTTTCCTTTTCGAGTAATGAGTCCAGGATTCCATCATGGCTACAGTCTTCTGAAGACATGGAAAAATGCTCGAGAGGTAATGATATTCGAAGGAAGCTGAAAATAGCCTATTTCCTATGGCTGTTTTTAAAAATGACAGTACAATAGCATAAATAGTAATTAAAGTTAGAGTTTTCTCAGAAACAAGAGGGAGGAACAAAGTAGTTGTTGGTTAACTGCCTACTTGTTTTCAAAAGGACTACTGATTCCTGAATGTGGAGATTATCGGTTTTGGGGACCTCTTAAAGGAACCTACATATTTCGGTATATGTTCTTTTATATGTGAACATCACCTTCAATAGTAAAACTTGAACTTTCTTAATCTGGGTATTCAAAAAAGGGAAGCATCCAAAATCTAGTCATTTTAAAAGGACTAAATCTTTTTACTTCAAAGTTACCTTCTGCTTCCATGTTTTTCTAAAAGCATGAAAATCTTTCTCATGTTGATAGTGTCTGTATGATGTATATCTGCTAAGTTTCTACCCAACATTGAGCTTCAACGTTAACATAGAGGAGGCCCAACTCTAGCTCTGAATGGACTATTGACTATTCAGTCTTTAAGCCTTTGGATTTGATAACCCTCTTCATGAGGAGGCCCGACTAGTCCCAAACTGCAGTAATTATTATGTTACTCTCGATTTTCTACAATCAGCAAGGATAAAATACTAAGATCATTGCACAGGCTGTATAGAAACATTTCAATATTTTGAGTATGGAATTGAAGAGAGAGGGATACAAGCTTTTTTATGCAGTTGTCTAATACTGTTTTTTTTGTTCACTTAATAACTTAAGTTAGCTACCATCAAAATAAGACTAACCTACAAACAAAAACTTTCATTGTGCCTGTTACTTGAGAGCAACTGAAAATACTCTGTTGTTCAAAACAGATCTCTCCACCTGTCACACACATTTACTGGAAATGAACCAGCTGTTACAGAGCATGGATGTTCTTCACAGGACCTATTCAGCACCTGCTATAAATGCTATGCAGGTTTGTTGTTTAAAAATAAATAAATAAAGTTTTCCCTTGCAATTCAAAAAGAACCCCAAATCCTAAAAGATCAAGGTGTTTATTCTTATCTTTGCTAGTTTTATGGTGATCTGCATTAATTTTGTCCAATGTGTTGTTAAAAGGTTGGACCTTTTGAAAGCCCAAAGAAGGAAAAGAGAACACATAGGAGGTGGAGATCCAGAGTTGTTGGTAAAGAGGCTAAAGGAACATTACAGGTAACTTCAATCTTTTCAGTAGCTCATCTTTCTTTATATCCTAGTTATTGGTCATTTCTCAATGTAATCAGTTTAGGAAATATGAGTCCTTTTGAAGTAGTAACCTGTGCTGGATCATTTTAAGCAGTAATATATTAGACAAAACAAAAATATGTCCTCATACATATCTGCAACAGGATCTGTACTAATTTCTTTGGGAGACTGACAATGTCTTTTACCTATTTTTTCCATCTGCCTGCAATTTAGGGGGGGATTCTGGTAGTGTTTTCTTTTTTTAGCAGTACAGATTTTTTATATTCTCCAGGTATTGTTGTGCATATTTGCCTCCAGAGGCCATATTGTTAGATACTAGGAAGTGAGTAAAAATAATATACCACATCCTACAGCTCTCAATGGGCTGGTTTCTTGGAATTTTGCCACATTTCCCATTATGACATCTTGGGCAAAATTGGTTCAAATTGTATCAATGGTTTTATCCATTGCAAGCCTACTGGTAACCAAGAGTAGTACTTCAATTTTTGGTGTCTCCAGCATGCAACTCTGATAGGGACAAGTAAAAAAACAAAACAAAACAAAAAACAAACAAACAAACAAACAAAGAAACAAAAAAACACATTCTTTGCAGTTTGTAAACAAGCAAAAAACAACATCACAAATGGCTGTCCTCCTTACAGGTGCCTTCAGTATTTTCTGCCCCTATGAGACTGCATGCTTCCAATCCTAACTTATCTACAATAGATTTTGTAGAAGAGAAAAACTACTCTGATGGCTCTGAAACATCGTCAGAATTTACTAAAATGCAGGAGGACTTATTTCACATTGCACATAAAGGTAAACGAAATTTTGTTGTTCATTCACAGTTTTATGTCATCACAATTTAAATATTGATGTGACTTTTGAGAATGCATCCTATTTAATATTTAGAAAAATGCATGAAACGCCCTTCCTTCCTTTTAGTTCCTCATGGAATTGCAAATGTTGATGTCTTGAGTCATTTGAAAAAAGTGGCTTAATCATCCAGTATACATATAAATATATATGTTATGGAGGACCTTACCTTGCTTAATGTACTAAAAACCTAGATTCTATTTGTTGCCAAAAGGTGAAAATCCTACAGTCCATTGCTGTAAATGCTACAGGAGATCATATTCTTTTCTGTTTACATGCATATGTGTGTATATGAACATGTGTGTTTATAAATTCAGACAGTTCGCTGTATTTCAGAGTCAACATTTGTTGGTGATGCAAGGGTTGCTATGGTAGTAACCTATTTTTAGTGAATATATAAGAGTAAAATCATGTAAAGCAGCCAGAGGGACAGCCTGACTCTTTCTTCTCTCAGAATCATTCTTCTTTAGCAGTACTTTGCCCTGTCACCCTCACACTGGAAACATTTTTACTATTTAAGTAATCTTGGTAAGGAAGGCACTCAAGCTTGTATATCTGAAAGACTTTTGAAAGCATTGGTTTTGCCCCCTTTTGCACAGGATAAGGATTTGATGTTATCAGTATGCATTCTTTCATTGTTTTTGCCCTCTGGTGCTTATGCGTCTTGATTCCATTATGTAAGGAGTGTATCTATCTCAGTAGTAAGCTTCATAAAGTCAATTATAATCAAAACTGATCCATGTTTTCTGAAAATTAAAAAGGAAGTGGAGGCACAATTGGAAAAGTTGCTATCTAGTGGAGTTCTGGAAATCTCCTGCTCAAAACGATCTTTGATCTTTTGTCCATGTCCCAAGTTTTGACTGGATTGAACCATGCATTAAGGATACAATTGACTATGCACCATTTAATGTAGTTATCATTGTATTAAGAAAACAAAGATATTTTTTCCCAAACTTGCTTTATATCACTACCCTTCTGGAAAAGAATAGTAAAGAAAACTTTTGCTTTTGATACAACTTAAATGTAACATAAGTACTTAATTCTGTAACATTTCTTCAGATTTTAGTATACAACTTACTAAATGAAATACAAGGTCACTGAGGATTCTGTGTATGTCACCCATGTGTGAAAGGCTAATGTAAAATAGATCATAATGGATACATCTTCCTCTGCATCCTCTGTGACATTGTTAGATTTCTTCATGTAGGTTAAGGTATGAAAATTATCTTTGGTAACTGTTTGCAGTGTTGAAATATACCTCAGGAGTATTTTCTTATAAGATTAAGTTAGGTTACCTGAGATACTAAGGTATATACATTTGAGATATTCCTACAAGGTAATGACTATTAAGGATAAGTAGAAATGGATGATTAGAAGAGAGAGATAACGGATTTGTTGTTTTTTATACTTCCTATGCATCCACACTTAGATTTAGTATCTTCATTTGCTTGGTAAATTCCCTGACAATTTTTTTGCATTGACAGTTCTTGTGACTTCAGTACAAGGTTTGATTAGTCCCCCAGAAATCCATTAGTTCTGCAGTTATATGAATGTTCAAAGCCTACATAAGCAAATGTCACTTTGTATTCCTCATAGTTAAAGAAAATATCAAATCTCTCTCTTTTTTCTTTTTTAAAGTACATTCCCCTTGAAAAATCTAGTGGTCTTCAGCTTTCATGATCTATTGTCTTTGAATGTTTCAGACTAGTAATATAGGCTCAGGAAGGAGTAGAAAGAGCATCATCATATTCAGGATCCGAGCCTTTTAGTCACTAAATCATCTAACAAGCTGAAATTTCATTGTACCCAAATGATGTAATAGAACTCAACACCACAGTTAACTTGTGGTGAAGCTGTTAACCCTATAGCTCTGGCACTATATGTGCTATAGATGCTTTCTTGATTATTTTTTTTCCTTCCCTCTCCTTCCCCACTGGAATTCTTAAAGGAATGTGAAGTAGAGTCATGGCCATCTGAAGATTCAAGCTAATTGGGGAACAAAGCAAGTGAAGAGCAGATGTGGTTAGTTAGCTTTGTTGCCATCTGTCACAAATAATCAAAGTAATTTTGACTGTGGCTAATATAGTCAGCGTGGTAGCATTCACCATAAACATTTCTTCTACTAAAAATCTACTCTGTAACCTTGATTAATATTACTTGTTTTTAGTGACCTATCCTAGATCTCAAACTAATTTCTTGTTTCTGTCACCATAAACGGCGTTTCTTTGAAGTTTTACATAACTGATATGTATACAACAGTTTTTTTTTAACTTTCTCTTTTTACAAAACGGTTCTAGTTTACTTCACCTTGAAGTCAGCTTTCAGCACCATATCTACAGAGAGAGAAAAGCTGAAGCAGATGCTAGAGCATGATGCATCCTCATCACCATCTGCACAAATAGTTGGCCTGAAGAATGCCTTAACATCTGTAAGTGATAAGCTGAAGTACAGCAAGCTTCATTGTCATCTGATACTACTTTTAAATTTCATAGTAGTTAATTTTTGTTTTGTTAGTGTTCGCTCTGTGCTAGAATTTTTAGTATTGAAGCATAATGTGTTATTATATATGGTGTTATACAAAGACTCTCTTTCCTAAATGGTAAAGGTGATAACACTGAAGTCTGATAGATTTATTTGGGTATATAGTATAATCTGTATCATTTGATGTCAAGTATAAGAGGGCTGCTCTGTGACAAGTCTACCTTGTCTGGAAATATACACTGTTCAATCACTCAGTTCTAGGAGGTTGTGGTGGGGAATTTAGGTCGGTGTACTTTGTCTAATTGTTTGAGACCTTCCAGGCTGTTCATATTCAGATTGCTATCTGTTCAACCAAATAGCAATCTGGTTTCAGAGCAATGAAAACTATCATTACCATGCTCTTAAAATTTCAGTCTGTGTTGCAAATTCCTAATCAGAGGCACTCCTGACTCTCTGGCTATATGTGATATAGATCATCTCAGAAATCATTCAGTATAAAAATTGTTCAACTCCCTTTGTTTTACAAAAAGTTTACAAGATTTACAAGTTTATAAAAACTTCCTTTGTTTTACAAAAGCTGCATATGGTTATAGATTTTTAGCTTGTAACATGTTTCTTTGCATAGACCTGTAGAGGCAGTTATGTCTTTGTAGATTTTGGCAAAAAGTGAAACTTGTTGCATAATAACTGTATTTACTCATTTGTTTTTGGCTTTCAGATACTCCACTTCTGACATCTGGATAGGTGTCTCACACTTTTCCAGTGCTTTTTGAGTACTATTTTATATCAAAAAATCAGTTTTAAGACTTCTGAACTAAGTGAACACTCAGCCTGTTGTATTTGGTTGTTGTTTTTTTTTTTCTGAGCAATGAAGGATTCATCCCTATCCTCTAGATGTCTTTTAAAAGTCATTCTCTTAGCTCTTATCTGTTACTTAATAAGCCTTCTGTAGCTTGTCCAGATGTCATTTGTGAATGCTGGCAGTTACAGCAGAGGTTAACATCTATATGAGAGCTATTCTTAGCCTGTAGATCTGTAAAGCCATGATGCCAACAGAAATTTTCTCACCATGCACAGGAGAGATCCTGTAAGAGAAAAGAATGAGCTTTCTTTGAAGAGCTATGGAAGCACAGCTATGATAAACCTGATGCATTTGCAAAAGTGTTCTTTTCAAGAGAGTCCTATACTGGTTACTTTGACTTGGTGTTTGTTATTAATTCATTTTTTATTCTGTATACGTGCAAAAAAAAAAAAAATCAAATTCATTGGATGAAAGCTATCAAACATGTCTGTTTTGCTCTTACTAGCCTGAACAGATAAACTGCATAAAAAGACTTTTACAAAATTAGCGTCTCTGCTTCTATCCTTGACCTACACACAGTCTAAGAAAAGTAGATAGTGAATAGAGAAAAGTAATATATAAAAAATTAAATAGAAGGAAGATAGCACAACAGAAAAATGCTACAACAGAAGGAAAAAAGCACTTTGTAGCATGCTATACAGGCAGGCTGTGTAAATTCTTTTTTGCGCTCATTTGAAGTGACACATAATAAAGCACCTGAACACTCGACACAGGAGTGGTAAATACCTGCATGCTGAATCCAGATTACACATACATAAAGCCAGAGAATGTTCTTTCTCCCTTCCACCATCACTTCAGGCCTACTGTCTTTCCTGCCCTCAAGACCATATCCATCAGAAAATCAGAAACATTACTGGGACAAATTATTGTGTAAACAGGAGGGTTCTCCACATTCTGATTGCAAAAATGGGCAGTAGGTCTTCAGTATTGTTCCAACCATCAAGAGGGTTTGTTTTTTCTTCTTTTTTTTTTTTTTCTTACCCAATTCAATAGACACAATTAAACAAAAAAGGAAAATGTGTTTTGTAAGGGCTGTAGGACCATCTTCATTTCTATACTGGATTTATTTAAAATGATGATCTTGGCTAGACTTGTGTTGCAGTACAGGAACTATGACTCAGAAGGCTTTTTTTTTTTCTTTTTATGGTTAAAATTAGTAATGCGATTTTTTTTCAGAGACACATTTTCATTTCAGCAGGGCTGCATTCTCTTCCTTCAATTCTACTGTGACTGACACGTGGCCATCAGATGCACTCAGCACAAGTAACTAATACCAGAGTTTGCAGTAGAGATTTTTTCTTCTTACCATTTCCATTATAAGGCTGTCAGAACATGAGCTGTACCTGTTCTTTGATACAGTGGTAGAAAGAATTGTGAAGTTCTGCTTTCTGTAGAGAACTGCTTGGAAGATGTAGATAACCCTTGCCAAAGTCTACTTTGGCCAGAGGAAATATTTCAAAATAGTCTAAATATACTTTATTTGGAATACAGTTTGAACAGCCTGCTATAGTAGATATTTGGCATCTAACGAAAAAATCCTGGGACAAGAACATCACAGTCAAATCTTTTTTTCCATTCCCTTTTGTTACATTGACAGAAAGCTGAGACTAAACACTTAAAGACACTTCTCCTGCTTCTGGGCAAGTCTGACAGCCTAAGGAGTTGCACAAGTCCTTGAGACTTACCAGGATAAACATGCACTAGATTGTTCCTCAAATTCCTACCCAAAGTTGCCTCTTTCTTTCAGCTATGCATCAAACCATCCACAATCCGTCCTGTGGTGGAGTACGTTTCAGATGTATCTTAGCAAGAAGATTCTGCTTCACATTGTTCCATTTCCATACTGCCAGGAGGAATGCAAAGACAGCTAGGTGGAAGAGACCTCTTCTGTATCAGTTTTTAAAGTAGAAGGTGTTACGATCAAGTCAGAGCAGTCTACAGAGCTCCAGTTGGTGCAGCAGAAAAATAACTACGCTTTCTGGTTCTCTTCAGGAGGACAAGAAATAAAAACTTGTATTCCTGTCAGTAAGGATAAAACCACATATCCTTACCCATTTTGGTAACCCAAACTTTAGATGTGAAATCCCTGTAGATGATCAGAGGGCTGGGACATCTCTCCTATGAAGAGAAATTGAGAGAGAGTTGGGGTTGTTTAACCTAGAAAAGAAGGCTCTGGGGAGATCTCAATGCAGCCTTCCAGTACTTGGGGGGACTACAAGAAAGATAAGCAGGCTCTTTACTGGGGTGTGTGGTGATAGTACAAGGGGCTTTAAACTAAAAGAGGGTAGATCCAGGTCAGATATAAAGAAGAAATTCTCTACTAGAGGGTTGTTGTTTCTTGGAACAGGCTGCCCAGAAAGGTTGAGGATGCCTCATCCCTGGAGGTGTTCAAGGCCAGGCTGGATGGGGCTTTGGGCAACCTGGTCTGGTGGGAGATGTCCCTGCCCATGGCAGGGGGTTGGAATTAGGTGATCTTTAAGGTCCCTTCCAACCCAAACCATTCTGTGGTTCCCTGGCTGACAGTCACTGAAAGGAGACAGGAAGCTGCCCCCAAGTTTGTCTTTCAGGGGATAAATAAGCATCCAGGAGTTGTAGACATAATTAAAGAAGCAAGGAGGCATCTGAAAAAAAATACATTGTAACCAACAAAAAAACCCTAGTTTCAGGGAAGAAATAAGCTTGCAGACAGGACAATTTGAACACCCTAGCAGACTGAAGTTTAGTCAAACTCTTGGCTCACACTAATCCTCAAACACTGAGCTTTTGTGTCTTTTGTGGTTCCAACTGAGTATGAAGGAAAACCCACCTCACCTCAGAAAAGAGTTGCCCTAAAGATCATAGTGTGTCCAACTAACAGCTGTGGCTGGAGGAGTGCTGGCCATATATTTAGAGTGTGTGTTGTTTGAGTCATCCCATCTGAGAGACCGTGACTGCTTCTGTGTGACCTCCTGCTCCATGTCCTTGCAAAGGGGAAGTTACGTTACCATACATGACTACCTGTTGGTCTTGCAGTGTTACATATACTTGTGATACTGTGAAGGATGGCGTCCTTTGAATTCACTAGAGTGAATTGGTTTCTGAAATGGAACAAAGAATGGGCTGTTTCACTGTCAGGATCTGTAGAGATTGATTTTTTAACAGAGTAAATTTAGAAGAATGCTTACACATAATTATAAAGCAGTAGAATATAAAATAGTATTGCTGTACAATATTAAAATACAAATACAGAATTTTGGTTATTAAAATCTCGCAAAAAAAAAAAAAAAAGAAAGAAAGAAAACAGAGCTAAGTTGTTGTAAGCATTGTTAAATAGTTTTCTTTGTTGGTTTTTATTTATTTATTTATTTATTTGTAGCCATCTCCAAATCACACCGGAAAGCTCTCCCCTAGAGCATAATCATGTCCAGTGAAACTTGCCCTTTGCCATTTCTGGAATTGTCTCCTGGAAAACAATGTTTGTCGTGTGCGAGGGTTGTCTTTCACTTCCAGGCTGCATTCTCAGTTCTTCAAATGTTTTTGGGTGTGACAAGAATAAGAATACTGAGAGACTAGGTTGGAGATCGGACAGAAAGAAAGGAGCTGAAAAAAAGAGATGCATAAATTAATTTTTAAATTATTATATCACCTTACAGAACCTGGTAACTTGTAAATACCATCCTTGGCTTTTGTTCTCCACTTATACGTCTGAACAAAAATAATTTTATTTTAGACATAAAGAACAAGGGTTGAAGCATTTAGAATAACTGATTTGCTGGACCAGTAAAGAATCGTGTTGGTGGTGTTTAATAATGCACTTTAAATATTCTTCTCCCCTTTCTTTTTACGGAATAAAACCACTGTTCAAATTAGTTGAGAGAACTTTATATCCCCAATATTTGTGTTAAATATTCCAGGCAATAGCACAAAACACTGATCTAAAAGACCGGTTACGCAGAATACATGCCGAATCTATGATCCTTGATTCAGCATCTAATGCAAAATCAAGTCCAGATTTGGTGAAGGTGGGTATGGATTTCATCTTCCAGTGATGTCTGTTCCTCCAGCTCCTACATCTAGACCGTGTTACATCTTGTCCTGTTCTTCATGTGTTCCCCGCAGTGTATTGTGTTAGTAAAATGAGTCCACTTCTGTGGTTATGAATCATTTCTGATGATGCATTGTGTAATGTTTAATTTTAAAGACTTTCCTTGTGAGCGGTTTTCCTGAGCACACTTCCATTGCTTTTTCCTGCTGGCTTCTGGTGTTCTCCCTCACCTCCTGCCCACTTCCCATTCAGCATGAACAAAGCTGTCTTGTTGTTACCTTGCAGCCAGCATTTCTCTCCCCCTTACTCCCTTGTTAGCTTTCATGTTCTGTATTTCTTTGTTGCCTAAATATTTTTAGCCCAGAACACTGGCTACCATTGGGGCTGATTTAAAGTTTAGAACCATTACAAGACTTTTTCATGAAAGGATCAAATAAGGTAGATGTACACAGCTCTTAATGAGCTCATTCACTGATTTAGTTTTGTGTGTGAAGCCATGGAGTCTTCTACATATCCAGTGAGTCAGTTTGAGATGTCCTGATGTTCAGGCAGCTCTTTGGCTTGCTGCAGAAGGCATATGAATATGGTGTATTTATAGGTCACAGGATCTAGATGCTAATGGTGCTGGTAAGGGGAGCAAGAGCTGTGTTATTTCTGGTGGATTTTCCTAAATGTTAACTCATACAGAAGCTTCTGCTGCTCTTGTATTATAAATCCTGCACTAGAACTTGAATGGATGTAATGTTGGGGGTTTTATATAACTTACTATTTCCTTCCATTTTTAAAGACAGTTTAGTCATTCAGTCTGTTCACTTCTATTTTCTTTCTCTTTTAGTAGAACTGGTTGTGGCCATATTTAGCCTCCTTTTTTTTTTTTTATTTTTTCTTTAAGGTAGTTGATCATTCTATTTGCCTTTTCCTTTTAATCCTATACGATTTGGGACAGCACTTAAGCTGCTATCCAGAGAAGCATTCATGTATCAATACAATGTTTTTTTAATTTCAGGAGTTATTTTCCTATTTAGTAGAGGCTCTTGCAAAGACAATGGATTATTTCTGAAACATGCTGTATGCATTGCATATATCTGTGACAAAAATAGCTTTCTAAAGGTCCTTTAGGGGGTTTGTTGACAAATTCCCTCTGGCATGGTTGGGAATGGAACTTAAGGACAGAATCACTTATATTGGAAAAGTTTCATCTTAGATTTCTCTGAGGGCTATGGTATAGCAGTGTTGCTGTAGGTTACTGCACAGAACCTGGCTGTAAATGATACATCAGGTGCTATGACAGACCTGTGAAAACTGAAGCAGTATTAACTAGTTTCTCAGGCCTTAGCATAAGATAAAAGTTTAGTTTGTCGGGCAGTTTATGGTGTAGTTTATCATGCCACAATTGGAACATGAAAGTAGGCAAAATGAAACTCTCATGTGATTAAATATAAAAAGCAACTGTTCTTTTATGAGCCTTTTCTGCTCATTTTGCTTCTCAGATTCAAAGTAGTGTTGGAAACAATCCCAGTAGCAACGCTTTATGTATGTAAGATTTTTTTTGACTTAGAGGCCAGCGTAACTGGCTTCCCACAGAAGAGATAATTTCGAGGTTGCATCTTTCTTGCAGCTATATCATGGTTATATGCTAAAAAAGCAAAAAGTCTTTGGTATCATAGCAGTTTGGTTTGTTACCATGTCACCATTAACAGTACACACTGAGAAACATTTCATACTGTAGTAAAATCCACCAACACAAGACTGAAATGGTTTGTCGGTTTGAGTACAGACTTATCAGATTATTCGTTAAGTGAGCTCTGAAAGTAAAACACTACGTTTCCTGCAAAACGATGATAGTTAGGGCAGTCATGGTTACAAGTTAATAGAGCATCTCATGCAGAATGAAGCTTGAGAGCAGCTGATACACTCGTTTGGGTCAGCTAGCCCTTTTCCTTAGTATTGGTGGAGTTAGGAGTAAACAGTAACAATCCTCTCCAATTTTTTCCTGTGTCCACATAATGAACCAAGGTAATCCCACCTTTGCTAGACTATTTTCTGCAGCTCTGCCTATACCAACTATCTATGGAGCACTTGGGACTTCCATAGGCAGAAATAATGAAATTTGTATGATGTTTCAAATGGGCCTGCAGCAGCAAAGACAATGTCATTTACGTGGCTTTGATAATACACTGATTTTGGTTAACAGAGTTCTTGTGTGTGGATATGAGGGAAAGCTTTCCAAAGCACAGCATGGGAAGTAGTCTGGTGGAGAAAGACAGCTAGGAAAGCATTGCTGTTATATAGCAAGCGACTTTGCCCCTCTGAATTTTGTATGCAACTCCTAGGCCAGATTGCATTGAGCATGGCCTGGGAGGAAAAGACTGATTTGATTGCTAAGATCAGAAAAGAATGTGAATCCAGTATAAAAAGGCTGGGAGTTTTCTTATTGTGGGGCTTTTTTAATAATATGCTTGCATGTATCTAGTTAAATCACTCAAACACCAATGCATTTTTATATTTATTTTTTTTAGGGGGGGAAAGTACATGCATCACTGTAACTGATTTACTGAACAATGCATTGCAATTTTTTTTGCTGTCTTTTTCTCTTCTCTTTAGTCTGTTTTCCTTTGGTTTTAATTCCGTCTTTAAAACATGCTGCCTTTTGCTAGAGAGGAGCATGTGCAATCTTCTCCCACTGTTTTACAGCCCGTTAAGTTATGTGACTGGATTTGCATGCATGAATGGTATTCGTGGCATTTTTCTTCTCAAAACTTTGTATTTCTTTTAAACAGGAAAATTCGAGAGAAGAAAGCAGAGGTCTGGTTCACCAGATCTCCAATGAAAGCAGACTGTCTATTGCTGACTCTCTCACAGAATTTTTCGATGCACAGGAAGTCCTACTGTCTGCTAGCTCTTCAGAAAATGAGGTCTGAACATTAGGATTGACATTATTCTTATGTAGTTCATTATCTGCTACTTGACACATTGTCTTTCAGAGGGCTAATTGGTTGTCAGATGACTGCCAGAAAATTATTTTTTTTTTTAACAATAATAATACACTGCATTTGTTGTTATTATCTTTTTGCAATAAAGTGTAAAAAAATATTATGGAGAAGTCTTATGTGTGCATTAAGAAAAATAGCAAAAAGGTAGCTGGTATGCAGATATTGCATATATTATACCATCTGTCTTGAGTCATCCTGAAGGTGCTTAAGAAATTGTATCATAGAAATATATATTTATACTTGTCCTTGTTGTACCTGTCGGTACCTTGGGGCTGATGTCATGCACACTGAAACTTAATAGCTCACTTTATCACCTCTCTGGGACTCCATAAAAGCCTTGGCTTTTGATGCGGGGAAAGCTCTTTTAGCTCTGGGGCCAAGATGAAGCATGCTTTCACTAAAAGTTGAATTGTCATTGATGGTCATCTCTCCCAAACTTATCTTTTAATTCTTAGGCCTGCTTTTCTATAATACTGAAATACAGCTTAAACAGTTCAAATATAATTAAAAAAAAAATATTGGAGCAACAATTTTAATGTGCAGATGGGGTTATTTTAATGACTGCTTAAATATCTTGCTTATTTCTCCACCTTGCATGTAGGTATCAGATGATGATTCATACGTAAGTGATATCAGTGATAACGTCTCAGAAGATAACCTAAGCAATGACATGGAGAATGAAAGACAAACTTTAGGTAAGTTCAAAGTTTTATTGTATCATGTTCTGAAAACTGTGTTTCTTGTTGTTTGGGGTATTTTTTCTCATCTTGCTACAAATGATTCAATACTACAGGTTTTGTGATGCAAGTAACCTGTTTGTTTTTTTTTTCTTACCACCTCAGATAAGTTTTGAACAGCACATTCTGGATAATCTGATTAACAGGGCCAGGACACCATTGTTTAAGCAAGATGGTGTTCAATGTCCGTAGATAAACACCTGTTTTCTTGGCTTCATTAGTGTGACTCCAACTCATTTTTAGTTCCTTTCATGTCCACGGGATTCTTCAAACTACCAAGACCTAGCTGCTTTCTTTTTTTTCCAGAAAGTATTTTTTTCCAATTTAACAACCATGTTGAGAGGTCTGTTGTTTTTAGCAGAATTTGTTTAAAGGAACATGACAATTATTATACACTGGCAGTGTGTATGGATTTCTTCTTTGTATGTTTTAATTATGATAGGCTTGTTACTGCATACACTTAACTGTCTCGCTAATTAGAATGAGAATCAAGAAAGAGGAAGAGGAATTGGTAATAACAAACTAATTGGCTCTGTGCCTTCAAAGCATGTCATCTAGCCACAATGTTCTTCACTCTCTATCAAAATGTTTTATCTTCAATAATGCTGAATAGTGGTTTCTTACTTGCAGCATGGGTTTTTTTTTTCTTTTTTTTTTTCATGAGAGGTGGGCAAACTATACTGTAGAGAAAATTTGGCATCTAATCTGTCTGCCTAACCTAACCACTGAGCATGCACCAGCAGCCTTAAAGGAGATTAATGAGAGCAGTATGGTTGGAATACCAGGCTAGAAAGCTCCTGTTAGGTGCCCAGATGAATAAATAGTGTTAAGTTTCAACTCCCCTGCTGCATGTTTGAACTATTCACATATTTTTTTTTTCTACACTTAGATTTTTTTCTCTTTCTCTGCTGTGTTTTGTCACTATTTACCCCAATTAATAGACTGACCCAGAGTATGTAGTTCAGTGAGTTGGTATTCAGGTTTTAATCAGAAACTGTCAAGGGATATAGCCAAATCCTATTTCATAGAGCTCTCTTCAACAGGAGTATGTTTTTAGCACTTACTCCTTCCTCTTCAGATATCCAGTCATTCCTGAGTTATGTGAGGAAACATCTTTCTTATTGGCCTTTTCTGATACTAAATAAATATTTCCAACAGGGAAGTAAGTATAGGAACCAACTTCTTCTTAAAAAGGCACACTTAGCAGCATTAAGCTTCAGGCAGATTTTCTGATTCATAGTGCCCACATCCTTTTTATGCAAAAAGAAAGAGATATGCACTAGTATGTAAATACTTCTCCTGTCCTTGTTACAATAACTCAGTCACATGAGTTGTTAGGACTTTTAGTTCTGTGAGTAGCAGGAAAGACAGAAACTTCTTTGAGGCTGGTGATTATGAAAGCCTCTGTCTGAGACATTGGGCTAATATATACGTCAGTGATGGGGGACGTTAGTTTCTTGGGGTAATCTGTACTTTTTCATTGTTGGAAGCACTGCTGGTTTTGTGCTTATGCCAATGCAAAAACAAAGGAAATAACATTTGAAATCATGCATATAAGGGCAGTGTTTCTTTGGGCAGGTATGCTACAGGAAAGCTGTGCTCTTCTATGCTGTTTCAATACCTCCAAGGAAAAGCTGTCTGCAGAAAGCCAGATGAGGATGGGGATTATCAGTCTGGGGCTATACCCAAAGGTCTCCAAATGGCAATGGACTGTAGTGTAGGAACATCCTAGGAGCTTCTAAGGATGTATAAAGGATGCTCATGTAGTGGTAACTGTGCTCCTTTCTGAACTGAGATTTATGTACAGATAAGCAATGTAATCTTCAGGCTAGTGCCTGTTGCAGAAGCTTGTAGGTCTATCTTGATTGTGACACAAATCATTTCATTTCGTTGCACACTTGCAACCATTTATTCTGTTCTAACTGCTTTGACAAGGCATCCTTTTTTTTTTTTTTTTTTTTGAATCTTTATCAAGCCCAGAGCTCTACAGTTGCTTCAGTTTTACCACCTACTAAAGAGGTCATTTCTCCACCAACATATGGGTGCATCTACAAGCTAACATGGCTTAAAATTTTTTAAGTGCTCACTACAGTGACAAGTGCTCTAGAAAAGCCTGCATGTAAATCTGTGGTATAGTAAATTCCCTTGGTAGTAGTATTCAAAAACGTAGGAAGAGATAGACAGGTGATATCTTTATGCTTGGATCTGTTAAGTGACACCTTGTCTTCTGAGAAGTGTCAACTTAATTGAAGCTCTGTCAGGGAAGGAGGTTTTATGTCACTTAAACAGATAGGAATCCATCTCTGTTACAAATAGGTTCGTTCTAATATTTACTCTTTCAAATTCAATGGAAAGCCTGAGCCTTTCTCATATCCTTTAAGAGTAAGGAAGTAATTTTTTATGCTGCTTTCCTATCTGGAGTTTAACTTGGTTAACTTCCAGAAATTAAAATTGAGTTCTTTCTTTATCCTTTTGTAACAGGCTACCTTCAAACCATAAGTGAAATATTTGAATGAAGTGTGAGGGTGGATGGAAGCTTTGACAGAAAAAAAAGTTGGTTGAATTTTAATGTATGTTTGCAATGGAGATTAAATAGAAAGTAAGCAATGTATTGATTAACTTGTTCTGCAACTTCCTTTTCAGACTGTATTTCTGAAAGTGGAATTGGATGCCATTCTAAACGGAGAACATGTTTACCAGCTCCATGCCCTAATACTAGTAATATCAGCCTGTGGAATATCCTGAGAAATAACATAGGAAAGGATCTCTCCAAAGTGGCCATGCCTGTTGAATTAAATGAGCCACTTAACACCCTTCAGCGTCTCTGCGAGGAGCTGGAATACAGTGAACTACTAGATAAAGCAGCGCATACACCTAACCCCTTTGAACGGATGGTAAACACGTTATTCCTCATACTTCATAACATTCAGTATAGCCAGAATAGAATACAATGTATAAACAATTTGCCAAAGAAATGAAGATATTCTGTTCCATTTTTCTTTTTCTCCAAGCTGAGGGAAGCAAACCCCTTAAGCGTGCCTGGGCATGCTTACATACCCTCTACTTTTGATTCTTCTGCCTAATTTCTGTTGTTTTGTCAGAAAGCGTATCTGCTTAAATGCCTTGCTGTCCTGCAAGGTTAAGTAACATACTAGTTTAACTCTGTTTTGCAGCTTTTCCTCTTCCTTTCTTACTCTTCCAGTCTTCCAAGATTTAAACTTGGAAAAAAGAGGGAGGAATTGAGCTAATATGTTTCTTTCATGAGTATGAAAGTTACAATAAATCTTTAATAAATCTATAAATAAAAGATTTAAAAGGTTTCAAAGTTCTCTTAAAATGGAAGCTATGGATTATACCTTAAACTAAGTCAAGCCTTTTCAAGTCAGTATATCTTATGATAAAAAGAGGCTATTAATGAATGTAAATAGTTATGTTATAAATACTGTTTGAAAAGAATCTTGCTTCATTCTGACAGTCTGCAAGGATTACAATTTAGTGTCTGTTCTCTTCTCAGGATAAAGGGTGTGGCTGTTTATTTGTGTTTTAGGTGCATAACCTTTTTGTTGTTCTCCTGAGAAACACATTAAAAGGAAATGAGCAGTAGTTCTTCACATCAGAGTGAAATCTTTTCTCTCCTTCCTACAACTAAGCATCTGGAAATTGCCTCAGAATGAAGTATTCTTTGCCTTTGAGAAATTCCTGAGGCAAAATTAATGTTAGCTGTTGCACAGTAATTGCCATAGTTCAGTTTAGAATGGCTCTTTTATCAATTTGGTTTCTGAAATTGTGAAAGGAAAGCATCTACTCTTTCACAAGATGAGGAAAAGGGAATGAAAAGGGAGAAAAATGGTACAGAGGAGACATGAATTGAACAAAACTAATTCTAATTCCTCAGGCTTGGGAGGAATTATACTGTGTTGACTGTAATAATTTGGAAGGATCTCCTGTGCCTTAATTGTAATAAAGAGCAGTTTCATTATTAGGTAATAACATACAATAGATAAAAGGCAATTCAAACTGTGTTGGACATAATAAATTTTGTGAAAACTCTTTTAATGCTCCATGTGCCATGTTTAGGACAAGGGTAGTGTGTAGATCCATAGAATCACAGACCGTAACTGTAAAAGCCAGTTAAAAAAATATCTAACGGTGATTTTTAAAGTTACTGCTTTGAACTGTGCATGTTCCAAAAGGCTGAGTTGTTTCAAACAGTTTTCAGAGACACTGTTTTCAGTTGATTAAATTTGCAGAGTTTGATCCTAGTAACTCCATGCATCAGTGAACCCCTGAATGACTGAAAACTGAATACTTCTGTTATGTGTGATCCAGTGTTTAACCTGCAGGAGGAGGCATACACGTTCATACTCTTTTTTCCTTCTATTAAATCCCAATCTATAGCAAAAAATGTGCATGACTGTGGTAAATTAACCAAAATTCCATGTATGTTATTCCCAGGTGTATATAGCTGCATTTGCAGTATCTGCGTATGCCTCCAGTTACTACCGAGCTGGAAGTAAGCCATTTAATCCTGTTCTTGGAGAAACCTATGAATGTATTCGTGAAGATAAGGGTTTCCAGTTCTTTGCGGAACAGGTACTGTGTGCTGCACCCCTTACATTTGCTGTTTGATAGGCTGCTTAATGCTGAGTGCATGGCTGGTATCCGTTAGAATTAATAGCAAAATGTAAAATTACTTTTACCTAACCTTAGCCCAGCAAATCTCAAGGGGTGCTACAGAATTATAAATGAAGGAAATTGCTTTGTTTTTTGAGGAAACTCAGCTAACTCTGGCATGGAACATGACAACCAACAGCTGGCAGTTGGAAGCAAAGGCTGGCAATTTGTCTGCTCCAGCAGCTAGATATCTTGGTTAAGGGGAGTACAGTTCCCCACACTGAAGTCTGATCACTGCTGCAACAAGCCTTCATGTTCTTGTCATGTTCTTTTGTGTGATCATTAAAAATACTGTATTTTCAGCTGTTTAATGTCTTTTTTAATGACAAATATTTCACTCATACGAGTCAGTCAACCACTAGTATTTTTTATGGCACCTTGAATATTTCTCCTTGCTGTCCAAATATTTCGTGGGCTGAGCCTAGTACCACAGCTTAGTAGCTGAAGAATGTATGCAACACATCAAGGTCTGACTGTTGCTGAAAATAGTCCTCCGATAGAAGAGTAATTATTAAGCATGGGCAAAAAATATTAAATTTAAACCAGTTGAGTTACCAAAATTGCTAAGCTTGAGGCATATGTTAAAAAAAGATAAAACTTAAATATTCTGGTGCCTATCAGGGTGTAAGAATGATTGAAAGCTGTCTTGTTTTGTCTAGACATAACAACAACAAAAAAAAAACACAGAAGTGTGGTGGTCAAAGCTGTACAACCTAGAAACTTGATCAGAAAAAGTCTTAAAAGAAGCTTGTGGTTTTGACACATTTTGTACATCATGTTCTACAGCTGACAAAAAGGAATGCTCTGTGATCTTTCCTTGGTCTCAGGAAGTATCATGGGCAAGAGAAAAATAAGGGAAAAAACAAAGCAGTCAAAGCAAGAATCGAATTAAAGTTCAAGCAATGTGTCTGTTACTTTATTGTATTTAGTTCTAAGGTAACATATAGCACACTGAAGTTACCAGTGTAACATCAAATTGGAGTAGCAAAGTGGTTAATAAAAGTTTGATACTGAGTTTAATGTGAGTTTGAATTGAGAAGTTTTTCCCCTTGATACTGGACGAATCAGTACAAAGACAGCTTTTACTGAAGGAGAACTTTAAAACAGGAGGATTCTTTAGTTGTTAGTAACTGTTCTATAACTGTGTGTAATAAGTGACAAGAGTTTATAGATGGTAAAGTTTTAGTATACTAGTGTAGGGTGGAGGAATATTAGGAAGGGAGGGTGGTGTAGGAAGAAAGAAATTCCATAGAGCTTGCAAGCATTAAATAAATCTTTTTCCATCAGGAGCTGTTGCTTATTGCTTGTTTGTGCAAGCCTTTTGATGCTTACTGTAGATAACTTGTTAGCACGGACAGTGTGCAATCCATGAGGTAGATATGCAAAATGTATAAAATGACAGAGATTCTGTTGCATGACTAGAGTGTGTTCATAATAGCTCTACTTAGCTCCATGACCTTACTCTGGAATTATAACAGTTTAAGCGAGAGCTAAGTTTAACCCAGGAATTATAGTGACATCTGGGGTTAATCTGGGTGCAGTATGTGAGAGAGAGAGTGTTGCTCCCAGTGGATTAGGCCATAGCTGACAGGAATTAGCACTGCTTTATTTTTTTAACCAAGTAGAGGTTGTTCAGTGAAGAACTGAATGGAAAGAAGAGAGGAAGGAAGGAAGAGAGGAAGAGAGGAAGAGAGGAAGGAAGGGAGGGAGGGAGGGAGGGAGGGAGGGAAGGAAGGAAGAGCTCAGTAACAAATTTGCAAAATAAACAACAAAGAAGAAATTAAAACTGCATTTGAAACATGTATGTGGTTAAGAAATGAAATGTGTAGTAGGAAAGCAACTAGCCGTGAAAATAAAGGTGTTTTTGTCAAAGAACAGTATTACACATCAGAGTATTTGGCCTGGTCAGTTTTAAGTCCTGGTCACCCAGAATGGAGAAGGTACAGCTGAGGAGGAGTGGTTGCTTTTGCTTTGTGCAATCACCTTTGCACACCTGTGCAATCACCTTTTTATTTACCATTTTCTTTTAATAGTATGCATTGGGTATTTATTTACTTACAGTCCTCACTTTGCTGTTTCAGTCATTGCTCCAGTTCATGTATGTGCTTTTACCCAACGCTGATAAAATGCAGTGCGTGTGGTTAGAGTTTCATACAAGAAAAACCTGAGGTCTCACGAGTACAGTAGTAGGTGGGTGTTGGTAGCTGGAATTTCTTGGTTGTATTTCTCCACCCGTTTGGCCCCCCTTCAGCGATACTGACTGCTGTCTCCTCCTTCCCACTGAGTTTTCTGTAGGTATTTACTGTACAGAATAATTTAGCCTCTTGGTTTTTGTTTGGTTGGTATTTTTTACTTTTTCCTATGTACTTAAAGTGCAGTTTCTGTTAATATATGAATGGAGCTTTCGGATTAACTGTAATTATCACATTAGAGACAGTGTGCAGAATATATAGTTATATTTTCATTTGATGAACAGATTCACAGGCCTTCTAAAGCGTGCTTCCCATTTCATTCTAGTTTTCTCAGGTCTCAGTACCTTACTAGTCTCACTGGCTCCCCCTTTAGGAAAGAACTGCAAAAGAAAAGCAAATGTTCAGATCGTAAATGTGATATATGAATGAAAAATTAGAGGGAAAAAGGGAAAAAAATAAAAAAATAAAAAAAAACACGACTATTAAAGTGTTAACATGTCCATCTTTTTTTCCCCTTTCATGTCTTGCTATTAGGTCAGTCACCATCCACCTATTTCTGCATGCCATGCTGAATCTGTGAATTTTGCTTTTTGGCAAGGTAACCTTTTCGTCTATCATTTACTTTTACAGCCTTCATAGTAGTTTCATTGTGTGCCTAACATGAAATATTCTGAAATGGGGAAAAGGTTAATTTCCCTTTTTATATCATATCAGAATGGCTTTAAGAAATCCTAGCCTTACTGCCATGCTTCTTATTTGTGTTTTCTGCCATTACAAAAATCTACAAGTATTTTATAACATTATTGATCATTCTTTTCATGTAAAAGTAACTGCATTTATTCAAAATCTGCTGAAATATTTTTTCTCTCTTTTTTTTTTTTTTTTTTTATGTGTGGAAGGTTTGTTTACTAGAGAAGAGTTGTACCTCAAGCTATTTATAAAAACAAGTTAGAGTAGTGCTTGAAAAACTACAAGTTAAATCCCGAGCCCTGACAGATCTTGTAATCCTGTTCTGAAAATAATTTCCAGGAATGCACATAACAGCAAGGACAAACATATTCTTCGTGTCTTTCTCTGTTAGTATTATTACAGAATGGAATATTTCATGCTGTTTCACTACCAACATTCAGTCTTTCAAAAAATATTGTGTTGGATCTTTGTTTGCTCTGTAAGTCTAGTGAAGATGCCAGCCAGTTACAATACCTGTATTGTTAGGTATTTTTGGAGTGCACAAAGAACATAACTGTGCCTTTTAACTCAGTTCGAATCCTTTGCCCAGAGTTTTGTCAATTCACTATGTAGCCATATTCTGACATTTAATTCTGTTATGATCGACTCTGCTGACTTGATTATAGTTATTATGGATACAGCTGTATTGAACAGAAACTGGGACTCTGTCATTAGTCTGGGTTTCATTATTCAACATAATTCTGTGCTTTATAAACACATACAGGACAAGAATCCTTCTTAGCTGAAAAGCAGAGGTGATCAAAATTTATTCATTTCCTGAATACTCTGTATATAAGACTAGAAAACATCCTGTCTTAATAAAAAATGAAGAGACTGATTTATTTAACAGATTTTGGAAAACTGCTGTTGCTTGACTATCGTAACGTGCATGTACAGAACAAAGTTTTTCTGTAAAGATAAGACCTGAGAATCTGGTCAGTAAGAGAGAGTCTGAGGTTTGGCCCTGATGACCCCAGAAGACTCAATCAGGCTACAGCAGGGTTTGGGCTCCTTTGATTTGTTTGATTTATTTTGTTTTCAAGCATGGCTAGCTGAGCTTAAGGGAGATCTAGACAATGATTTCCAATGCAAAGGCAGTTTGTAAATCCTGTGGCCTCTTATTAGAGGGCTGTATTAATTTATGTGGAAAGATTAAGTTAATCATAAAGGTAGCTTGTCAGTGAGGTAAGATCTTTCTGTGCAAATATCTTTCCACTTAGCATATTATCCCCACTGCTGGAAAGGAGACAGCCCTCAGCTACATTGCCAGAGAAGTACTGTCATCCCACCAGACACTGACATTAGTTCCTCTTTCAACATCAAGAAATCTCTGGATCATTTCTGTCGAGCCGTTAAGACTGGGTTCTGACAGTGATGGTTATTTCAGAAGCTGTTTTTCCTTACTTAAGAAACTAAAGCGACTTTTGCAGAACCTATTTGAAAGGACAAGAACAATGGAAATGCAGAATAGAAACTTCCAGCTATTACAGTATCTGTGCCTCAGTTAGTCTGAGCATAGCTTTGAAAGAACACTTGGCTTATTTTAGCTCTCCTAAAATTTTTGCATGATGAAGTTACACACTGAATCCTAAGATGTTTGCAATTTAATGATCTCTGTGTGACTTTCTGAGACCGTAGAACACAGTCTGACAATACATTTTAACTGTTGAACTCTGAAGGGTCTGTCATTGCTCTTTTTCTTTCATCCCAGTGCAGAAGAAAGAAACCTAGTGCAGAATTCAGTTCAGCTATGAAGTCAAGGTAGTTTTGGACCTCTTGCTGTGCAGTGTAGGAATCATGACAGAATTCCTGTCACTAGATACTGATCCAACGTAAACCTTCAAAACAAACAAACAAAAAAGAAGGTCCTTTTCTCAAGTGGTAAGAAAAGGAATGTTTTTTCCATTAGGAATTCTTCCTCATGTCCCATGCCAGTTTTTGCAGTGGTAGGCAGTTTGATGTGGCTCGGTCTTGTAATACATGCACATATACTTGGGAACAGGTAATCTCCTAACTCCAGTTTGAGTATCTATCTCACAAGAGGTTCCCCCCAGCAACTGCATGGGAAGCAGTAGTCAGGAAGTTAGTACTTAGTGTACTATCATCTTTTTGAGACTAGAGATGAATTATTCCCTCATTTTGAAATTGCTCCATGAACAGAATTGGGGATCTTAGCGTCTAATACAGCAAGGATACTATCCACTCAGCTCTGAAGTTGTCAAAGTTACTGCCTGATTATCTAGCCTAATTTAACTCCATACCCTTTCAGCCATGCTTCCCTGCCCATGTTTATTTCACTTCAACATCAAATAAGTTGCTAATTTAACAACTGCCTCAAGAAAGTTTTATAAATTCGCATTGAGATTTCTCATCTTCTTTTTTGGAGGAAATGACTTGAGAATTGGACAGTTCTTTCTCTGATTCAGACCAGATTTTAAAAGGCCAGTTAAACTTCCAGGGGAAGTTGGACTAAATCCCTCTCCAATTTTCTGCCCTTTGTAGCATTCTCTTGCTTCTTCACTATGGATGTTGCTAGTTGTTACATTCTTGTATTAGAAATTCTGGCTTGGGTTTTTGAAATGTCTGCAGTAGAAACTGAATTACAGATGAACATACACTGTTGATAGCTTATTCAAATTCCCCTCTTTTGAAAGGTTCTTAAGAGATGACTTTTAGAACTCTGGTGCTTTTCTATTTAAAAAAACACTAATGTGAAAAAACTTGCAGCTCTTAGAAGTTCCATAGCATTACTTTGAACACTTTATTTTGTTGCATTTCATTATTACGAGTTTCCTAAAAATAAAGTAGAATCCAGATATAGGTTGATTCACCCATGCCTCTGACTAAACCTCTTATTTTTTTTTTTTCCTCCTCCTGTTTCAGATGTAAGATGGAAAAACAAATTCTGGGGAAAGTCCATGGAAATTGTTCCAGTTGGTACAACACATGTAACTCTTCCAGCGTAAGTGCTTCAGTCTCATATTGCTGTTTGCACACAGATACACACATGCTTACATGCACTGGAGCTACATTTATCCAGATGAGGACAAGCTGTACTGTGTAAATGAGACCTCTGGAAGAACTGGTGATTATGATTTAGTTTAAAAAGAAGGAGAAGGGAAAAAAAAAAAAAAGACCAGAAGCTCTAAATATTTAAAAAGTTATCAAACCAAAAGATGAAATAAAAATGGTCACTTTTGTGTGTTTTGAAAAAGGCAAAGTTGGTATTTTCATACTCTGGTTGAATTTCAAGCTTAGTTGCATAGAAGAGCTGCATGGTAAAGGAAGCTATGAATTCAGGGGTTGTTGCTATATTTGTGCCTGTGTTCATAGAGACCCTAACACCATGGAGTCTAGGTCTATAGCTGAAGCTGATAGCTGTCCTCACTGCTTAAGTAATTATTATAAGTGATAAACAGCATCAGTAGCATATCTAATATTTATTTTCCAAGGCAGTTGGAGTAACTATAATTAAGTGTTGAGTATAGTCTGATTTTTTAAAAAAGAAAAATCTGCAGTGTTCCTATGCTGGCTTCTCAAAGAGCCTGTTATGGATCAACAGTTAAAATTCTGGCCTATATCCAGCATGGTTGCAGAAATGGAGGTCTAAAAGTTGAATAGTGTTCCAGTTATACCTGTTTTCCAAAGACAGTCTATAAATTTAATTATTCTTCCTTATTAAAAAAAATAAAATAAAATAGCCCAATATAGTCAAAAGGTAGCATGTTGTGCTCTCTTATTCATAGTGGCTAGATTAAGCTGTGGAGTGAGAGGACTTTAGGATGTGAGTGAAGGTTCAGAAGCAAGGTAACTACCAGAGTAGTACCCATGGTGGGCTGATGAACTGGAAAATTTTCTGATTCACATGTTGTCTCCATGTGCTGGTTTGTATCCCTGTGAGAAAGATATCTTATGTAGATTTGCATACAAATGGCAGAACTGAGAGAAAACTGAAAGTTTATAGGAGAAGTGAATAGGGTATTCTGGGAGACAGGATTGTTTTCATGGGCTTTGTGAAAGAGGGAAGACACGAAGACCAAGACATTATTAAAAAATAAAGATTTCCATTTCACCTTTTCTTCTAATTTCACCATTTCTAAATTCACCTTTTTTTTTTTCTAATTGAATTTTTTCTAATCTGCATTTTTTTCAAAAGTTTGTAAGATAGTTTAAACATGGTGTGAGACTTCTCCTGTATGTATTTTCTTACAGTTTTAAAGACCACTTTGCATGGAACAAGGTGACATCTTGCATCCATAACATCTTAAGTGGACAAAGATGGATTGAACACTACGGAGAGATCATCATCAAAAATCTTAACGATGACACTTGTTACTGCAAACTGACTTTTGTAAAGGTGACTCAGGAACTGCAGCAATTTTGGCAGTGCCCTTTCTAGCATCCACAGGGGGTGGATGCTGTCTACTGAAACCCAGTACAACTGCTTACACGCTGTTTTCCTATAGTTCTGTAATTACCTGTGATTCTCTGAGAAGTGTGAACTCTAAATGAACTGCAGCTCAATAGGTAGAGCAAGGCAAGAGAAAAAAAAATAAAATAATAATTCTCAGGTGATTCTAGCTGAAAAAAAGTATGAGGATGGGAAAGGAAGAAATATCATCAAAAACCTAGTCTGTGTTTGACAAGAGAGGTAGGCACAAGGTGTTTACTGCACGGATCCTGCTAAGCCATTGTCCTGCGCTATGGTTGTATTCATCCAGCAGCTGTAGAACCAGAGCTTACGCAGGGTATTTCAAACAATGCACTTCTGTAGTCTTGTGCAGATAGGTGGAAGCGCTTAAGTGAGGTCTTGTGCTGTTTTTCAAAACTTTTGCTTCAGTACAAGGCCGAAGTATATAACTTCCTAAAGAAATGCCCTCATAACTGAAATAAAAATTAGGTTTTAGCAGTAGATGCCTTCTTCCTAGAAAGAGAAAAACAATTTAAAACCTAAAATAATGCTAAAATTTCTAACCTTAGAAATTTTGCACAGCATACTAGGAATCTTAACTTAACCTGAGTTTTCTGATTCTAATTGCTGGAGCAAGGCTGTGCTTTTCATAGCTCCTGTCTGCACAGCCTGTCTCCAAGTACTTCAGCATTCCAATGCAGCATGACATGCTCAGCACCAGAAGGAAAGTGGGTATCATCATTTTCCTTTTCCTACTTCTGAATACTATGTGCTTTCTAAGAAGCATTAAAGTGAGGCATTTAGGTACGTAATTGAAAGCACTGTAATGTATTTGCAGAGCTGCAACAGATTTTTGGAGTTCACATTTTAGATTGAGATACTGCAAGTTTTATATCTTTGATATTATAAATTGGCAAAAGTGGAAATCACTGTGAGTAACAGTGTTTTCTTTTTCTGTTCTGCAAATCTGGGGAGGACGTCAATAACTATGTCAGAAATCGGTGTTACCTATCATTGGACAAAATGAAGTCAGCTCTGCTTCACCTAGTGCTGCCCTTAAAAAAAAAACAGACAGAATAGATACAATTCTCAATAGTAGTATTTTAATTAGCTAATTCATAGTACTAACAGCAGTTCTTTGTGCATGATATTGTAATGTACATATCAATGAATAATTTCCATTTCAGAAAAATACTCTACAGCATGGCAATATCACGCCAATATTGCGCTTGACCTCTCACGCACCTTTTTCCTCCTTTTGATTCTAGGCAAAGTATTGGAATCCAAATGTACACGAGATTGAAGGCAGTGTTATGGATAAAACTGGGAAAGTTGTGCATCGGCTCTTTGGGAAGTGGCATGAAAGTTTATACTGTGGGACAACTTCATCTTCAAACTGTATTTGGAGAGCAAGTTAGTGACCAGAATGGTTAACATACAGAACTTAAAGTCTGCTTGAGAATTGCTGTTTATTTTCACTTATTAGGCCCCCACTTCTTTTTGTTTCTATATGGAATATTAGAATTTTGTCAAGCATTTAAAATTTAGACCTGAAGAATAATAAATCATTTAACTTAAATAAAATTCAGATCTTAATCCCATGGCTTCCTGCCTTTTCCTCATTCTCCCTCATTTTTGTATCTGGCTATAAAGGAGGTATTCAGGACTCTATAAGGAAGAAGAACAAACAAACAAAACAACAACCCCCCCCATGTTTTTGTGTACAGAATTGCGATTCATGTATTAAACATTGAAGGATAGCCCACATAGCTCAGCTCTGTAACAAGAGCCATGAAGTTCTCCCAAACCTCATGGGTTTTTGTCTACTGTTGTTTGAAAAAGGGCTATGATTGTAGTACGTGTTTCATCACAGTTGTGCCCTGATTCAACTTATGAGATGCCTCTTATTCCTCCAAAACTGAGACCAGCTTCAGAGATACAAATAAGAAAGAAAAAAGACTGACGGGAGTTTGATATTGTCCTTCTACAGATAGACACTTTTATTTGGAATTCTCAATGTACTTTTTTATGTATTTTTTTTCTGTAGATCCTATGCCTAAAGACTATGAGCAGTGGTATGGATTTACTCAGTTTGCATTGGAGTTAAATGAACTGGACCTGCAAACTAGGTCATTACTTCCATCCACTGATACACGTTTTAGGCCAGACCAAAGGTAAGAAGTTTCCCTCATATGTATCTTCCTCAAGTAGTTTTAATCTTCTGTAAACTCATTTTACCCCTGAGCTCAGGTGTCTACTTTATATAGGTACCTGCAGTGTGCTTCCATTTTTACATCACTTCTGCATCTGAAACAGACATTTTAATCAGTTACCAAGAGACGGTCTAGTCATTATGGATCAGTGTTTTCTGGAAATGGTTTTGGATGCTTCAGTTTCTAGATAATTGCTTTTTCAACAACGGTTTTAAAACTTCTGTTGTTAGGCATACTGTGTTTGAATAGCCAGAAGCTGAGACACTTGAATTTGCTTTTTGCAGTGGAATTTCTACCATTGCTATCTTCCAATGAAAAGGTTCTAATATAAAGATTACTTTGAACTTAATGTGAGAATTACTTTTCCTTTGGTGCTTTTTGCTAAGGTAGTTGTCTGCAGGTGTAGTTTTTTACCTTTCAAACACTGTGAACCACCTGCTGTAAGGATTAGATTCTGGAGCTCTAGAGGACTTGACAAAGATGGGGACAGAAGCACCAACTGTGTCTTTTCTCATTGCTGCTCCTACAGGTTTCTAGAAGAAGGGAATATTGAAGGAGCTGAAATGCAAAAACAGAGAATTGAGCAACTACAGAGAGAACGACGGAAGGTGCTGGAAGAAAACAATTTAGAGCATCAGCCTAGATTTTTCAGGTACTGTACAATAATTAGCATATAACATCATTTATTGAAATGTTTATTATAAATCTAGTTCTAAATTACCATAAATCATGCTCCAGTTTTCCCAGGTTTCTTCTAAATTCTTTCTTTGTTGTTGGTGGCGGGTTTTTTGTTTTGGTTTGGTTTTGCTTTTTTTCTTGACGGTGAATGCTATTTGGTCCAAGATTGAATTTGCCTGAGGAGTAAACGTAGCACCTTTGATTCTTTCAAGCAAGGTGACATAGGTCATTTTAGCTTAATTATCTCTGCTGAACTCCTGCTGAATTCAGTGGGATTGCCTTGTGCAGCAGTGTGCAGAGGTGAAGCCTTTCATAGTGAGGGATGCTTTTGAGAAAGTTTCCCCCATTTAATGGCAAGATAATTGTGATTTAGAGAGCACTTTGTTTCTTCCTGTTATAAATCAATTAACAGGGTACTTCAGCTACTGAAAGACAAAAATGAATGCTAGTGAGGATGTGGCCTTTTGGCCTCCAGCTTCTCTGTTGAGTATGCAGTGAAAGAGTTAGACCCAAGGTGAATGTTTTATGGGCTTGTGTATCATAGTTATGATATATAATTAGTTATAATAGTTATAATAATATAATTAGGATCTGGGATCCTGATTGTTTTCTGGATGGATACAGTACTTAGGAGGAGTAAGAATTGGAGGAACACAGAAAGGTTTAAAATAGATGCAAAGAGGAAATGGCTTAGGCCAGTGCCTGTCTGAGGAACTGGTGAGCTAACTACAGAAAAGCAAACTTTACTTCCAGCAGGCTAAATAGACAGGAGAAAAGCAGTGTCTAAGTAAAGCAGTAAAGCAGTGTCTAAGTAAAGCAGTACTATGTTGTATCTTCACAATGAGGATTGTAAATAAGGATGAAGATTTGAATCCTTATAATGAGGATTTGAAAAATTGAGATTTGTGCTGTAGGTTTAAATGACAGAATAAACAATTAATTACTATATAGCAAAAGTGTTACCAAATGTTAGGTTAGATATGAAACACGCATTTTGCTTTTCAATGTAGATTTCTCCCTCCAACAAATCACAAGCTCTGATTTACGTTGAACGCTGTACTGAGTTTCATTGCACCTGGTTTGTGGGCTGGATTGGGTATCTGTGCAACCCTCTACTTTACACCACACAACGAATCTAGAAAATACAAGCCTTACATAAAAAAAAATAATCAACTGTTTAATCTTTGTTAGGAAATCCAAAGATGACTCCTGGGTGAGCAATGGAACCTACATGGACCTTAGAAAAGAACCTGGTTTTTCCAAACTGGACAATCCTGTCCTCTGGTGAAAGAGGAGCCAAGTGAAGATGTTCTGTGCTGTTTTCTTGGATCTGATTTCAAAGAAGTATATATAAATATATGTGTATATATATATATCTCTACACACACACATATAATATATGTGTGTGGGGGTTGTATGTGTGCAAGTGTGCATATCTCCAGAATTGTGCTTACTTTAGGATATGATAATTCATTTGTTTTCTCTACTCTATTGCAATGATTGTTTGAATGTATAAATACCCTAACTTCTTTTTATAAAATATTTAATAAATAGCACTGAATGTTAACAACTAGAGGGAAAAGAGGAGCTTTTACACTACTTTTCCAAGGTGTGTTGGTAATGTCAGTTCTGTGTTAACTTATGCCTTATTGAGTTGCGTTGGAGACAGTAGCATTGGCTTCTCCTAGCTGTGCTGAGAAATGAGCATAAGCCTTAGTAACTCAAACTCTAAGTAGGCTTCCACAGTTCAATGAGTAGTTCAGCTGTCTCTGGGCTGGTCTAAATTCCTAAAAACGCATTATCGGTTGGTGCTGAAATCTGAGCACGATCCTTTGCTGCCTGTGGAAAAGATTCAAATAAGCTTTGGTTTCTATTAGCTTTCTTACTAGCGTTATGGAAGCAGTAGTTCTGAGCTTACTTCAGTGGATTGATGGCTGTATAAGTGTACCTGGCTAAAAGCAGTGCTAGAAATTCAGGAATCGCCAACATTTTCCACTGGGAATCTTCAGATTTATAGCCCCCAACAGGGCAAGAGGAAGAGATCTTTTGTATATAATGGTTGAGCACTGACTAGATGAAGCAGCTCTCTCTTTTTCCAGTAAGTAATGTGTATACAGAGCACAAAATCCTGTGCTTCCATAGCTTCATTTGTTTTTATTAACCTAAAAATTGCAACAGTAAGTCTTTTTAAAAAGTAAGCAAACTGATTGTTTTAATCTAGTATTTTTTTCTTAGTATTTTGATATTTTCTACCTCTTCAAAAATAAACAACATATTTAAGATCTTATATTTAAAAAATGACCATCTGCCTTATGGAGAAATGTGTGGAATTGTTGATCTTCCTCTGTTTGTTATGTTCAGATAAATATTAAGTGTCTTGCACTAAATCAATTGCTTCTCTTTCCTGTAATTTTATACATTTGGGTAGATTTGCAAGAGTATGAAACCATAGGTCAAAATATACCAGGAAACAAATGTAGCAGAATTAGCACTTTTGAATGAAGATTATAGTGATGGGCAATTTTTATTTTTTTTTTCCATGACATCGCAGTGCTCGTGAACTAATTGCACTCCTGCCTATCTGCAGCTCAAACCCGACTCATTCTTCAAGTCTGTTCTGTGTGTCTGTGACTCTCTGGCAAGAAAACACTTTTCAAGTTTAGATCTATATCCACCACAACCCTCATTTTTTTCATACATGCCACTTCTACAATAGAAAATACACCCTATCTATGATAAATGTTGTTGGCATGTTTACCTGGCTTATGACTGGAACAAATGGACAATACATGCATAAAGGTTACTGGTACCTTAGAAAAGCTTTCTTTCTTTCTTTCTTTCTTTCTTTCTTTCTTTCTTTTTTTATTTTTTTTTATTTTTTTACATCTTACAGCATTATTCTAAAGAAAACCCATTAAAGCAGATCCATGTAATATATGTAATGAAGGAAGTACTACAAAAACTTCCATTTTAAACCAAATCCATGGTATCAGTTTGGATGTATATTTAAATTTTGTTTCCTGTTACCTTGATGCTTCATTGTCTTACAATCAAATGCTTCTTCGCCATTATTCACTTTGTCCAGGAACTCTGTTTCACTATCGTTTCTGTAATTTATTACCAAAAATGTTAGCATAACTCTCTGTTTAATGTGTCTTTTAAAGATTCAGCTAGCACTCCAGCAGCTTACAACAAGGCAAGGTTCAAGTCAGTATGAAAACAAAACCCATGCTTTGATTCTGAAGGAAATCTTAACCTCTGGGGACTGTTTGGCTTTTCAAGGAAAATGAGACTCTTTTCATGGCTTGAGCCTTTCTATTTTACTCTTGTATTATTAAAACTTGGCACAGAAATGAGTGGATATTTGTAATTATCCTTGTTGCTGGCAATTACCATTTGTATGAAAAATTACACACATTTAACAACAAAGGAGGTAGGAGAAAGGGAAAAAAAAAAAAAAAGCTTTTAAGAAAGGGAGTAAAATTTATGGAGGATACATTAAATTTGCTCATTGTCATATTTGGCAGCTATTGTGATTATTGTCTGATCTGATTGCTGGTTTTGTATTTTGTACATGTGGAGTGGATTTTCCCCTACTATGTCATATGAGCTAATAGTTGATAGCTTTCAAAATTAAAGGAATAGAGGCAACAAGAGAGTTAAAGAACCGTAATGCATTAAAATTTGTGGGTGTTAAACAAAAACTCATTTAATTTGGGGTGTTTGAGTCATGATTTTTGAGAAGTCAGACTGGTGCTGTTGTCTTGTATCTTCCAATCCAAAATGTCTAAAAGACATTTACTTAATGACAGGGAGAATTGGGCTGGGAAGTGCCTTATAGAAAATTGTTTCCTTTGACAAAATTCCCATAGCAGGAAGGCAAAACTCAGAATTTTACTATCTTCCTCTGTAAAATAACACCCACGAAGAGCCTGGTGCATTTTTTAGATAAACAAAGGGAAATTGTTTCAGAAGAACTCCTTTTGTAAATCTGTGATACGCATCTGAAAACCTGGTGTAACCAGTTGCAAATGATCCTCTGACCCCACATTTCCAACTACAATATAGTTGTCCCTGCTTACCTTTATGCGAAGCAGTTGGGTGTAGTTGTTAAGCTTCTGACAACTGTATATTAAGAAGTGGAAGAAAAATGTCTCTGTTACTTGTGTATTTCTATAAAAAAAATATATATATTATATATATTCATCATTCACAAACCTTAATACATTCTATAGTTATTCTTGGTGAAATAATGACATTTTAGTAATTGTTTTCCAAAAACTTCAGCTGTGTTAGAGTGCCTAACTTACATTAGTTTTCTGCAATATACTAAGACATATGTTGTTTTTAGTGACTGACATTTAGAGCCTTTCTACCTGAGTACTAGAAAGAAAATAGCAAGCAACTTACTGCATCCTTTCATGCGCAGCAGTGACTCCCAAACTGTTCAGCTCAGTGGATCAGTCCTAGAATTTCCTGTTGACCATTGCCTGCTGTTTTAGCACTCTTACTTGATGACTTTGTAAACATTACTTAATGTGATTTGGGGAGGCAGTTTGAATACCACTCATCGAGCTCTCCCTTCCCACCTGTACCCCTTCACAAAGTGAAAAGCTTACAATAAATTTACATCAAGGGGATGGAGCAGCTCATGCCTTTGGGTGTTAAACCACTACTTAGTTTTCAAATCAGCAAAGAGAGAGGAAAAAAAAAAATTAAAAAAAAAAGCCCGAGGAAATAGTAATCATAGAAATAGAAACCCACAGCTGTATTCTCAAATTTTCAGATTTGACACTGAGGTTCTGATTTTGGTGCAGAGATTTGGTGTTACGAAACAACAGAGTAACTTGTTTAGGACGCTACTCTTGGAAGGATGAAATGCTGTTTAGACTGAGTGGAACTAGACTGCACCACTACTTATTGCATCCCTTTTCTAATATTTGCTCTCAGATTTATGCTTTATGTGTTAGTTTGCCAAAATCTGTCAACCTTTTTGGGTACTTTTTGAAATACAGATCCAGTAAAGTACTTAGGTTCTTCATACAGAGCCTAGAAAATCAGCTGGTCCTTATTTGAAAGACCTGAAGCTGGGTTGCTGGCTTCTGTTAAAACCTGGCCCCTGGAGGAGGTGGTGGTTGCAAACTTGGTCACCTTATTTTTTGGCACTTTACTGATTAAACTGTCCCTGAAGAGCGTCAGGCTGTTGAAGCTAGACCGCTGGACAGAGAGGAACACAAATTCACAGGGCCAGAACATCCAGCCAGGGACAGCTTTGAGGTTGGACAAAGGTTCAAAGCTGGTCTTAAATAAATGAAGACCCGGCCCCCCAATTTCCCTCAACAGTTTACAGTGCTGTTAGGCTTTCTGTGTGGCCCCCTCGTATCTTAAAGTCCTTATTCAGTGTCCCATTTTCTCTTTATTAAAAAATAAATAAATCCCAAAGAATAGTAAAACATCCCACCCTAACAGGATTTCAAATGACAAAACATGCCTAAAAGCTGCAGTTACAAATTTCTTCCACAAACATCATGGTCTATTTCGGTACCTTTTCCTTGACTTTGTCACAGTTGTACTCTGGAGCCAGACCACAGCCTGGTGAGGGTGCTGCAGAAATATCCAGCTACAGCTGCTCAGCATATTCCTCATTAACATTCTCGCATCTGCTTTGTATAAATCTGTTCTATTGTGTCTCTAGATGATCAGCTTTGCAGAGCAGGACGTTTTCAGTGTATCTTATTTTGTTCAATACAGCTTTTTTTGTACATTACTCATACAACGGGGAGGGGGATGGAGGCAAGCTGAAGAGTACAAAACCTGGCCTACCATGCAGATAAAATAGCGAAGGATGAAACCCCAATTTCTCCACATAACTGAGTGCGTCTTGCAAGAGTTGGATGGTCCTATTCAAAAGAATGAAGCTAAAATGAAAGGTTCTTTTGGTACTGTTTTCATTCATGGATTTTGCCTACTATAAATAAATTTCCCAGTGTTTACTAACTCATCCTTTCTATTTTCTAGCTACTGGTGGGTGCAACTTACTCCAGCAGCTGTGAGTTGTTAAGAAATTGCAAATGTTATCTGGCTTATCTATTGAAGTTTAGTAACTGTAACTTATCACCAAATATATTATTGAACTGCTCAGTTCTTAGGTACTGTTCTTGCTGCAGCTTTTGAAAGCAATAAGAAAAAATTTCCACATAAGTAGTCGCTGTATGTTAAAAAAAATAAATAGGCAGTGTGTTTTTTTTAATGGAAATTGTTGATATGGTGTTACTGTTGTACAAAACAAAACTGTATTAAAGCTTACGGGAATGTTTTGGAGATTGATCCACGTGAGATGATGAGCTCCGTATCTTCGAGGTGTCTATGAGAATATTTGGTACACCTGAGAATCAGGCAGTCTTGTATTTATGTTGAGTGTTTTACTAGTTTTGGTGTTGGAAAACACGCCACATGTATGAGGTATTACATATGCAAAGCTGCTAAATGTTGAAATTGTTGTTTGTTTTGATAGGGCATTAGTGATTTCAGGATGAAGAAGGGTATCATGTTAGAATTATCACTGACTTTCAGATTTTTGAGAAAAACTGCTGTAGTCAGGATCACTCCTGTTTTCTGCATTCCTTACTGCAAAAATTTGTAATACTGTTGGAGCACCTTGACGTGCAATTTGATTTACTTCTTTGTCTCTGTAACCAATTTAGTTGGATGTTAATAAATCAGACTTGCAAAAGGTCATAGAGCACCCTCACTTTTTCCCAGGGGTTGTAAGCATCTTTCTTCAAAGGTTGTTATTGACAGCTGAAACAAGTTTAGCTGCTGTAGTGATCTGTGAGCTTTATACCTGCTATAATGGCAAGTATGAAAGCTTCCATCTGCTAGAAGTCTTATTTATCACTCCCACAATCTGTCTTAGAGTTAACTTTTGCAATTTTCCAGTTGGTCACCACTTACCTGCACACACTGTACGGCACTGCCACTTGGCTACTATGCCAGACACTGGAGCAGGGAAAGGGGTAAGCTGACGGAATTCATTTACAGTTCTAAGTTGGGTCTTAAAAGCAATTTTTAGGAGACAGATGTGCAGCACAAATGCTATGCTTTAGCATGGAAGTGGAAACCACAAACCACATGTTCTCCATAAAACAACTTTTAAAAGCAAGGAAACATAGTATTTGCTGGATAAAATAAATAGCTGGAAGAAAACTATCACTGTGGTGTTTTCTCCCTCACAGAATGGTGGTTTAGTACAACTCTGTCAATCAACTGTGCCTCCCAGTCCCACCATATGTGTGTAAGATACAATACAGATGGATTAGGGTCATGAAAAATGTGGGAGTACAGTGAGTGTAATTCCTGACCATCCTGTAATGCCAGACTGCAGTTCTGCAGCACTTCTCAGACTCAATGTGTAAAAAAGGTTTGTTGGGAGGAAGCATGGAGGTTCCAGGAAGAGCTGGGAAAATTGGATAAATGAATCTGGTACCCCACAAAACATCTTCAGTTGTATGTGGCAGGATAAGGAGGCCACAGGATAAGGAGAAAGGCCACAAGAAATGCAGCTTTTACATGTATAGTGGGCAAGAATCTTCTGTTCTGTGAAATCCAGCTGTTTTGATAGCATATTGGGCTTTTAACTTTAAAACTTATCATGATGTCATTGGGGATCACTTCATTACTGATTAATTTCAGAGATTTAATCTGCTCTAAGTGGTACCTGAAGCAGCTAACATTTAGTTCACTGGGAAAAAAAAAAAAAAAAGCAGTTTACACAAGTAGTGAATATTTTTTTCATAACTGTAAAAGGGAGAGAAAGATGGCAAAGGATCCTTGTTATTGGTGCCCTGGTCATGAACACCGAGGGCAATAGGAACTTTTCTCACAGAGAAATGGATTTGGGGTGAATTTATCATGATTTACCCTGGAGCTAATATTATGCCAAGTTCCCACCTTGCAGTTAGTGCTAAGATAAAATATGCTCTCTACTCTATAGAAGTACAAGGTGAATGTGGTTCGTGCAGACCTTGCATCCAATTTGTGTTTAATCTCAGTTGTCTGTTCATTTATAGTAATCTCTATTTTAAAGTCAGTGCTTACTGCAAAATGATTCAAACCACCATAGCGTGAGGAAAAACATTGACAGCTGAGCAAAGCTTGCTCTGCTTAGTAACTGTCACATCTTGGCTTCTTCCTTTTTTCAGTGCCTCTGTTACATTTCTTTCGTCTTGCAAGCAATGCTCTCCATGCTCAGATTGTTGATTTTTAACTTAGATACCCCTTCTAGTGCAGCAGATGCATAACAAGTTGTAGGGTTAGTCTAGGTGGTTTTTTGTTTGTTTGATTGTTTGTTTGTTTGTTTTTAAGGGGCTAAAAGCTGTCCAGATATGAGTTTCTTCTCTCTACTTACAAACTTGTGTATTTGCTTGCTTTATACCAAGGGATATATTTCAACTTGCTATATGTAAGCCCTCATTTGAAGTAAATCAACATTGCTCTACTGAGCTGAGTATAACTGAGGCTAAAGTTAACTTAGAATTTGACTCTGTGGATTCATTGATGTAAGTTTTTATAGGCTCTTGGAACAATAATAAATTCCTGGAAGACGAGATGTTGCGTATGAATGCATCAGCTGAGGTTCCTGTCTCTAATTTCATAGACTTAGGGAATTACTTGGCTTTCTCTGTTAGGGCACTATTTCTCTTTTAGGATTTTGAGCTATGTTTCAATTGCTATTTTAGCAAGACCAGATGTTAGATTGAAAATATAATTTTCTGCATAGTTAACATTGTTTTCCTTTATAAAGTATTTATTTAATAAAAACTTGACTTCCTAAATTACAGAAATCTTTTTTTTTCTTTTCTTTACACATGTAAAAGAAAAGATGCCTTGATGAAGGGTGCAGTAAAACTACTTTGAATTATTGCAGTACAAGCCTTGAGAAATCTTTTCCTTCTGAGGTTTTATGAGGGTATGTCTGCAATGCCTTGATTGCTGCCTAGAGCAAGGAAGATTATGTAGATTTATCAATAGATGAGAACCTGTCTAAAAGCTGAGAGAGATTTACTGTTTTGTTTACTCTAATGTTTGCTATCATCTCAGCCACTGTCAAACTGAAGATGGAGTGAAGTCAAGAGATCATCCTACTTGTATCACTGTTTGCTACTAGCACTTCAGTCTGTGAAACAAATCTTGTGAAAACAACTAGAGCCATACAATAGCTAAACAGGTTAGGGGGATGGGAAAACCAATTTTCATAGGAAGTTCAAAAATAGTGCACCAAACTCTGACGTCCTGTTGTAGGAGAAATATCTACTGAGAACTTTGCCTGAAAAAGAGCACTGACAGTAGGTCAGTTAGGACAAGCTTGACTTTTTTGGAGTTCTCTAGGTACCAAAAGTTGGTGAGCCTAGCCCGTCCTTAACCTGTTCCCTTTCCTTGTTTTGGGGAGAGTAATACTTCAGCCAAAGTTTGTGGAGGGTAGAGAACTCGATGATACTACATTCTTACCTTTTGTGGATACCAGAAACTGGAAAAGATATCCAGATGTGCTACATCGCAAGAAAGGCTACAGTAGGAGCTCCACTGTATTTTATCTAGCCACAGAGCTTTCTAAACTGATGCTCATGTGAATGTTTTCTTCTCTAATGCTGGCTCCAACGTAGATAACAACAGGAATTATTTTGTTTGAAACGATGGGGGGAAGGAATGAGAGGGAAGAGTACATATTGTTGAAATAAGCTTCTCGGTATTGAAGTTTGCAGTCATGAGGTCCTAGGGAAAAGAATGAGAGCAGCTTACATGTTGCCAGCACTGTTTGCTCATGGTTTCCTTTTGTACTCACACTTCCTTGCAGGATACAGCTGGTCTTCCTTCTCTCTTTCAAGTTGCATTGCTCACACTGTGGTATATTGGCGCTGGTGAGGCTGGAGAGTAACTCTGGAAGAACCAAGTAAAACCTAGGTGACTACAAACAATTCTGTAACAAGAAGAGCATTCCTGTCTCCCAGCTGCAAAGAGGAAGGCTCTGAGAATAAGAAAGTCATCCACCCCAGGTTACTTGCACCACCCCTTACAGATGCTATCACCGAAAGCGATGTGTCACTCAGACAAACAGGGGCAGCACAAGGAGCAAGGACAACGGTCTCAGTCCCATGGCAGAGCACAAAAAATAATAATAATATTTTCAATTGTGGGAGAACAGGCAGGCACATTGTCTTGTAGGTGATATTTTTTTCCAGCATAATGACTACCTGGTCTATACATGTAATTGTGATATAACAAATAGCATCAATATCCACACAACTAGCAGCCCACACATTTTGGAGCTGCTTGCCAGCCCTTGTTCCTTGTTTTGAAAAGAACTGTTTTCTTCTCGCCCTGCTTCATTTTAGAGCAGGAAAATGAGTATGTTCTTCGCCTACTGTCTGAATTATCATCCCTGTGCAAAACAGGGTGTGTTTTTTTTTTTTCCTTTGGACCTCCATTGCCATCTACAGCATATGATGCAGATGGTCCCTGGCAGCTCCTGCCCCAGATGCTCTGGGGAGCATGGCCTCGCAGCTCCTCTGGACATTCTGGTTTCTTTGCCATTTGCAATCATCTCCTCAGTGCATCTGCTTCTTGTGTGAGCCATGGCCTGCTTCAGAGCTCTCAAAACCAATTTCTCTGTTTCCATCTCTGTAAGTACTGAAAAAAATGCACTTACTTTATTCTTCTGGAAAGACTCCTTTCAATTTGTGCCGGAACAGGAATTCCAGTCATAGTTCAGTTCTGAAAGAGAGACTGAGCTGACAACACGTAGTGAGAATGGAGGTCACAGAGCTGTAAAATAATTGGGAAATACAACAAAGGAACCTCAAAAACCAAAAGGGAGACACAAAAATTTGTTTTAAATCACAATGAAGCTATTGCTAGAAATGTTGCAGGAGATGAAAACACCCATCTGGTGTTATTCAATGAAATATTAATGTTAGCTTCGGAACATTTTGCAAGGTTTGACTACGGCTGTGCTCCAGTTCTGTATCAACGGAACACAAACACCAGCCGGCCTGCTGTCTTGGGAGGAACTGCAGTCCTCTGCGGGTTCTTTGGAAAATTGTGCAAATAATTTGCTCCCGTAGTTGGATAACTGTGAAGGTGTTTGTGCACACACACACATCCTTTCAGAGCATGTAAGAGCACTTGTATCAACCAGGAGAAAAGCTGGGAGTTGATCGAGGATATTTCCCTGTTACAGACAACTGCAGTCATAGACTCTTCCCTGTGGATCCATTAGCTCCTCTTGGTTTGCCAATGTTGTCCTACACTGTCCGTGTTTTCTTTAGACATGCATTCCTTAGTTCCTCCACCCCCTGTGGCCTGTAGTTTGCCTGTAAGTAACAAAATCAATATGAACTGCATTAATTTTAGGATCATATTTTTATTGATCTGAAAATGTACCAGTAGAACAATGAGTTGAGATATAATTTATTAAATCAATTTTATATTATGCAATCACTTACAGTCAGCTTTACCTAGCTGCCATTCCTACTAGGTGCTGTGCAACTGTCCTTTAAATACTGCGATGTGCTATACAGTTGCATGTCAAAGAACCCTGCCAAAGTGCTTACACTCTGCAAGGTCTATGTGCAGCAATAAAAAGATGTAGGGCTTTATGTTTTGTAGGCTCAATGACAGATGTCCTCTACTTGCAACATTTTTAAGAAGGCATCCTAATATTTCTTACTTTAATACAATCGGTCATTTAACTTTAAAGGTCCTTTTCCAACTGCTCAAAAGCCAAAGCTGTAAAAAAGGAAGAAAGTTAAGAAACAAAGAGATAATTTTAAGATTAATCAAATTAAAGAGCAATAAAATATTTTTAGATTTAATTTCTCATGTCTTTCTTAGACTTTTCTAGTTTAATGTAGAATAATATGCTTTTAAAAGAACTGTGTTTACATAGGACTTACATAAAAGTTTGGGGCTTTTACACAACAGTTCAGTAGCCATTCCTTTTGGTTAGTTTATGATGAAGTTCTGCTGCTGAATAGCTTGAACAATAGCACAGCCAGATGGTCTTCGATAAAACATTAATGAGGCCAGATGGTTCATAATAAACTATTATGGAAAAAGAATCCTGAGACACGCAAAAAAATGTTATCTATCCCTATGTCTTCATTTACCATTATCATAAAAGAAACAAAGTTCTGTAGCTGCCATCTAATCTACATTTTAAAGTTAGGAGCATTTAGTTTGTGCAGCTTCATGCAAACTGCCTTCCATGTTATTGTTGGAAGCATCATTAGATGACTCCTTTGGTAACCACAATATGTTAGACGTGAACCTAGCCTAACTTTTCTTACAATTTCCTAAAATTATGGGAAAATCATCAAATGATCACAAGGTTTTCACTGGATGATCTTTGTACAGTTACAGCCACCCTAAAATACAGTCATAGCAGAGAGAAGGTTTTTTTTTCAGTGACAGAGGTGAGTCCTGTGCCAGATATTTTCTACAGAAAGGTAAACGTAGCACCATTTCTCTCTATGCTGATAATACTCCAGACATCGAGAGCTGAGTTACACCAAACATGTCTGTCTGTCTGACTCTTCTGTGTGTCTCTGTGTGGCACTCTCCAGTTGCTCCTTTCATGGCACTACAAGATCCACTGCTGAACCCCTTTTTTCCTCATACTGTTCCATAAAAGCAGCAGAGATGCACCTGACAATGAAATAGATCACCTCTAAATTGTGGCCAAACTCATCTCCTGGACAAAATCTTCAAATGTTTAAAGATGCTGCCTTCCCACCGCCTTCCTGAAGAACTTAATGAGCAGAAGCTCACATAAAGGGGTGGAGAAATGCAGCAGAAAGGCTTTCTGGCTACTCTGAGCTCTCACGGTCCCTTCTGGCTTACTGTGCCCTCCCACAGGTCTCCACAAAGCACGATTCAGTAACTTACTGTTAAGCCTGTCACTGAGTGCCGGTGCTTTGGAAGGGGCTGATGACAGCCGAACCAGTGGGACAGCGAGAAGGCTGATGTTTGCAGCAAGAAATGTCTCTCAGCACTGAACGTGAAATGTGAATGTGAATGAAGGTGAAAACTGGAGAACATCCCACCAAAACAGCAGATGAGTCATAACGTAAAATACAAATGAGGCTGGTTAGTTAATTTGAAACAAACAAACAAACCTGTTCAGATTTTTATTCCTGCAAAAGGGAATGAACAGGAAAAAAGGAGTTCATTCTTTTCGTGGTGATTTGGCATATGATGCTGGACACCTTTAAAAAGATTTGCATCACCAAGTGTCCTTGTTTTTTTTTTTTTTGTAAATAATTTCACACTTCCTTTTCTGCATTTTCTCCACAGAGCTGAAGCCAACAGGCCCTTCTGTAGCCAGTAAGAGGGGTTAAATAAAGCCTGGCATGCAACAACAGAGAGCTCTGGACAACCTCCTGACATTTCAATAGGATGAATTTTAGTATGCAGTCTCTTGCTGCTGCAGCCTAAAACGACTCCATGATGGCTACAAGGACCATTAGATGGACAATATACCATTAGTATGGCTCTTAATGCCAACCCTGTGAAAGCATTTTAAAAAGTTTTTAAGCTGAAGAGACAAAAACCAACTATTTAAGAAAATCCCCTTTGCAGACAATTTTAGACTAACACCCTATGCTAATGTCAATGACTGGAAAATATAAGAACCCATTATGCCATTACACACACACTGAAAAAAGTAAATCTAATAAATAGTGCTTATAGGGTGCAGACTTCTGTAACTGGTAGGAATAACCATTTTGCAATGCTGACACCTGGTGGTGCTCAATGATTTCTTAGTCTCATGTCTGAGGAATTTCACAGAGATATTTAAAGAGCATGCAGCTATTCTGCTTTTTTCCTTTCAGCCTACTAGCTGCTGTGTCATACGGGTGACTACTTACAGGTGTTATATATAGAGTGGTAATTTGTGTCGAGAAGATGGTTGATATTAGTAAAGAAGGGGGAGATGTGGGAGTGTGGCCATGGGGGTCAGAAAGCCCCGTGGTTGATGATAACATCAGACTGTTAACGATGAGGCCATCAGGGATGTAAAAGAGTTTAGAGGGAACAAAGAAGGGTGATTCAGGAGACTCCATGCAGTCTCGGGTTTCTTGTTCTCCAGCCATTAAGGCATGGAAGTTTCTGGGTGTTTGCTGTTGTTGTTATTTGCAAAGTTGTTTGACCAATGAAAAGTTGTTTTGAAAAGAACTGCTGTGGAGAGAAGGGTATAAGAGGGGAGCCTACCCTCAAGAGAAAAAAAGGCAACACGATATAATGAAGTTATGTCATCAATGAAGAAGCAGAAAGAAGGAATGAAAAGGAACATGCTAGCAGAATGGAGACCAGGATGGGAACAGACACGTTGATCACCTCATGAAGATGGGTTCGGCCAAACTCAGAAAACTGCTCAGAGAAGCTCGTACAGAAAGTCACTGCAAACAGGCGCACTGGAGCTGGAGAGAAGCTCGAGCTGAGAAGCGGAGCCGAGCACACAACTGCCCCTCGCTGGTAAGCAGTTGCGCATTATGGGGAATCATACGTCCTTAGAAACAAAGACTGTACTGGTAACCTTACAGCTTATTCTCCCTATTAACAATCAGACAGTTTATGAGCCTGAAATACGGGACCAAACTGAGGTCAAGGTGTGGGACTCTGCAACTAAAAACAACAAGGTTGCAGTGGAATTGCTCGGCACCTGGCGAGCAGTCTCTGAAGCCTTAAAGAGCCCTGTGGGGCCAAAATCACAAACGTGTGGTTTACCAGACAGTGAGGGAGCTGCGGGCTCCTTTACTGATCCGACTGCTACACCATCGGCCCCCCTAACGCTACTGACATCGAAGGCTTTTGCTTTCCGCCCCCTGTTGACCTGAACGTGCCTTTTGACCCAGGCCCTTTTGGCCTTGAAAAGGATACTGATATGTTTTTCTTCGATCTGGGAAGAACGGGATACATAAGGCCCAAAGACCGAGTTGCTTGACAACTTAAAGCAAGATATATTGTTCAAAAGAAATGGAAAATGGAGACTGTTAAGTCATGGAACTTAAAGGATTGTTTGTTACCTTTTCTGATTGTACATATGTATAGATATATTCGGGTTTAGTGTGTAAAAGCAATGTTCTGTATATTTAGAATGTTTGATGTTCATGTGTGCGTGTTGGTGGAGCGTAGACTCCCTGCACACCCAGCGCTGTTTACTTGCCTTTTATACCTTTTATAAATATTCTTTTATAAATATTACTAAATTCAGATTGAGTTGAGACTTCATTTACAACACAGGTGATGTGTATTATTCATTTTTTAAGTTATGGTTGTGAAGTTCTTGTGTAATTTTTCTGTCCCACTTTACTTACTTAACTAAGATAGCCAAGTCTTGCCTGTTTCCAAAGGCAGTTTGTCACGCAGGCAAAACTTTCTGGTTTTCTCCTTCTGCACGTTCTACAAGAGGATCTAAAGCAGAAGGACCTTCTAATGCAGAAGTGATGCACTTCATGTTTTGGCTCCATAGATTCACATCTGTGTGGCAGACAGATCCCAGTGCAGACTACACTCGTATGTATTTCTGATATTATATTCTCCCTGCTGACTTCCCAGTTAGTCATGAAACTACTGTGTGCTGCAAGTTTTGGCTGTGCAGTATACCTGAAGAGCATTTTCATGAAGACTGAGGGTTCAAGGCATGTGTTCAATTCTAAATGTGTCCCATTTGCAGCCAGTTTTGATATCAGCCTTTGAAACTTTTAGATTAACTGCTGCCTGGCCCCAAAAGTGTCTGTTAATGCCCAGACTAGGTTCTGTCTCTTCTAATTAATGTAAAGTATCTTAAAACTATCTTATGCTGGCTTGTGTCTATCTTGAAAAGATGGAAATTTCCTTGGTGCAGGCACCCCTTACTTGGTGCACACCAAACCACCAGTAACATCCTTAAACTGACTGGCAAGTTTCACTGTTTTAGTCTCCTCCCTCCCCAGAGAACATTTCCATGGCAATGTGGTTCAGTGCCACTTCCTGGCGTGATTTCTCAAAATCTGCTTTAGCAGGCACTTGCATTGGAAATGAATGACACGTTGCCACTCCACGGGTAAGCACGTGATTACTGATGAAATGTGCTGCTACTAGCCACTGCAGGAGATTATGACTGGAGCTAGTGATCCTGCAACTCGGTGCTGATCCTAGAAAGAGATCTCCTGAGGACTTGAAGGTACTTTTTCTCATGATGAGGCTCTAAGAGTGGGTTTATTTTTATTTCTATTAGCCCATAGAAGCCTAAGAAGAAAAATCTATTTATCATTGATTTACTGAGGGCGTCACTTAGGAGAAACAGAAAGGGATGACAGACTAATATCTGCTAAAATTAACTGGAAGTTTTGGATAATTTATGTAGTTATCAGAATGGATAACTACTTGTACAATATACATTAACTGTTACCTCTCGCTTAGGACTGTTAATTTAAGGGCATCCAGCTTTCAACTTTTCTTCCATAGGCCAGGCTTTACTCCATTAAGATATGGTGATTCAACATGTGTGACTATCCCCCCTAGTCCCAAATGCTCTCTCTTTGACCTAAAAGCGAAGGACCTGGCTTGTGGCATGGTTCACTTGAAAAATATTTCCTTAATGCTCAGTAAATATCTTGAAGAACTACTCCTTATGTTTCCATCAATTTCTTCCTGGGCCAGTCCTATCATAAAGCACCCAAGTTCTATTATTCTGGTGTTGCCTTGCTTTCAGAGAGGTGAGCTATAGTCACAGAGCTCACTGTATTACACTACACTTCATAAACCTGTCTACCACACTCCATTGACCACATTTCTCATTTTGCAGTGCTGTTCAAGGCCTGAACCAGACTGAGAAGAAGAAAACTTGTCTTGGGAACTCCCATTTGGACTGGGGCTTTGACTGGACTCCAGCCATGCCTACAGCATTGACCTCAATGTTGCAAATCTGCAGCTGCACACACAGCAGGGGCATTGCCTCCAGCAGATTTCATATACAAGCTGCTGATCCTCTGACTGTCAGTGATCCCAGTCAGGTTTGAGAGGACATCTCAGGAATGTTGTATGTATGTCATAAAATGCCATCATCTGGCAGTTCTCAGGGAAAAGCTGCCTTTGTTATGTGACTGGAAGTAACCCAGCAAAATGAACTGTTGCCTCCTGTGGCTGAGCTGACAGGAAAATCAAACCAAATCCACCTCAGCCCCTGTCAGGGCCATGCCACCACACAGGGGTCCCTGCTGCACAGACACCCCCAGCACCAGGGCTCAGCAGGCAGAGCCCACCACGACCAGCAGCCCAGACCCCAGCGCAGCTGCCCTTCAACCCCTGAGGAAAGTGAGGGGCACAGACATCCAGGAGGAAGGCGATGGAGCCAGGGACTCTGGAAGCTGCTTTGGGGCTTCACTGGCGAACAGCAGCCCCCTCAGGGTGCCAGACCCCGCAGCCATGTGCTGGGCGGCGGCCGCTGAGCCATAAAATGGCGGCGGTGCTCGGTCCCGCCTCACCCCCGCGTCCCGGGGCGCGGGCACCCGGGCGGGGCTTTGCTCCCCCTCGCCTTGCCTCACCCCGCCACGGTGCCGCCTGTGCTTGCGGTGCTTCGCCCATGCTCACGGTGCCTCGGAGCTGACCAGAAGCCTCCCTGCTCCCAGTGCTGCCCCAGGCTCCCCTCGGGGCATCGCCCTCTGCGCCTTGCATCGCATCGGGGCGCGGCGCGGTGCATCCCCGGGGCGCGGCAGCAGGGATCAGCAGGGCAGCCGTGAGTACCGGGGTGGGCCCAGGGAGGCGGAGGGGCTGGCGGTGCCAGCAGTGCCCCTGCTGAGCCCTTTTCTCCCTGCCAGGGGGCTGGAGGAGTGGGGCTGTAGTGGGGTCCACAGCCTGCATCCAAGCCCCGCTGCCCCATATGCGCGGGGCCACCCCTGTCAGCACCGCTGTGGCAGCCTCGGGGAGAAGCCAGGGTCTGGCTTCCCTTCCGTGCCTGCCCGTGTGTCACCCGGCTGCTTTAAGGAAGAAAAAAAAACCCAAAGCCCAAACCGCAAACCCTAGAGGTTGAATCAGTGCAAATCACGCGTGGCGCGTCAGCGTCGGAGGGGAAGCGCAGCCCTTGGGTGCCCGCTGCAGCTGCCTCAGTGCCAGGCTTGGTGAGGGCGGCACATGGCTGCATGCCCACACGAAGCGCCTCATCCCTTAGGGCCGGCATCCCCAGGTATGCAGCTGTGGGGTGCTGTGAGACGAGGCTCCCCAAAATGGGACCTCACGGGATGGTGGCATCTGTCCCTGGGGTGAGGGCACCATGGTCCTTGTGGTTGGACATGTTAAATCCAGGGTAGGTTGTGTGGCACCAAGTCATCAGAGGCACGTGCTGGAAGATCCTCAAGGCTTAGAAGAGAGAGCTTGTGAGCTTTTGTGGCTTTTTGTTTAAATATAACTTGCCTGGAAAGCAGGCAAAAATAAGGCTTTGTAATAAAATGCACGTACTGCTTGTCATCTCTTGCTGACTTCAGGAGCCGTTCAGGACAAGCTCTGACTTGGTTAGAATTCAGAGGGTGACACATGGTAAAGTTAAAGTCTGGCAGCTCTTCTGACTGCATGCCTACTGCTTGGGCCTCTTCGGTCTGTGAGTTGTCCTTAGCATGCCTTTACGACAAAAGGTGACCTGTTTGGTAGTCCACTCGCTTCCCAGGTTGCCTGTGGACTGTGCCTGGTGTTCTGGGTAATCTTACATTGGATGGAAAAAAGATGTTGGTTTGGGGGGGTTTATTGGTATGTTTTGTAAAGTGCATGTGTATACAGAATGTCAGAAATATTGGGCAGCTGTTCAGAACTTGCTCTTCTGTGCTGAGAAAGGTAAAATCTGATTATTCATTAAATGTGTTTTCAGATTTAATGATCTACTATATCGAGTTATGGAGCTGTGATAAATGAAAGAAGCAGGGTAAGGTTTGTTTCTTTAAATAATTGGTAAAGTTGCTATAAATATCATGTAAATATCTTTACATGATCTCATCCTGTTCATTGAATAATCTGCCCATAGCCCAGGTTCAGGCTAATTTAAAATTTTTTGGTAGGCGAGGAAGCTACTCCTCCATCCTTTTCTGCTTTCACACCTAACTATCAATCTGCAAGAGTGAATTCACTCTGACAGGCTTTTCCTACCAGCTTTGATACCTTCCTTTGTAATTCTCACAAACCAAGCATGGTTCTAACAAAGCTTTTCAGAGCAAGAAACAGCAAAAGGAGAGTTTTCTTAATGCTGTGTCTGTAACAACTCTGTGAGCATTTGGTCAGGATGCCCTCGATCCTGGTAGTTGCATGAACTCCCAGTACTCTGTCTTTTTGTGAACAAGTGAAACAAGATACTTGGGTGCATTTTATAATGAACATTAAAGGCACAATACCCAAAGAAATGTAATTTGGATAGAATATTATTATGGTACTGCTGCACCAGCAAATACACTCATTGCAAAGACATTCCCAACGCAGTGAAGTGTAGGAGACGTTGATATTGTCATCCTGATTGTAAAGACAATACTAGGTATCCTACCTCGTAAGTTTCTGCAGTTTTCATGTGCACTCTGTGGTCTTTCTCAGATATTCTTTTTACCCATCAAAAGCCTGGTAACTGTTTGTGAAGTCAAACCACCATGAATCAGAAAGGAGTCTTATAAAATGTAGTGAGTGTGGAACAGAAAGACAAATCACAACAACTTTTTTTTTTTTTTTTTTTTTTTCTTCTCCAATATCTCTTCTCATAAGCTCCTTAGAATTAGGGGGCCTTTTCCATTTAAGACCGTATGCCCACGTGAGTCTATTGTGTAGAAATGGGATCAGAGTGAATGAGCAATCAATCATATAAAGCACAGAAATGCTTGAAGAAAGGGAACAGCAGCTAATGCAGGGCAAATTGTGATGATGGTCCCCTCCATTACAAATCAGTCATCTGGTTAGTTGTGAAATATAAAGTCATATAAAAGAAGTCCCCAAACCCTCAACCCTCGCTGTTTTCTTTCTTTCTTTTTTTTTTTTTTTTTTTTTTTCTCTGCTGCAGTAGAGCTACATTGCTTAGTAAAACTACGTTACACTGAGATTAAAATGGGGGAAATTTATGGAGAAGAAATATAAGAATGCAAAAATCAAACTTGGTTTAGAGCCTAGGAAAAGGTAAGGGAAAAAGAAAGTCAGTGGAAATACTCCTAGTGTGTATAGCTGGGACTGTGCTGTGAGTTTGTTGCAGCCTCTTTTTATAATGAAATCCACAGTAGACTTGAGTAAAATGTTAGGAGACTGACATTGTTCCAGTCCTTTCCCTCAAAATGTTATTGGGAAATGCCCTTTACTTGTTTATGTGGAGAACTAAGAGTGGGCAATGGGGGTTTCATAGGAAGCTTAACATGAATTGGTAAATACTGTGTGAAATATTATCTGAAATGGGATTTGGGGAAAGCTAAGCTTCCATCTGCAAAGAAAGGTTTTCTTCTCTCCTCCAACTGATACTAAAACATGACGCCTGTATTCCAACTGCTAGTATATTGGTTTGCCATTTTCCCTCAGTTGTGAATGGTCACTGCAATATTTTTTTGGTTGTTTGAAATCTGTCTTAGCTAATTCTGGCCTGTGTTTGTAATGGACAAGTCTAACTAATCTCTTTGGAGCAGGACAGGTGATTAATTAATGAAAAACATGTGGGTAACCTATTTTAAAGAAATAAAATGGGCAGCTAGGACATCTTAGGCTCATAGTTGAACTTTACACTGTCAGCTGGAGGGTTCAAAGGAATGCTGCCAAATGAAAAAAAAAAAAAAGTAGAAATACCAAGTAAAACAGCTGGAAAAAAATCTGATGAGACTAAAAAAAGTTTTTTAGATTTGCATGTTTAGCACTTCTGAATGGTCATTTTTACCATGTTTTCTGTGAGTTAAGTCAACTTTCTTGTTAATAGAGCAAAATGCAGTGGTTGGGGTAAGGGAAACCTTACACAAGAAGAGATGCCAGTATTTTTAATTTTAAGACAAATTTAAGAGCTAGAATAAGATAATGTAAGTAGTTGTTTAGCAGCTATGAATAACAGTTGCAAGCAACATATTTTATTTAGCTGTAGTTACTCTAATGGGAACCAGAAAATTGGAAAACACTGGAGGTAAAAGGTTCAGAATGGAAAAAAAGGAAACAGGACTTTCCAGGGGTGGAGTTCAGAAAGAAAACTTAGTCACAAAGCTGCCAGTATAAAAAGCAATATTTGTTGCTTTTTATAAAGGAATTTTTACTATCCCTATATGTGTTAACACACTTAAAACAATCAAGATAATCTGTATGAATAATATTCAATTACCTTCTATGGAATAAGACAATTTTATGTTAGGTAATAAATGAAGAAATCGGTTGAGAGGCATTAATCCTCTGCCACTGCACCTGTGTTCTTCTGATCCTCAGAAGTCTCCTCAGGGTGCTCATTACTGGATACTTTTTCTTAGAACTTCAGGTAGGTTATGTAAGGTTTTTTTTGTTTGTTTGTTTTCCTCCGTAGCAAATGAATTATCCATGGGTGTTCTTTGAAGGAATTGTTCAGCTGTAGATTTTAATATTTCCTTTCTCACATATCTTGCTGTCTTCATTATCCGTGTGCTCATGAATTTCATGATTATTGTAATGTTTAAGCCTTCCATATCATGTTTGCAGTGCATTGTTCTTATTCACTGTTGCTTACTTAAAATTTAAACTAAAATTGTTTCATCTGTTACTGTGAAAACTTTTTTACTTTGAGGGAAGTTGCTTGAAGTGTCATGATTCCCAGCTCAGAGTGGCAAAGATGGGGTGAAAACACTAACTGTTCCTATGTTAATACTGTGCAGAACTTCTTAAAGTGAAAATGTAAATATTTGTACTTTCCTGTTGTAGTTCTGAAAAATAGATTTATTCTTGCAGGCTCTAAACGATTCTCCAAGATGTTTGCAAAAGCAACAAAGAATTTTGTGAGAGAAACAGACAGTGGAGGTGACTTAATCCCTGTCTCTCACTTGAATGCCTCGGACAAGCTGCAGCTTCTCAGCTTGGTTACAAAGAGGAAGACATTCTGGTGCTGGCAGAAGCCCAAGTATCATTTCTTGACAGTCTCCTTGAGTGATGTGCTTACAGAAGACAAACCTATAAAACCAGGTAAAGCCCTACTCAGGCAGTACTGTTATTGTACACAAAAAGTGTGTGAAGCTGAATCTTTTTTTTTTTTGTTATTCTCAGTCACGTTACCAGGGGGCTCTTTTCAGAGGAATGCTCTGAAGTATTTTCAATCCTTAGGAATGAGATGGCTGCATCTTTTTCTCACTTGACTGTTCATTTAGCTAGAATAATACTAGGAAACGTTTAAAAAAATGTTTAGATGGACTACTGCAACTGAGTGCTGATAGCTGTCGAGCCACACAGTGCTGCTGTGTTGTGCTGTGTGTGGCCTCAGGAGCTCCACTAGAGTATTTTGGGGAGTTTTCAGTATGTGACAGTAGCATGAAACTCTGCAGTGCTCCAGGTAAAAAAGCACTGAACCAACTGTTCTGCTGGTGGTAGCAGACCAGAAAATGTTTGCAGGTGTTACCACAGCTTCCTTTCTTCTTGCACAGACAGTTAAAAAACACTTATCCTTGTATTTATTTCTCCATCCAGTGCTAAACAGGTAATGGTCTGGAATCCTGTATTTCTGGGCATGACATAATTCTGAATATAGATAAACAGATAAGTACTTATGCGTAGATTTTAATTGTAGCTAGCTCAGAAAATAAGCTGATTCTGAGTCTGTTCTCTGGTTTATTGACATAAGAGATTGAGAGTTTGATTTAAGCCAATTAGATGTTTCCACTGGTTTTCAGTGAGCTTTGGGACAGGGTTATGATGAGATATGTCAAGATAATGGAAAAATATTAAACCTATTATAGGCAGATCTACTTCATAGTTCTCCCTTGTTCCTGAAGTTAATTTCTGTCATGCTTCTTAAGTCTTCCGTAGCATCTGAGCTCAGCATTTCATTCACCAGATGTTTTCCTAAAATGGCAAAATGTAGACGATAGCTGAGCAAAGGCGATAAAAATATGGAGGAAGCAAAAGTTGCAGAGCTGTGAACTTCCCTATTTACCTGTTAAGTACTGTTCTTGCCTTCATTAACATCAACTGTTTGTGTTTTCTGTTAGTTCTTGTTTTTCTAATGACTTCAGGACTGTTTCAGCATTTGTCTTCATGGGTAGAAATTACTTTTATTCTTTTCCTAGTGATTGTGGAGTCTGACTTCGCAAAATACATGGGGAAATTTGAAGACTTTGTTCAAGGAAGTATTGAAACTTCATTTGGAAAGATCAGCCTGGGAGCTGGAGGGAAGGGCTACGTGGAAAGCCAGTCCTCCTTTGGAAACCTGAGGAAGCAGGAAATTGACTTGCAGCAGCTTATGAAAGATGTCAAGGACAGGTATGCTTCAAACACGGGCGTTGCAATGGCCAAGAAAGATTTAGTCTGGAATAAATGTGTGAACCAGACCTGCAAAATCTATGTGCATCTAGTGTCAAAAAAATAACATCAGTCAAGATTTAGAATCTTGTTTCTAAGACTAGATAGGGTGCTACAGAAGAATATGCTAGAATAACTTCTATTTTGAACAATGAGCTTTCACTTGGTTTTCTGGAGTGTGATCTGCTCTGTTCAAATAAATAATCTTCCTGTAGAAAATCAGATTTACCTCAACATATTTTGGGGTTATAATCCTGAATGCAACTAAATACTTACAATTATTTTCTACACTCAGAAGAAGATTATATAAGTATATATGACTGTAAATAAGTTGCTTGCTGAAATACATTTTTCTGGTGTAAGGACCTGAAAGGTGCCACTGAATTGCTCACATGCTAGACTAGGAAACAGGCTGAGATGCTGACATCTGATGAAGAAGATATTCATATACACAGTCCCACAGGACTGTTAAGTGGGTCTGGCAGTGATATAGTCCAGTTTAATGTGTGTGTGTGCTGTTATGCAAGGAGCTAGTTTTTGGTTCATGGAGTAGATGCTCAGAGCTTATTTAAAGCTTGTGACGCAAATGGTGTAATTGATAGAGTGAGTGGCTTTTGTTGGGTCACTAAAGTGATGAGGCTAGCAGAATTTTAATTTTATTATTTTTTCTTCAGCATAATTCTGAGGCTTACTGGAAATTGTGGCACTTCCTTACAAATAAAATGCTAGTCACTAATTCATAAATATTCTATGATTTGTGAGAGAACTCATCCATGGTTTCTAGCTTTCGTCTCCTTCATGGAGCATCATGTGGAACTCAGGCATTCAGCATGCAGGAGTGTTGTTGCCTAGAAGTTAGTGATTTGGGATGCAAAGTGTTAAGGTACTAAGAGGATGTTTACTGGTCAGTCCTTTTGGGACGAGGGTCACCTAAGTGCTCTTGATTTCATCTAATTACATACGTTGCTTGTGCTTGTTATAGAAATAATAAAACCATAATTGCTCTAAATCAAATTGCAATTGAAAGTGTTCTTATATTAGGCTGTTAAATTAAAGTTAGAGATAAATAACAGAAAGCACACCCAAAAATGTCAAAGCTGATACATGTTGTGTACTGTCGTGTGAGTCTTCAGGGTTCAGGAAGCTGGAAGTGCTGAGTGGCAGCAAATTGGTTTCTTGTCAGTTCTCAGGTGAACCTTAAAAAGGATAATCCTGCTGATCCTTAATTAGATTCCAGATGCTGCATTGGCTCTCCTTTTCAGAAAAGGGATGACAGCTGAAGGATGTAGGATGAGATCCCTCCTGATTTGCAAAAGCAGTGTCACTTTGCATACAGAACACACTTATTAACATAATATGCAACAGAAAAATAAATGGTCCCTCTAGGTTTATGAGCTTCACATATTTTATGACACATTATTCTTGCTTTTTGTATTACTTTGTGCCTGCTAGTTCAGAGTACTGAAAAATACTGATTTTAGGGCAGAGTCCTATGCTTTAAACTAGTGGTTTATCTAGTGAGAGGCATCCCTGCCCACAGCAGGGGGCAGGAGTTCCATGATTTTTAAGGTCCCTTCCAACCAGAGCCATTCTGTGGTTCCTGTTTTCAATGTCTTGGCCATTCTTGAAGTCTCACTCCGATGCAGATGTTTTATTTATTCTTTATAACAACTTAAGCATTTATGAGTATGATGAGACAAACATTCATCATTTTTCTACCAAATGTGCCACGTGAGCAATACAAAGTCGCAGCATGTTGGGAGACAGCATTAAGTAAAATCAATTGTGTGTCTGTGATTTAAAACATCAGGAGGATGCTGAATAGAAAATAGAGAAGCTGTCTGTCACTTGCACTCTCACAAGTCTTTGGTATTCTTGAGGAAGTTGTTCTACAAAGTAATTGCCAGGTTATTCTGTGGGGAAAATTGTGAAATGCCATCAATAAGCTGATGTAGCAGGTACTTTGTTCTGGTACGAGAGTAAAAAGTGGGTCAGAGAGGTTACATTTGAAACAGGTTAACAACAGAAGTGCGTCTGTGCTTCTTGTGCAGTGCCTGAGCGAGGGCTGATAAATTGTACTCTGGCACTGTTTTAGAGGTCTTTATTTGAGAAGGGACAAAGCTGGGTAAAGGCTGATGCCATGCAACAAGCAGCGTTTGGCTGGGAGACATCAGCATACTGTCGCATGTTATAAATGAAGTGGAGAAGACTGAACAAGCAGAGGATTTCTGGAAAAGCAGTTGAGAGATGTTTTGAAGGCAGGCATGTGGATATTGGGGAAGAAGTTGTGTTTGGAGGTTTGAGAGCAGGCCACCCATGTCTGGGCAGCTGGGCGGGGAGGTGTGTTGAGCTGGCGTGGCCCTGTGCAGGACAGAAAAGGTTCTTCACTCGCATGGATAGCTTGGACTGGGAGGGTTTGAGCAGGCAGGCAACAGAGCTGACTGTATTGTGATGGCAGCACCCGCAGCTGAAACTGTTCCTGTAGACAGCTGTAGTGAATCAGTTAGCATGTCACTGTGAGGGTTGTGGGACACGGTACTGAGAAGCCTGGGCAGGGTTTGTTGGCAGGACAGTCCTGGCCTTGTTCTGCTGTGAATAGTCTGGCCAGAGACCTGCCCTGCAGGGAAGACCCTCAGTCTCGGCTTTGGGTTTTAGAAGAACAAGCATTAAGCGGTGACAGCCAGGTGTTGTCTGTACTTCTCTTGCCTTCCGTTGGTTTCTCCCTTTCTTTTTTTTTTTTTCCTGCTTCTGATCTGCAGCAAATTGCCTTTGTGCCTGTTTCTTCTCCACTCCTTTCCTCATGCAAGAAGAAGAAGTTTGATTAATAGTGATGGAAGCCTTTGCATTGTAGGGTAGTGGAAGCGTTAAATCCAATCAGATGTAAAGAGTGAGAGGAGAACTCAGATTCTTTTCTGCTCGTGTTTGACCTGTGGAGCTTCCAGCATAGCAAATCATTGGCCTCAGGAAGGTTGTTTAAGAAGAACAAGCTATCAAACGGAAAACCATCATTCTTATCTTTTAATTGATCTATATTTATCCAGTTTTATACTGTGTGCATTGATAATAGCAAACCAACATCTCATTTTACTTGATAGTGTTTTCTTCTGTGTACTTCAGCTTCTCAAGTGGGGAGAGAGTGCAGTAACAGCACAGGTCACACCAGGCTGCTGAGCGCTCCTGCACAATAGATGGTGAAAGATGGGAAGAGTGAGGGTTGCAGAGCAGAAATAATAGCTTTGAAAAGTGACCTGCTTAAAGAAAATTTGCTTCCATGTGCCTGCATGCCTGTGTTCTCAGGGGTTTAACTCAGCCATCTCGCTCATCTTGCTGTGCTTGATATTGAGAGAGCTGTGGTGGCAAATGAGTTCAGTCCTTGCAAAAGTACACCTGTAGATTCAGCAGCCATTGCCCTGCAATATTTTAGGCTTAGCTTCGACTGTCAAACTTTAACCCTGTGGCATTTTGTCCTTGATGCCTCTTTTCAAGGATAATTTAGATAAGCCAGGTATTTGTTTTACCTCGTGTTGCCTCCTGTTTGAGTCACTGTCCTGTGCTTTCTGTCAAGAAGCGCAGAGCATTTTTTTCCGTCGGCTGTGCTGTGACACCCGTGATGTGCCCGTGCACAAAACACCAGGGCCCAAGGCACTTCAGGGCAGAAAGCTCAGTGCCAGAAGTCTGGAGGAGAACATTTAAAGAAAAGGCTAACTGTTCATAAGGGTGTGTGGCTTTAAACTCTCCATCCTGTACTCCCTAAACCCAGTGGGGAGAGGCATTTCTGCTGAACTTCAGAGCCAGGAGCGTGAGGGGATCTGAGCCAGTCCCACCTCAGACAGAATGCTGTAGAAGGAAATGGAAGAGAAAGTCTCTGAATTATTGTGGTCATTCATTTGGATAGGATTAAATCAGGCTTTGATATCCCTTTTATGTTAATGTACATTCAGAAACTTCAAACCTGCTTAATCTGTGGCTTTCTGCCTTTGTTTTGTTTCTTTTGCTCTTACTCACAAGTTTGTCACCCTCTAAAGAAGGCAAAAAATATGGCATAGGAAAGCAACTGACAAATTGCTTTTGTACTTCTTCATTATATTTCTTCACTTGTGGCTTCTTGGGTCATATGTTAGAACTTCAAGTTGTCTGTGACTTAATTTATATTTTCGGGGTGCTCAGCCCACCTCTTCAGAATCATAAATAAATACCGTGAAGGATATGATAGGCTTGGTGGTCTTCTATAAGATGCGCTGATAATTAATAGCTCCAGTTTGGCAGGCACTTCTGAGAGCAGCAGTGTTTGTGATAGCCTGACATTTCTTCAATTTTTCTTAATCCAAAGATTCATTGCATTCCAAGCGTAAAGCATGGCTTTGCACCACACGAAAAGAAAAGTTGTATTAATAATCTCAGGAATGTTTGGGGGTGATTTTCTAGTGGCTGCTGCATTGCTTCAGAGGTATTTTCTTTCCCTTGTTTAAACAATCAACTTTAAGGTTTCCAGACAGTTCATTCCAACTGATTGAACTTTCATATAAGCATGTAACTCTCCAGAGATCAAAAATTGCCTGAGGATATTTTTAATTTAATAAAGAGCCAAGCTGACTTCAGACTTATACAGACTGCATAAATCCAAAACTCCAGAATCTAATAAATCTAAACCCTTTTAATTAAAAGTGGAGATATCTTGATTTAAATAAAGTAGAATCAGAACACGTCTTTCCATCGTATTTTTGGGGAATTGCCATTTAGCCCCATGAAAAGCCATTTACAGTAAAATAGAGAAGAAAAGACTTCAGCCAGGGGTAGCCATGTTTTAATCTTCCAGATATCTTGCAAGAGATGCCCGTTCTTAGGAAATACGACATCCAACATGAGGACCTCTCCAGTGGGTATATTGCAAAAGTATAACATAATTGACACATTTTAATCAGTCAAATACAGTTAAGTTGCTGTAACTTATCAGAAAGGCTGTTAACACCCCAGAAGACAGGGTAGTAAATTTTGTTTTCTGTTCTTAGAAAATAATTTTCTCTTATAGTTTCTGAGATGTTTTCTTTCTTCTGCGTATTCTAAAAAATACCTTATTGGAGAACAACTTCAGCAACATTTAAAGAAATGCTGAATTATGTTATGTAGCAGGGATGATTTTGTCCCTCTCAAAGTAATTTTTTCTTTTGACAACGACAGTCCCAGTCATTAATTTTAAATCATGAGGTCATACAGTTAATTAACACAGGAGTTCATAGTGGGTGGTGTTTTTTTTTAGGAACTTTTTTTAATTCCCACATCCATGAAATCTTTTGTCTCCCACCTCTGAAGTATGTGGTCAATGCTGATCCTGTCAACCAGGCTAGGGTATAAGTGAATACCAGAACAGGCCTATAGCAAACTGTGAGAGTTGGCTTCAAGCTGTCCCTCTCAGCCTTCATCCCTCAAGGAAAAACTGGTGACTCAGAATTTGGAGCAAGAATCTTCTTGCATGTTATGTGCTTGCATGTTTTTTTTGTGTGTGTGGTAAGGATTTTGAATTATTTTTTTTTTCTGAGTAAGAATTGCAGATTAAAAGTCTTCAAACAATTAAGAATATGTCTTTTCTATGTCCTAGCAGTTTTGTTAATGGTGTCTCTTCTTGTTTCAGAATGATAAATATGAACAGTAGTTTACTGCAACAAGTAATAGAAAGAAAACGTGAAGTACTGTGCATCTTGAGAGAGAAGATAGTAACAACTCAAAAGTGCACGATAGCTGAACATATCCAGACAGAAGAAAAAATCAGTGGTCTGCTGGGATGCAGTACAAAAACCGTAAAGGTAAAAGATACTAAAAGATCTGTATGGAATAGAATAATTGTCTAGTTAAACCTGCAGTTTATCTGTGAAGAAACTCTGATTTCTCTGTGCCAAATAGACTTCAGAGTATTTTTCATTTTTCCTTACCATGTTAAACTCTCAATTGTAAGAAATCACTGCGTTACTTCATTGTGAAACTTCAGAAATACAAACTGCCTTTCCTGTTGCTGCACTGGCAAAAGGTGTCATCTTTTAGTGTGAGCCTGGAATGGGATTTCAATCAATATTGTAGCATTATGATTCAGTTCCTCGAGATTCCTGCCTACAGCAGACCATAAACCACCAATTCAGTGAAAGTTGAAGAGCAGAAAGCATTTGATGAGGCAAATTCAGTTGAAAAGCCAATCATTTATCAAAAATGTTTGCAGTGAGTTTTAATGCTTCTTGAGAAGCTGCTTGTTTTCTATCATGGGAGTAGAGATTAACTGCGTAGTGAGGACATCTGAAAAATTGCTAGTGAATTGAGAGGGAATTACCAAAGTCAAAACATGTGCTCATCCTGCATAATTTTTTTCAAAGCTTCAGATGAATCACTTTTGTGTACAGGGAGTCTCCAGTGGCAGACACCTGGAGTTCAACAACCATCTCTGCAAGTGCCATTGTCCTGGTACCAGTCCCCAGTTGGGCAAAAAGGGTGTCAGGATAGAAGAGGGTAGGGCAGGATACTGAAGTGGGTGCCACTTTTGTAGCAACAGAGTTTCTGATTCACATGGCAAAAGCTGCACCTGAAGGTCAACTTTGTATTTGAACAGGGTAGCTGAGAGTTTGGGAGCTGCTCTCGGCACTTCAGTGCTTTTACCTCACTGCTCGTTTTGTGCTTCTTTCAGATGTTAGATATTAGATGTGCTTTAGTTAGACATAATAGAGTAAAGTATGTTCTTTCTCTGTGTTTTTTTTTTTTCCCTTACTCAATTTTGTGTTTAAGCTACACAACAGTTAAATCGAATAAACAGTGAATAAATGTCTCCTAGGTTTCAGTGAGTGACAGTGTAAGTACGGCGAAGGATTCTAGTGTGATCCTTGAGATTCCTTCTGCAACCACCATTGCCTATGGTGTGATTGAACTCTTCATAAAGTGCAATGGCCAGTTTGGTAAGTATAAAGCTCATTTTCTGTGACACACCATTCAGATGTGAAAAGAATTGTTGTGCAATGGTTTTTCATTCCCCTCCATCAACAAAGGTGTTGATGTCGTATAGTCTCTATTGCCTTGATAGTTATTTGTGTTGTGAAATGTAGCACTTCTGAGGTAGTAATGCTTTTTCATCTGTTTGCATAAGTTATAGGCTCATAGAATAATTGAGGTTTCAGGAGTCCACAGGAGGTCATCTGACCCCAGGCAGGGCCAATTTTCAAAGTCTGATCCAAGTTCAATGTTAGATCAACTTGTTTGTAATCCGTGTCTGTTCAAGTTTGGAATGTCTCCAGAGATGGAGATTCCATAACACCTCTGGGCAGCCTGTTCTTATGCTTGACCACTATCACGATGATTTTTTTTTTCTCCTTAATCTTTAATGGGATTTTTCCTTTGTTTAAGTTCTCTCTTGCCTGTTCATCCTGTCATCGTACAGAACAGCCTGGCTCTTCCTGCTGCAGGTAGCCATAAGGTCCTCCCTTAGCTGTATTTTCTTGAGGCTGAACAAACCCATTCTCTGAGCCTCTTCTCATACATGACATTCTCCAGCCCGCAGCAGTCTTGGTGGCTCTTTGCCTTCTACTGGCCATTCTCCCAAATGCCAAAATGAAGAATGACTTTCATCAATCTCCTACTACAATCTCCTAGTTCTTGCTAGTACAGCTCTGTACGCAACGAACCTCAAGCAGCAAGAGCACTCAGGTGATCCTCATGAATCTGTTGTCCAGGTCTTTTTCTGCAATTTTACTTCTACCTAGCGACCCTTGGCCTGTGCTGTTCTCTTCACTGTACATATTAGCAGGGACAGTGAACTGGATCCAAATGTACAGTCAACTAGGGATGTTTAGGCCGCAGCTATGCTAAGAAAAGAATTACTCATAGAGCATAGGACTAGAATTTAAACTCTTTTGTCTCATTTACACTTTCTTGTATAGATTTTTCTCTGAATAGTTGCAGAAATGTCCTTACTGTGTTTTCTGGCTGTGGCTTTGCTTTATTTCAGGTCAAATACTTTCAGATGTCAATTTTGAAAATACATTGAAATGGGCTTGGGGAGGAGAAAAGGTAGTAACTCTCCTCTGCAATATCACCTGTTTTTTCTTTCTTCCCTGTCCTCAGATAAACTCCCTAACTTAAAGAAGGTTTCAGGGGATGTTATGCAAGAATGCAGGGAAATCAGATGGGCTGCGTAGGGCTGGAAGTCAGAAAAGAGTGATGTAGAAAGAAACAAGATACAATTGAAGTACATTTGGGATTTGAACCCAGGATGTGCTTGATTTGGCTAAGAAATACAGAAAATAATCTCCATCATTCTCTGTCAATTGACTTCTGATATTAAGGAAGCATACAGGTTCAGGAAAACACATAAATACCACATAACCTGAAAAAAAAATAAATCTAAAATGTGAACACACTTCACATATATAGTGAACACAGAGATACACTAGAGGGCATTGACTTCATGGTCGTAATAGAACTGTAATTCAGGGAAATCAGGTGCAATTAAAGCTATTTGACTGTGTAGGCGTGTAGCTGATAGCCTGCTTACATGATTTCTAGATGGAAATTCCTATGTCTTGCTAGCTGATAATAAACACATGGTTGTTGTTAATGTTCTGTATTGTTCTGCTCTTTTTTCATTTGTTTTTCTACTTCTTTTCATATTTCTTGTCACGTCTTTTAAGCTTCAGAAACAACATGACTTGTTTCATGTTTAGTCTCAAACAATGCATGTCTTGCCTCCTTTTTTCAATTTGTACTATCTTCCTTTAACTCAGTGCCATTGACAAGGTTAAGTGGAGGAAATAGCATCAAAGTTAAGGACTTTCCAGCAAGAATAAGTACGGTGGAGCCTAGCTTTCAACTTCTTAATGTCTGAGCAATGGTAGATGTCTGTTTATGGAAGTAAAAATAGCCTTTGAAGTTAAAGCTGGAGACTAATGTAGTCCTTTCTCATAGGACTGAAAGTGGCCAATAGCAGGTGTAACATAACAGGATTCTCGACACAGATAATTATGGAATAAGGTGCATGTACATTTTCTTGTTCCTTTTTCTTTGCTGCTGGCAGTCAGAGCTAGAGTTGCTCGGTAAGGAGGAACGGTACATAAACCTTCTCAAAAATGTCCTGGCTAATGTGACTGCACATAAAGTCGGGTCTTATTTCAATTTCTTTACCACATTTTCCTATAATCATTCTGTGAGTATGTGATTTCTACAGGCTAATTTTCCACTACATGTAAAAGCTGTTCCCATTAAAGGCTTTGTAGTTTTACCTCTCTTCATTTCACTGCAAATCCCCTCGTTCCTTTATAAAACAGGATGCATACAGTAGCACTGGGCTGACCTGCTTTGTTCTGTTCACTGCATGTGTGACATGCTTCCTCCTAAACACCTATAAATTAAACAGCCCTCATCTTTACAGTGTCTCAGTGCAAAGGAATATCGTTGTCTCTGACCGTTTCTGATTGTTTTTATTGATCATTTACGTATTTCTTCCATTTTTGTTAATGTTTCTGAGTAACTGACAGGATCTGACTGCGCTAGTGGAGGTTTGTCATGGATGAATGTAAGAGAATTCAATAGAAAAAATACTACAGGAGTTTGTATGTTCTTTCATTCATTTATTTTCCCTTCTAAGAGCCTGATAAAATTAATCTTACAGGAGATGTTAACAGTTCTGTAAATGCAGAACTTTTCAGAGTCCTACATTTTCCTCTGAGCTGAGTCCTGTTACGAGCTTTCACAGCAGGGTCTGTATACTTCTCTCATGATGCTGTGTATTGATTTCCCTTATAATCATCACTCTGCCTTTGGAGGGCAGGTAGTTTATTAGCACTATCTTCCCCCTTCGGGATTCATGTGAAAGCCTTGTCATTATCCACGAAAGTTACGCGAGCATGGTGGCATAGTGGTGCCTTTGCTGCTGTCCTGAGTTGTGTTGCTTTAGGAAGTTCTTTAATTTGGGCTAATCGCTTTCTGCTCCTCTGTAGCTTGCTCTTCTCTCTGAAGGGTTATGCAGGCATAAAGGTCTCTTTCTTTCTCTGTGGCAGAGATTTCTTTGTCTGCTCTCCCTTTGAAAAAGCTTTTTGCTGATGGAGTGCTCTCCATGCTTTCTCATCTGCTTTGAATGTCCTTAATTTGGTGAGACAGACTGTAACAACTGCAGGAAGGTTATATTTAGGTTTTGTGCCTGGTACATGTGAGTACTGTTCTTGATTAGTTATATTTTTTCCCCTTTGCTGTCAGGTATTACTTTAAAATTGGCTTTCTCTTGTTAGCCTGCCTGTGTTCTTCTGCTTAGACCTGCTGCAGAGTGCCAGAGATACAGTTTCAAGTCTTGTGTTTGAGTTGCTAACAGGTGATCCAAATAATGCATAGGACTTTGATTATATTGTGCCCCAAAAATGCAGAAAATCTGACACACGAGCACGGTAGTGGATGCTCCAGGTTTCTCAGCATATCTCTTAAAAGGCTTGCTGTGAGCCCTATAGAGGTCCGATAGCTTCATGAAGCTGGGGGAAGGGAGAACAAATCAGTGCGGACATAAGCAGTTCTCTTGCGGAAAAGTAGACCAGGGCTTGTGGTTTAAACAGAACGTATTAAAGATGAACCAGAAGGGGCAATCCAGACACGGTGTGTTATTTTGCTTATTTTTCTGTTTGTGTAAAACTAAGGAACAATTTAGTACCTGGGAAGGTGGAACTTTCTGCTCTGAGCCTTTTTCTCAATCGGGACAGGACACCTTTGTGGCTGCTCCCGTCCCCACCACTTCCCATTGCCATGACAACTCCTCACCCCCCAAATGACTTCTCACCCCCACGTCTCCCTCGGGGACCCACCACCCACAGCCGCTCCCCGTCAGGAGCAGACATCCCCAAACCAATTCATGGCGGGGGCAGCGGGAGAGGGCTGCGTTCAGCCCCCGCTGCCGAGCGATGCAGGAAGAAGTGCAGGCAGAGGCTTTGCAGGGTGGAAGAGTGGTAATTTATTATTCCTGGGGTAATCGTGGCTGCCACCCCCAGCCCGGCCCCAGGTGAGGCCCGGGCCGCCTGCTCAGGCGGGGGGCCCGGCCTGCCGGCCCGCGTGCTCCCCGGCCCCCGGCTCCTCCTGCCGCACCCTGTGCAGCCAGGACGTGTCCCCGACGTCGGCGTCCTGCGGGGAGCGTGGCAGTCTGCGCCCGACCTGTCCCGCGTGCCAGGAGAAGCTCCTCTCAAGTCCACGTTCAGTGGAGCGGCTGCGCGCCCTGCGCCGGGGCGACACGCTGCGGGAGCGGTAGTTCGAGGGGCTCCTCTGCCGCTGCTGCTGCTGCTGCCGCCGCCCCAGCCGCGCGTTGCGCTGGAATCTTCCGCGGGGTCTTCGGGCCAGGCGAACAACTGCAACGATGTGCCCACGGCACAGCGGGCAGGTGTCTCTTTGCGCAGCCCACAGCTGGATGCACTCCAGGCAGAAGGAGTGCCTGCAGGGGTCGATGCGGGCTGCGCTGGACAGCGGGCCCAGGCAGATGGGGCACGGCTCGTCCCCGGGGGCCTCCTCGCGCTGCTCCTGCTGTGGCTGCCGGCTCATATTGCCTGCGGCCACCGCAACGTGGAGCTGGTCGTCCTCTGGGGAAGGCTGCCTTGGTGCGGGGCGCTCAGCAGCAGCCCGGGGTCTTCAGCACCTCGACGCCTCGTGGGTCGCCTGCAGCACCTCCCTCGCCTTGTGTGTCGCTGGCTGGATCTCGACACCTCGCAGGACACCAGCAGGACGACTGCAGAAAGAACCAGAAAGAAAATCTTCTAGCAGCAAGAAGACATTAGCTCTCTGGGTTCAACCAATTGTCTGCGGGTAGTACAGCAGCAGCTGTTCTGTGTACGGATTGCAAACATGGCCGTTAGAATGGCAAATCGGCCTGTGGTAGCTCCTTCTTGGCAGGGCCACGCTTAGGCCAGATGAGGCCCATGCACGTCTGTAGGTGTGAGAGCATTACCGAAGGGCCTCGATGGCTCGCGTGCAACAAGAATGGCTTCGCGTGTGCCTTGCGCAACACCTCCGCCTGTCTCTCTCTCCTTCCAGCCGTAGCACCTCGAACTCTCGAGCTCCACCAGCTGGACTGGCCGCAGGCGCCCCGTGCAGGGCATTTATAGGCAGCCGGCTTCTGTGAGGCCAGAGGTGACATCAGCAGGCTCTGGGGGTGTCCCTGAGGGCAGCACTGACAGAGGGCATCTGACTGAAGCAAGTCAATGCTGTTGTGAGAATGGTGCCCAAAGTAGAGCTTAAAACAATTAAGTTGGCTGAGTTTGTAAAAGATCAAAAGTGCTGAACCAGTTAAACAATGATTGAGCACGTGCAAATGGAAAGAAGTACAAGATGAGAAAAACTATGAGCCTTCTTCAGAAAGTCCCCAAAGTGTGACCACTAGAGGTTACTGCGCCTGCGACAGCAGGAGGGACAATAGGATAATTAGGTCTGAGAAACCAATAAGGCCTGTCCTGTGAACTGCAGGAACATGGATATCACCGTACCATTAATAAGTAGTCTTTGTCTTGCTTAGATGTCCATGTTGGGTGGAATTATCCCCTCTATGCCCTGCGCTGTCAATAAAGAATTCCTGCTTTCTAATTCTCCCAAACGGGTCTTGTAAAGTTACACTGCTTTTTGCGTTCCACCATTGATAAGGACACAACAAGAAGCTGAGGAACAACTTATCACCTGGGAAGGTGGAAATTGGCCAGAGACAGTGGGAACGTGCATAAGCAACGTGGTGTTGTTTAGAGAAAATGAGGAACATCGCCACCTCTTGGCTGTCTCAGGATGACAGAAATGAGCAGCGCCACACTGGCTACTTGAAGTGGTGACGTCCTATGCCATCTTGGGTGTCAGTGGTCTAAAAAGGGCCTGTTTTTAACCCAGGAGGAAGCTCCCACAGGGCTTGGGGATGGAAGGGACCTCCGGAGGTCATCTGTTCCAGCTCCCCTGCTCAGGCTAGTCCACCTAGAGCTGTATGGCTGCTGGGCACCGCTGACAAGAGCCTGGCTCCGTCTTCTTTGCATCCTCCCTCTGGAGATGTTCAGACACTGCTATGATCCCGCCGAGCCTTCTCTCCGCCAGGATGACTGCACGGTGTTGCACAGCGCAATCACTCGCTACCCACCGAGTGATGATGCCCACAGACCCCGCGCGGTGGCAGCCACGCTGCGGACAACCCGCTCAGTCCCAGCCTTCAGCACAACCCCACAGGGCATGGGACATGGCTCTGGCCAGTTTGGGGCAGCTGTCCTGGCTGCGTCCCCTCCCAGCTCCTCGTGCACCTGCAGCCTCCTCGCTGGTTGTGCGGTGTGGGCAGCCAGAACATCCTTGACTCTGTGTGAGCAGTGCTCTGCAACAACTAAAAGATTGGTGTGCTATCAGCATCACTGTCTTACGAAATCCAGAAGCCAGCTCTGTAGCAGCTGCAGGGAAGGCAATGAACTCTGTCCCAGCTGAAACCAGGACAGCCTCGTGCACCTCCCAGCATTCTTCTACCATCTCCTCAAAAGCATCCCCGAGTGCGCGTTTTACAGAATCCTGCTTCTGACAACACTGAAGTTCATGCCGTGCCCTTCCAAAGGGCTGAGCCCTGCAGGAACAGGCCCAGCCTGTGAATGCAGAGAGATGGCAAGTGGGAGTCGGTAGGACGCTGCAATATCCCAGGGCACAGAGGCTTTCTTTGCTGAAAAGTTCTCTTTATTACAGATGGCCACAACCCCCCACTAGGCAATATGCTGTGATTCCAGGCAGGCATGGAGAGAGGTGTTGGGCTAATTTAGGAAAGCCATCTCAGAAGAGACCGAACCCAGGAGTGGGCCCCAAGGAATCAAAAACAAAGTGTCACTGCAAAGACGTGAGGCTCCCATCACAGAGTTCGGAGTCAGCCACGTACCCCCAGCAAAGGTTCAATGGGTTTCATGTCATGTAGGCAAGAACAATTTGTGCAGCACGGGAAGCTCTGAGGGAGAGAGGCGCTCCATTTTGGGTCGAAAAGGAGTCCTATTTCTACTGAGAGAGACAGAAGAGGGCATAGCACACCTCCTTAGAGCAGCCAAAAGCCGCTGCTAACTTCTGTGTTTCACCTGAGACAGCCGACAGACACCGCTGCTTCCTAGGCTCTGAGGATGGCACCCTTCCCAGAGCTGTTCCTCCTCCTGAGACAGCCCGGTGCTCTTGTAGTTCCCTGCCTTTGCCCTTGGTGGTACCTGGTGGTACCTGCAGGCAGCCTCTGCTTCTTAGGTACCCATAGGCTGCACTTGCAGGAGGCCAGCAGCGCCTTCCAGGAATGCTGCGGGATGCCAGGCCCGGTTCCGCAGCTGGCAGGCATTCTCTGCTGGCAGACTTTCCAGAGACCTTTGCTGTCAGCCCTTTTGCCATTCAGGCCAGGTCACCTTTGTGGCTGCTCCTGTCCCCACCACTTCCCATTGCCATGACAACTCCTCACCCCCCAAATGACTTCTCACCCCCACGTCTCCCTCGGGGACCCACCACCCACAGCCGCTCCCCGTCAGGAGCAGACATCCCCAAACCAATTCATGGCGGGGGCAGCGGGAGAGGGCTGCGTTCAGCCCCCGCTGCCGAGCGATGCAGGAAGAAGTGCAGGCAGAGGCTTTGCAGGGTGGAAGAGTGGTAATTTATTATTCCTGGGGTAATCGTGGCTGCCACCCCCAGCCCGGCCCCAGGTGAGGCCCGGGCCGCCTGCTCAGGCGGGGGGCCCGGCCTGCCGGCCCGCGTGCTCCCCGGCCCCCGGCTCCTCCTGCCGCACCCTGTGCAGCCAGGACGTGTCCCCGACGTCGGCGTCCTGCGGGGAGCGTGGCAGTCTGCGCCCGACCTGTCCCGCGTGCCAGGAGAAGCTCCTCTCAAGTCCACGTTCAGTGGAGCGGCTGCGCGCCCTGCGCCGGGGCGACACGCTGCGGGAGCGGTAGTTCGAGGGGCTCCTCTGCCGCTGCTGCTGCTGCTGCCGCCGCCCCAGCCGCGCGTTGCGCTGGAATCTTCCGCGGGGTCTTCGGGCCAGGCGAACAACTGCAACGATGTGCCCACGGCACAGCGGGCAGGTGTCTCTTTGCGCAGCCCACAGCTGGATGCACTCCAGGCAGAAGGAGTGCCTGCAGGGGTCGATGCGGGCTGCGCTGGACAGCGGGCCCAGGCAGATGGGGCACGGCTCGTCCCCGGGGGCCTCCTCGCGCTGCTCCTGCTGTGGCTGCCGGCTCATATTGCCTGCGGCCACCGCAACGTGGAGCTGGTCGTCCTCTGGGGAAGGCTGCCTTGGTGCGGGGCGCTCAGCAGCAGCCCGGGGTCTTCAGCACCTCGACGCCTCGTGGGTCGCCTGCAGCACCTCCCTCGCCTCGTGTGTCGCTGGCTGGATCTCGACACCTCGCAGGACACCAGCAGGACGACTGCAGAAAGAACCAGAAAGAAAATCTTCTAGCAGCAAGAAGACATTAGCTCTCTGGGTTCAACCAATTGTCTGCGGGTAGTACAGCAGCAGCTGTTCTGTGTACGGATTGCAAACGTGGCCGTTAGAATGGCAAATCTGCCTGTGATAGCTCCTTCTTGGCAGGGCCACGCTTAGGCCAGATGAGGCCCATGCACGTCTGTAGGTGTGAGAGCATTACCGAAGGGCCTCGATGGCTCGCGTGCAACAAGAATGGCTTCGCGTGTGCCTTGCGCAACACCTCCGCCCTTCTCTCTCTCCTTCCAGCTGTAGCACCTCGAACTCTCAAGCTCCACCAGCTGGACTGGACGCAGGCACCCCGTGCAGGGCATTTATAGGCAGCCGCCTTCTGTGAGGCCAGAGGTGACATCAGCAGGCTCTTGGGAGGGCAGCACTGACAGAGGGAGGTCACCTGACCAAAGGAAGTCAATGCTGTTGTAAGATGGCTGCTCCATGCTGACAGAAGCCAAGCATGGAGACATGTATCAGGCAAATTGATAAAAGCCATCTCAGAAGAGACCGAATGCAGTAGTGCGCAAAGAGTGGGACATAATTTAGCAAGATTATATGATCACTTCCAATACGTGAGACTCCCACTAAAACACTGCTGCCCGTAGGGACGCCCCCAGAGCCTGCTGATGTCACCTCTGGCCTCACAGAAGGCAGCTGCCTATAAATGCCCTGCACGGGGCGCCTGCGGCCAGTCCAGCTGGTGGAGCTCGAGAGTTCGAGGTGCTACGGCTGGAAGGAGAGAGAGACGGGCGGAGGTGTTGCGCAAGGCACACGCGAAGCCATTCTTGTTGCACGCGAGCCATCGAGGCCCTTCGGTAATGCTCTCACACCTACAGACGTGCATGGGCCTCATCTGGCCTAAGCGTGGCCCTGCCAAGAAGGAGCTACCACAGGCCGATTTGCCATTCTAGCGGCCATGTTTGCAATCCGTACACAGAACAGCTGCTGCTGTACTACCCGCAGACAATTGGTTGAACCCAGAGAGCTAATGTCTTCTTGCTGCTAGAAGATTTTCTTTCTGGTTCTTTCTGCAGTCGTCCTGCTGGTGTCCTGCGAGGTGTCGAGATCCAGCCAGCGACACACAAGGCGAGGGAGGTGCTGCAGGCGACCCACGAGGCGTCGAGGTGCTGAAGACCCCGGGCTGCTGCTGAGCGCCCCGCACCAAGGCAGCCTTCCCCAGAGGACGACCAGCTCCACGTTGCGGTGGCCGCAGGCAATATGAGCCGGCAGCCACAGCAGGAGCAGCGCGAGGAGGCCCCCGGGGACGAGCCGTGCCCCATCTGCCTGGGCCCGCTGTCCAGCGCAGCCCGCATCGACCCCTGCAGGCACTCCTTCTGCCTGGAGTGCATCCAGCTGTGGGCTGCGCAAAGAGACACCTGCCCGCTGTGCCGTGGGCACATCGTTGCAGTTGTTCGCCTGGCCCGAAGACCCCGCGGAAGATTCCAGCGCAACGCGCGGCTGGGGCGGCGGCAGCAGCAGCAGCAGCGGCAGAGGAGCCCCTCGAACTACCGCTCCCGCAGCGTGTCGCCCCGGCGCAGGGCGCGCAGCCGCTCCACTGAACGTGGACTTGAGAGGAGCTTCTCCTGGCACGCGGGACAGGTCGGGCGCAGACTGCCACGCTCCCCGCAGGACGCCGACGTCGGGGACACGTCCTGGCTGCACAGGGTGCGGCAGGAGGAGCCGGGGGCCGGGGAGCACGCGGGCCGGCAGGCCGGGCCCCCCGCCTGAGCAGGCGGCCCGGGCCTCACCTGGGGCCGGGCTGGGGGTGGCAGCCACGATTACCCCAGGAATAATAAATTACCACTCTTCCACCCTGCAAAGCCTCTGCCTGCACTTCTTCCTGCATCGCTCGGCAGCGGGGGCTGAACGCAGCCCTCTCCCGCTGCCCCCGCCATGAATTGGTTTGGGGATGTCTGCTCCTGACGGGGAGCGGCTGTGGGTGGTGGGTCCCCGAGGGAGACGTGGGGGTGAGAAGTCATTTGGGGGGTGAGGAGTTGTCATGGCAATGGGAAGTGGTGGGGACAGGAGCAGCCACAAAGTTTTATACTGCTCAATTGTTTTATTGGCCTCGTGTGATAAGAAGACTCTGCTCTATCTCCAAAGTCCAGGCTGAAGAAGGAATAGGGAGTCCAAAGTAGCTCTTAATACAATTAAGTTGGCCGAATTTGCAAAAGATCAATAGTGCTGAACCAGTTAAATAGTGACTGAGCATGTGCAAATGGAAAGAAGTACAAGATGACGAAAACTATGAGCCTTCTTCAGAAAGTCCCCAAAGTGTGACCACCAGAGGTTACTGCGCCTGCAATAGTAGGAGGGACAATACAATAATTAGGTCTGAGAAACCATTAGCATAAGTCCTGTCCTTTCCTGTGAACTGCAGGAACATGGATATCACCGTACCATAAATAAGTAGTCTTTGTCTTGCTTAGATGTCCATGTTGGGTGGAATTATCCCCCCTATGCCCTGCACTGTTAATAAAGAATTCCTGCTTTCTATTTCTCCCAAATGGGTCTTGCAAAGTTACACTGCTTTTTGCATTCCACCATTGATAAGGACACAACAAGAAGCTGAGGAACAACTTATCACCTGGGAAGGTGGAAATTGGCCAGAGACAGTGGGAACATGCGTGACAAACCTGGTGTTGTTTAGAAACAATCAGGAAGTCATGCTGTGGATGGGCTGAGCTCCCTGCGGCTGGGCGAGACACTCTGGGGCCGGTATCTGGCAGGGCACCTCTGCTCTTGCACAGCAACCCCTAGAAGAGCTACAGGCTGGGAGAGAAAAACCTGGGAGTATTGGTTGATAGTCAGCTGAATATGAGCCAGCAGTGTGCTCAGGTGGCCAAGAAGGCCAGCAACATCCTGGCTAGTATAAGAAGCAGTGTGGCCAGCAGGGCTAGGGAGGTGATCGTCCCCCTGTACTCGGCTCTGGTGAGGCCGCACCTCGAGTACTGTGTTCAGTTTTGGGCCCCTCGCTACAAGAAGGACATCGAGGTGCTTGAGCAAGTCCAGAGAAGGGTGACGAAGCTGGTGAGGGGTCTGAAGAATAAGTCCTGTGAGGGGCAGCTGAGGAGCTGAGGTTGTTTAGCCTGGATAAGAGGAGCCTCAGGTGTGACCTTTTCACACTCTACAGGTGCCTTAAAGGAGGCTGTAGTGAGATGGGGGTTGGTCTGTTCTCCCATGTGCGTGGTGACAGGACAAGGGGGAATGGGCTAAAGTTGCTCCAGTGGATGTTTAGGTTGGATATTAGAAGAACTTCTTTACTGAAAGGGTTGTGAGGCATTGGAATGGGCTGCCCAGGGAAGTGGTTCAGTCACCATCTCCAGAAGTATTTAAAAGATGTTTAGATGCGGAGCTTAGTGATATGGTTTAGTGGTGCACTTGTTAGTGTTAGGCTAGAGGTTGGACTAGACGGTCTTGGAGGTCTCTTCCAACCTAGATGATTCTGTGATTTTCTCCGTGAAGTCTTTGCAAAAAAGACAGTATATGGAAAAGTCAGTGAACATGATTGGGTGCAGTCCCAATTGGGTAGAGACCCTGAAAAGCCCACTATTATTCACTCATCTGGAGAACCTGAGTATGGACTTGTGGCTTGAGTCAGAGACAGGTGTCTGTCGATGCCATGACCAGAAGAAGCTCTGTGAGGGACGCTCAGGGGTTTTTATCAATCTCAGAAAGTGCTTTCATGTGTCTCCATTTTCAGTGGATTCTGTTGTTCCTGTTGCAATGCACCTCCTAACTGGTAGAAAATACAACAAAACAACAAACTCATGTCTGCATCTCCTGTATGCAGCATTCAGGTTTGCAGTGTCTGGGGGAAGTTTTCAGTTTTCATGTTACTTGGTAGCTCTGTTAATTAAACTCATGGAAGCTGGTGGCACATTCTGTAGCCGGTAGCTGCAGCACAGACCTGTGTTGGTGCACACCGCATCAGACATGAAGGCTGCAGTAATAGTATACAGATAGCAACTGTTGGTATTATCTTCATCTAGAAGAGATGAGGTAGGAAGAAATCACATGTGAGAACACTAGATAATGTAAGCTAGCATCTCATTCAGTAACTGCTTGTATATTTCATGTTTTTTTTCAATTGTATTTCTAATTACAGAGTTCTGTCTGCTGGATGAACAACAAGGAGGTTTTGAAAGAGAAATCACAGAAGGCTCAACTTATCCCCACTCAGCACCGTTCAGAGATGCTTTGTTTCTGTATCAGCCAGATGCTGTTGATAATGGGATGTACTCTGGGGCTAGGAACCTCGTTCCCAGTGATGCTTCTTTAAGTGTATTGAAACAAGGTATTACCAGAAATGCTTTATGTGATTACATTACAGAGAGTTAAGCAACAAGATAGAAGGAAATAATCTGGTGTGATAGTACATAAGAAATTGTTGGTTCATTTTCATAGCTCTTATCAGGAATTCCTGGGAGAATGCACTGAAAGAATAGAAAGATTTACTTCTGCAATGGGTACGTGCAGAGGACTGTTCCCTAGGAACATACTGAATCCCTTTGCCATTAATATGATCTTAAAATATAACAGAACTGACATAAAAACCTATTACTCTGGGTAAGCTGTGTAAAATTAGTGATGATTTATGCATTCATACAGAAAGGGTCACTGAATGTTCTCGGTAAAGCTCCTTAGTTAAAGGTTATTTTAAGTCTCAAAAGCTACAGAGGCATACCCCGCTCCTCTTCCACTTACCCTCATTATTCTCTGAGAAGCTTGAGAGAGATGCTTGGTAGCAGCTAAGGCTGATGAAATTAAAATATGACTTAAGCGGAAGTTTGCAAATTGGTATAGTGGGCCAGGCACAACTTGCTTTTTATAGGGATGAAGGAGGGGCAGGATTATCACAAGAGAAATGAGAAAGGGGAAAACAAATCATGGCCTCGGAACACACTTTACTTTTCATCAGTTCTGGGTAGGGTTCTTACAGCTGTTTCTGGTGATGAACATTACTTTTGTTATCTCTAAATTTCACCCCTTTTTCATGGCTGTTCAGTAGACTAACTGTGACCGAAACAGATATCTGTTGTCCTGAAATAAGTTCTCTGATTATCTAATGTAGTCGTGTCTGAGAGGAATGACTATCTCTGTGTGTAGATTTAAAAAGCAAAACAAAACTTTTTTTTGTGAAAGAATAAGCCGCTGTATCAGTTTTTGGTTTAGCTTGACATATCTTTGTGCCTTTTTTGCTTAAAAGACTTTTAATTAAAGGTTTTCTTTAATTAAAGGTTCCATTTAATTAACGTGCACTTGCTTAGAGAAAAAATAAAGGATTTTTTTTCTCCTAAAGCAATTTAAAGTAGGTTTCCTGTTCTGTTATTTGGACAGTCATACCATTGCATCAGATACCCTCAAAAAAATCTGCCTGTGGGTGAGCTTTTTTTTTTGTAAAGTAACTTGTAGATATAAAAGGCATCTTTAAAAGAGAATATATCACTGGAGTGACATAAAGGGAAGTGTCTTTGCTCCTCTTAAAACAAGGCTAAGAAAGTTTGAATGCCTGTATTTTTTTGGAATGTGGAAAAATATGTTCCAACCTTCCAGTTGACATCACTGACTTGAAAACTTACTTTCTTTTACATAAATGGCAATTTGATGTCATAAAATTCTTTGTTGTAGTGTCGTAACCGAATTGTGGAAAAAAATGCAGTGATCTCTCATCTGCTTCTGTTATTTATGCTGTAATGAATTCGGTGTTTGAATCAAAAAAAATACATTTGTCATGAAGTGCAATAGGTATTTTTAGGTTAGGGCTGAAAGGGTGTAATTCTTGGATCTGTTTGATAAAATACGAGGACCTTGACAATTTATCGTCACAACAGGACCTTCTGATTGTGTGTGTACTCACACCAATGTCTTGGTAATTCATATTAACCCTCAGATTTAAAAAATTGGGTTATGAGCAGAACACTTAATTCTGCCGTATAAATGAACGTCCTCTGGAGATGACCATCCAGGCAAGACACTTAGCATATGGTTAATTCAGCAAACATTAAAATACCGACTTCTAAATACTGAAAATACTGAATGCTGAACATTGATCCTTAGTGGTGGTATTTTTGTATTTCAGTATTTTCACTGATGTTTCAGTGATCCATTAGGGAAATGCATTCGGATGTGTTCCAGCCTTTCATTATGACTCACGCTGATGGAAATGGGGATGTCAAGATGCAGTGATACACCAGCTTAAGAAATGCACAGCAAAAATGCTAACTGTTCTTACTGGCATTTGTGTAGCACTGCTTACTTTTACTTTTTACTGCTTTCTTGGAAAAGATCTATCATGGTTGAAGGCTCAGTTCCAGCCCTTTGCAAAGCTCCCAGAAGAAAAGCAAAGAGCTTTATATAAAAGCCTGTGTGAACTCCTGCTCCGTGAAGAAATGGTAACTGCCTTGGAGGATGTGGTAAGATAAAGAAACTTCTGCTTGCTTCCTAAAAGTAATTTCTGAGTAGAGCTAGCACTAGCTTTTGCTCAAACTTCTGTGTTTCAAGAAGTTTTACTTTTTCTTTTGCTTCCAGTTAGATGATATCTGCACAGGAGACAAGCCAGATCTGAAGGAGCTAAAACCTGCACAACAGCAAGACCTGGTTGACTTCTTGCAGCTCTTAGGGTGCAGTAATGAGGTATTGTTGCAGAACAGTCAGCTTCAGGATGAGGAATTGGTCTCAGCTGCTCACCTCCTCATCAGTGCTCTCTCTGGTATGTTGTGCATGAAGAGAAAAGCCTTTTATTATGATTTTTTTCCCCTTTTAAATGCTCCCTCAGTGTAAAACATTTATGGCTCTTTTTGTTGAGCAGTTGGTGAGTTTACTGAGTGTAATACGTTCCGTTCCTTTTTCTGCGATTTGTATACTCTGCTAGCCATTCCTGGCTATGAACTAAAGTCAGCCCTTGATCTCTGACAGATTTTGCTTGTAAATACACTTTCCCCCAAGATAGCTCTACTCCAATTTCTGCTGAATGTGGCCATTTCCAGTTTGACAAGCTAATTTCTGTTCTTGATGCTTGCCAGAGTTCTTCTTGCCTAAATGCTGAGAATTACAAATTGGGTGTTGTCTTCTCTGGAGCAGCATATATTGTTGAGGTCCAAACTATATTTAGCAAAAATAAATTTAATGTAGAGACACTGCAATTAGAGGGTTGTTTTGCTGCTACTGAAAAAGCAGATAAAACCCAAATGTCAAACAAATGCCATCCTCACAATCTAGTTGGCCCCACAGTGTTAATTAAAAGTCACCTGCAAAATCCGAGATAGAGGAGAAAAAGCCAGGAAAGAGTCTATCTCATACATAAAGTTTCCTGACATTAAGATAACGAAGGGAAGGCAGGTGTGGTATTAGGGAGACATGGCATTGTGCAGCAAATGTCACTGTGCATCCACGTGTGAGCAGTACCCAGGTAGGGAAGCTTAACTCATTTGCAGACACACAAAAGAAATGGAAAACAGAGGCCAGCTGATGTGATAATACTTGTCAGATGCTATTAACAGCGGGGTGCAGTTAATTGAGTGTGTTGCATTATCACCTGGCTTCAGACATGATGGCTACTGCTAACGTCCAGGCGGAACTGTAGCTGGATTGAGAATCAAAAGCTGTTTCCTGCCTGTTGCTTCTATTAGAAATTACAGCCTTGGAGTTACAGAGTTTAAGGGCAGGGCAGGGATCATTTATTCCCTCTCCCTGCCCCCAGCTCTGTCTTTCCTCTCAAATTGAGGTTTTGCTGAAGTCAGCATCTCATACAGATTTTGAGAACGGTGGGTCTTGTTTTGTTCAAGGCCTAAATCATTCAGCTAGCCTGCAGGCTCAGGCTGAAACAGTGGGGAGGTGCCTGGGGAGGAGAAGAGAACACTGGGGAGGAGATCCCCTTTCCTACAAGCTGCCTTTCTGTCAAGGGCAGGGATAGTCAGCGTGGGGTTTGCTTGTACCCATTGCCCATTCCACTTTATTCTGCGGTCTGGGAAGCAGACAAAGGGCTGGATCATCCCCTTCCAAATGCCCAGAAGAGCACTTGTCACAGCTGCCCACGCTGTAGAATCACTTTGGTCTCCAGCGTCCATTTCCACAAAGTGCTGTACCTGCGGGTGGCCTCACAAATGCAGCTCGCCCGTCGCTGCTCAGCAGGAGAGCCCCACAGCAAAGCTCACTGTTAAGCAAGTCCCATCTCCAGCAGCCAGCCTTGCGCTGCATTCACTGGAAATAATCTTTCCCTGTTAATGTCTCCTTCACAGAGCTGTCTGATTACACTCTTGTCCTGCTGCGTGCCTGCTGTGATCTACAGGTTGTTCCGGCATTGTGTTGCTTGGTGAGTAATCAGAAAGTGGCGCGTGGGCACCAGCAGCAGTAATGGCGCAGCTCTGCCTCCTTGTGCTTCTCACCCAGTAAAGAAGGTGTCAGGCTCTGGGGCAGATCTCAGCTGTGGGCACTGCTCAGGCAAGGTCAGAGCCTGATGGTGGCAAACAAAGCAGGGAATTGTTTGCAGGTGGGTACCTGGCCTCTGAAGTGCTCCTGCATGTAGGAGATTCCGTGAGCAAAAGGAAATCGTAATTTTAGCTTGAATTTTAATTTGCTAACGGTATCCCTAACCCATTCTTAAATCTCAGTAACAACACTCACCTGCCCTTGGGAAGCAGAAATTCCCTTTGATAGCAGCAGTGCTTGGGCCTTGGCAGATTTGGAGTGGCAAATCTATGAGGCCATTCATTAAAAACAGCTGAAGGGATGGGGCAGGGCTGGCATTTGCTCTGAATTTCTTAAGCCCAATGACAAAAATTGCAGTAAAAACCTTCAGATGTGTAGGGACAAGGTGATGCTGCCGTTGGCTCAGAATGAGAGTGAGGTAAATGTAATCTGCAGCAAGAGAGGTTGGACTGGGGAGAAAGCAGAGGGAGAGATGTTTCTCCTTAAAGGGTGCTGCAGAGCAGGTCTGAGGGCTGGGTGTGAGGGTAGTACCCACGCTGGGTGTGAGAGAAGCAGCGCTCCCTGCTCCTCTTTCCAGCTGCCAGCGCAGTGGCTGTCACAACGGAGCATTGTGAAACATGGCTGTGGGGAGGTGAGCTTTGATGAGTACAGTGGTGCTCATCCAGCTCCGAAGGTAATGAATGGTAGAGGGAATCTTGCCCTTCTACCACTGCTGTGTAAGTTCTCCAGTGGTTTTGTGAGAAAGAACCAAGCTCTGTGACGCGAAGAACAGTGCTGCTTGAAAAGCCTCTCTAATGCCTCTGTTTCTGTCTCTTTCTGTCTCGTAAATACAGCCTAATATCGCTTCAGCTGACGGCACCTTGGCACTGAGCAGTCCGTTGGTGGCTACTCTGACTGACAGAGGAAGATTCAATGTCGTGCAAAGGCTTTTTGCCTCATCAAGCATTAATTTAGAAATGACAGAGTCTTCTGTAAAAGTTGTCACTGCGAGAGAACCTCGCTTCTTCCCCCTCCTCCTTTATGTTGCACTGTACGGACTTCATAGCTTAGGTGGGACTGCGTAGGAGCTTTGCTGTATAGGAGCACTGTCCCAGCCTGTTCTTTCTCTAGCTGTGCAGTAGCCCTGATGTGTGTGAGCTGGCAATAGAGCAGCTGAGTACTGGGGGTCTGCGGAGGCGAGGCAGGCGGCAGTGAGCCCTCTGCTGCTGTAGGAAGGTGAGCTGCTGCTCTGCAATTTCACTAAGGTAACATCTGCAGTGGGAAATACATAAATAAGTAAATAAGAAATGCAGGGGAGGAAGGGGGAAAAAAAAAAAAAAAAGACAAGCCTGGAACAGAAATTGAACGTAGCTGTTCTGATAGTTGTCAGATCTGCAGAGCGGTAGAAGCCTGATTGCTCGCATTAATATGCGTGGGAGAAAACTGCAAAGTACAAACTGCTTTTTGTAAGCAGGCTGTGGAAATCCAGGGTTCTGCAGCACAGTGTATGTTTTGCTCATTTGAGACCTGAGGTGCAGAATGCCTTCAATCTGGAGGAGGCGAAGTGGAGGGCTCTGGAAGAGGTACTTAATTAGGTGTTCGTTTATTAAGTGTAGTTTGGCATCAAGCCATGTGAACTGCAAGCTGCAGGAAATAATAAACTCTTTTTTTTTTTTTTTTCAAAAAACTAAGACCACCTTAGGGATTTATGCCTCTGTTTTCAACCAAGTTTTTGCTAAGTGTAGCAGGTTTCAGCTGTTCAAATTACATTTTGAACTTTCTCTTTGAGGTATTGTGATGCCTTCTGGTACGTGCGTATGAAATGTCCCTGCAGCACTCCACCACAGCAATGGTTTCATCCATGTGACATTTTCAGCACGGGTGTTTTGCTTGTCTTTGACTAATGGCAGAGAGTTAGCAAAGCACTTTGTGCTTTGAGCTGTTTTGTCTTTTTTTTTTTTTTTTTATCATACTTTTCTGTGATCGTGTGAATGGGACAGAAGCACAGCAGAGATCAACGTAAATGTGGGCTGGGGAAGATGATGTTCCAGATAAGTGGAATATCCGTGCTTTCAGGTAAGACTGAGATGGCTGACAAGGAAGCAAGCAGGCATCTGTAGGGAGGGCTGCTTAGTGCACAGGCCCTGCAGCTTACAGATTGGGTAGGAATCCTGGCTTCAGTTTCCTTCTCTGTTCCTAGATGGTCTTGAGCCCAAGAGGTCTTCAAAAGCTCGTGTCAGTTAAGCTTTCCCTGAGAAAATTGACTTTGCAAAAAAAAAGCACCTTGGTACCTTTCCATACCTGAGAGCGCAAGATACGTTTGCAGACTGAAGTGTTGGTGTTTCTGTGTCTCTGTGTAAAAGGAAGCTCACGGTGTTGCCCAAACGTCGCACTGGTGGATATGGAAATGTCCTTTTGGGGGGTGGAAGCTCCTGCTTGTGGGAATTACATGTTTGTAAGTGGGAAGGTTTTTTCTCCTGCCAACCACTGCTCAAAAGTTGCCTCTGTAACTAATTTATCAAAAATATGTATTAAATGTCATAGTAAAACAATAGAATGACTTAAAACTTAATGTATGTGATTACTGCTTATCCTTTTTTGATTCCTGTCATTCCCTTGGCTTTCAAAGTTGGTGCACACAGGCGGTAGGAGGACATGTGTGAATCCATGTAGTGCTGCCCTTCGTGTGTCCTGGTCTTCAGAGTCTTGATGGAAGCCTTATGCGTGCTGTGTTGTGTAACTGCTTTCAGGATGGGTGGGCTGTCCTGGATATGTAGGAGACTCTATTTTGGTTAAAAAGACCCCAAGGGGTTCTGCCCCTTCTGCCTCCACTTGCTAGTCTTTTTTTGCTCAGGTCTGTTGGCTCCTCACTACATCTGCCTTCCCCGCTTTTAGCACTGATCCCCTTCCCTGAAGAAGTTGTGCATGGCAGCCACCAGCCTTGGCTCTGTCCTTTACGTGTTTCCTTTCCTCTGGGATCACAGAAGCACCTCTAGACCAACAGATAGCCTGGAGCACTTTTTGGACAACAGAGTAGCACAGGTGGGTAAGAACGAGCTGCTAAGGCAATTTATATGCTCATGTCTCTAGTTCTTTCTTGCACGCTCCTGAAAGCAGGATCTTGTGCACATAAATATTCAAAATAACATGGGCTGGGGTTGTGAAGACCCAAGGCAGCAGCTGAGGCAACGTGTCTGTCTGTGTACTTTTTGTCCTGCCTTTCCCTAAGCTGGATGAGGATAACCTCTGCATGCACCCAGCCTAAGCTGCACTGATCCAAATGAGTTCAGAATCTGCTCGCTGCATCCTTGATGAAGCTGATTCCTTGTGACAGGCTGGCCTCACGCAGGAACTGCTTCCTCGAGGTTAGGTGGGGTTTCCCTAGAAAACAGAGGTGGTAAAAGGGCACTGGGGTCTTGCAGAGCAGGCTGGCGCTTGCCTCATAAAAGGCTTCGTTGCACTCCCAGCCTGCCCTCCCCAAAACCTTGCTTCCCTCTGATACAATTTTGGTTCCACAACAGAAAGGGAAAGAAGCCTCACCTTTGTGATTTGGGATCAGATCAGCCTGAGGGAAGCTGAGGTCAGTGTCTGCTTTTTAAAGCACGCGCTGTCTCCTGCAGGCTCTGCCTTGTTTCAGTAACCAGCACTCGGCTAGGACAGGCTGCAGGCCTGAGCCACTTGGGCTTTCGTGCACGCCTGAATTACAGAGACAGATGCCCATAGTGCTGGAGTACTTAGGAAATAAGGAAGGAACCCAGCTTCAGCAAAAGCATTTGTAGGATGGCTGGAGAGGCCCAAGGGGCTCCACATTGAATGGGGAAAAGGTGCTGGTGCAATCAAAAAGTTTTATTTCTTAACTGGCAAACATGCATGTGGAACGCCTCACTGCTGCAGCTGAGGTGCAGCCAGGAGCAGAATCTGAGAATCTGAGCCAGGCAAGGAGAGTTGGAGTAGAGAGCTGGGTGCTTACACCCATCTCAGGCAGGAGCAAACCCTAAGGTGGCAGGGTGGCACCTCGAAGCAGAGCTGCCGCGTGGGCTCCAGGGTCTGTAGCCTTTGCGGCAGCTGCCGTGGTGTGATTCAGAGCCTGTGCTGAGACACATGTTTTCAAGGGATTTCAGACAGCCCCTTTCTTGGCAGGAAATTACATGATTTCAGAGCAAAGGACACAATATGGAAAAATTAAAAAGCTTTTTAGTTTTCCTTCCTTGGCCTGCTGTCTCAAGAGATGACCCTAAGCACAGTAAGTGCAAAGTCAAGATTTTTGTCGTGTTTTAAAGAACGCAAGAGCTTCTTCCAAGCGTACAGAATTTAGCTTCCCCAGCCCCAGTGCAAAGACCAACCTTTGAAGGTGAGCTGGTCAGTGTAGGGTTTGGTACTAGCACCCTAACAGCAGTGTAGAAGGAAATACTTGATGCGGAACTGGATCGCAGCAGTGAAAGATAAAAGGCAGATGTGCTCAGATTGCCTCCTGAGAGCATCTTCACTTAGCTAGAATTCACTGTATGACCAAAAAAACTTCAGAGAAGAAGTTAATTGCAGTTTTTCAATATTAAATCTTTATTATATACAAAAATATTTTGTTGGGAATTAACAGAATTTCACAATTTTGTACATTAATATTTTTATGCTTGGCTGTGTTTATTGTGAAAATATTAGCTGTGAAAAAGACAATGGGGGCTTTAAAAAACAAGTTACAATTTAAAAATGTCCTACGTATTAGCTGACTTTTTAACATCAAGTCAGAATGCTAACAAGTCCCATCTAAGCCTGCTCTATAGCATTGTATTCAAACAATTAGGTACTAAATCATCTTCACCTTCACATTAGAAATAGTTAAGATTTTCTTTTGCATGATGTTTTCAGCTAGTAAAAAGTATTTATTTATTTTTTACAGGAGAGCAGTTCTTAAAGTTTTAAAAGTGTCAAATCCAGTTTAGTATTCTGTAGAAGGAAAAAAAAAACAACATGCAAAGCTTCCAATAGGGAAAAAAAAAACAAAACACTTTTGTGAGAACAAGCAAGGTAAAGAAATGCACAGTGACAGACTTCCAATACACATTTAAAGCAATACACTTACTTAAATAAGACTTTATAGTTCTTAGCCCAGTTTGGGGTGAGAAGGAGGCAAACTTTCTGTATTTTAAAACCTAAGGAGGAGGTTCCCCCTTCTATCAGAATACTCAAGTGTTACAAACAGGTAATGTGTAATGCAGGACTTGGGGGGAGGGAAAGCTCAACATGCATTTTTAAAGGGGGAGAAATCCTTTCCAGCAGTTCTCTCCGTACATGTGTGTACAAGACCTAAACCAACAAAAATCAGCCAAAAAAAATAGCCTAATTTTGGCAGCTGACAGTTTTGCTGCCACTCCCGGAACTGCACAAAGCACTATCATTAGATTTGCTCTATACTATATTTTGTATAAGAGATCAAATAATTGAGAACTTATTTGGGATTTGGGAAGAGATTTCACTATATTCTAGGTAAAGGTTAGCTACTTACAGAGTGATGACTTGGATCAGCTGTGAAGACAGCCAGACTTGCATGGACAAGCATTAGTGTGGAGCTGATGACATCAAAAGGAAAAGAGTAAGTGGGAGAAAGTGTCTCCAAGCCTACTTTAACCATCTTAGCCTTGCAGCTTGGTCATATTCCACATCCAACCACTGCATTAGCAGCAAAAGCAAATCTATACCCAACTAGCAGGAGAAAAAGTTAAAAAATATTGAAAACAAAATTCACATCTACTTTAAATGCAATGTATCCTACAAATTATAAATATTACTGAAGCTCTCCTTAAAGGAAAAAAAAAGTTTGGGTGTGAAACTGCTTAACAGCCTTCACCAAGCTGGAATTTTTGTTTGTTAGTCTGTGCAGGTAAATTCCAGCTTCAGTACCAGTAAATGAACTAAGAATTCAACAGTTCAACAAGTGACGGTCTGTGGAATAGTATCCCACTGTGGTCCAAAATGAAGAGTTCAAGTAAGTTAGCAGACACTGTTTTGAATTTCTTGCAGTATATTAACCCTAATTTATCTATCTACATAGCTCTACTTGTGTGTGAGCACACTTTGAAACTATTTAGAAGCCAAAGCTGCCTCTTAATACTCGTTACAAGTGTTCTCAATGTATTAGATTGTTTCTTTAGTATTGGGACTGCAAACACTAAGTTACACCATTCTTAAATACCGGTGTCTGTATTGAACACTATTACCTCTACAAGATAAACTGGAATCCCAAACAATTCACATCAGTAAGGTTCTTTAAAATGTGAAAACTGAAGGGTGAGGTTGGGTGTTGTTTGGGGAAGGGGGCCAGGACTTCATTTCACCACCTTCACTAATGACAGTCTGCCAGAGAAAGCAAATGAAAGTACCTTAACTAAAGAAATCCCGAGATTACTGACAGCTAGAGAGAGATTTAAGGCAAGAAGTCTAGCAGACTAGAAGTCTACTAGAAGTCAACTAACCACTACTTAAACAGGGATAAGTTGATCCCTAACACTGTTGCAGAAGTAGTATCATTAAGTTTGGCAATAACGACACAGTGCTTTAGCGCTTCAGAACTTGGGTGAGGCAAGAAACCCTGCATGCAGTAAATAATCCTTCTCCGTTTGCATGGTAGATGTGACAGACTTCCACCTGTAACTGGTCTCACAGCTGTACCTGCAGGCACAACGAGTGGCTGGGAAGCTGTCGCAGTAGGCACTATAGATGCTTTGAGAAGTGGCATCTGCCTCAGCCTTCAATCGGAATGAAAACGATAGATGAAGACTGGATGGAAAACCAAGGGAACAGGTAAAGGAAGTTTGAATTTTTTCTTGTCCACAGTAGCAGTTTGTGTAAAAACAGCAGTAACTCAGATCTCCCAATTTCTGCAGTAGTGCTCTACTTGGTCACTCTGTACTGGTCCTTACTTAAGCACAGCTGAGAGGCAAACTTGGCTCCATAGGGTCCCTAGCTAGGAATTTTTTGTGTTTTAAGAGAAAAAAAAGTTTCCTATTTATTATCTGAATAACCCTTTAAAAACCAACCACAGACAACTTCCTTAACACTGAGCTGTAGGCAACTCATATAGCAAACCACTTAGGTGTGATTTTAGAAGATGCAATGAATTAGAACAGAGGATCAGCAAAATAAAACTGTTCCATTTTGAACCTGTCACAGATGTGACAGTTTGTGTAAACACAAATTCCAGAGTTCAGAGATGATCTGATGTCCTGCTCCAGAAAGCTTTTTTGTATGACGAAGTGCACAGAGCTGCCCTGACCTGAGGACTGTGCACAAATGAGGAATACTGCACTGGGTGCAAATTTATTTCCCATGCCTGGGTCAGTACGTGATTTTACCTTCATTGTGTATCTGCAGGTCATTTGTAAAGCCCTTGGTAAGTCCATGCAAGGTGACGTTGTCGAACTGAACTTAATTGCCTACAGCTTGCACATGATGTGGAACCTCAAGTAGGCCTGCCAGTGTAACCTAAGAGACAGCAAGGTAATCAATCACTTGGGTATACACACACCAAAGTATTTACAGTAAAGTTGAGGTTGGTGTATACTTACAGGAATTTTTGGTGCGCTTAAGGAAATAACTTAGGGGTCTTGGTGTACTGGCTGTATTTTTATGTATAACTTTTCATACACAGGGCAACTACAGTGTTTCTTTTATAAGTCTCTCTATATGTACAGAATTTTACAGCACCTCATGCACTGTTTAAAACATAGAAATTACAGATAAATATAGAATTTTTAGATTGAAATATCTGTATATTTAGAAAAATATACATTAGTAAACACAATAAACCAGGTAGAGAAGTGTACCAGTTCTAAAGTCTCACATGCAGGTACATTTCTGGATTAAGTCATGGTAGATAGTAATGTGGTAGCAGACATGAGCATTTGTTGTTTTACCATCCACATACATACATATACACAGACAACTATTTGATAATTCACTTTTCTAAACTACTTAAATAATTATCTTGTGATACATACCACATATCTTAAACGTTTAGCAGCATCTTCACCTTGCTCAGACACGCCTATTGTTATTAACAGTCGATGTAAAAACTTTTCCTGTTAACATCTGGAAAATGAATGTTTCATACAGAATGATACATGAAATCCTCGTTATTTGAAATCCCCCAGGAATACTTCACACAGCTGCAATATGAAAAGTTTTCACTTGCTCAAAACTAGCCTTTCAAAGCATCTTTCCCCTAATTGCACAATGTGCAGGTCCCTATCTAACTTCTGATCTCCTGTAAAGAACAGGTAGAGTCTATCCCCACTGTGTATATGACTGCAATGGCACCTTTGTTCTGAGAACCTACACAAATGTATCCTTTTGTTTTAATAAAAGTAACTGTTATTCTAGAAATCCTACCAGCTAGTGACAAACTAAACAGAATATCTGATGAAACTCTTATTTCACTTTTAAAAAAAATCCAAAATGTTATAATCTGGACTCTCAATTTGCATGATTTAACAAACAGATGCAAGGAATGTTACTTTTTTTTTTTTTTTTTATTAACACTTGCACGTGACCATCCAATTAAAACCTGCAGTCACTTTGATAATGGTCCTTGACTGCAACCTAAGCAACCCATCTCTTACTGCTTCAGAATCGTACTTCTCATTAGCATCGACATTAACAGCACCGGGTCAGCTGCTAGGCTCTGCTGTGCTAACTTAAATGTGCTAGATTTTAAAACGCTATGTGGAGCTTAAGCACAAGCTGAAGTTTTAGCCTTTAGCAAATGCATGGCTACTTGGAGACTGTTCACTAGGTAGGCATTCTGACAGCGTGATCTCTGCTGAGATGGAAATAGAAGGAGCACGGTTTTCCTTACAAAACCTTGTGTCCACGTTTCATGTGATTCATTTGGCTAACTGTATGAAAAAAAAATCAGATGAAAATGAGTGATATTTGCAATAGAAACAACAACATCGGAATTGAAGAATCTTCTCATTCCGTTATTTGAGGAAGAGTGAGCTCAGCCCACTTTTGGCATCACAAATAGAGCATTTTCTAACTTACAATGAAAAGGCATCGTATCTGTCCAGTTAGCACGTCTTATTTACAGCATATGTAGGTCTTCTATTACACAGCATACAAACACAGTTCAGTCACGTTCAGCTTGTAGTGCCAAGAGTAAGTCATCAAAATAGTCAAGCAATGGCTCTGCTATCTTTTCTGCTACATAAAACATTTGATCCATTTCTCAAAGCAGCCTCTGAGCGACAGGATCACAGAACATGTCTCCTGGGAAAGGCAAATAAAGGTCTTGTGCTGCTGCCACGCTCAAAAGCTCTGCCAAACTTAAACAAAACCAGAGCAAACACATCCTGAAAACTGTAACAATAAAGCAAAGTAGTGGTACAAATTTTCCTTAGAAAATTTCAGATTCCCTCTAAAAGACTGAAATCTCAGTGTTAACAGCTGCACCGACGACCTGTGCTTACACACATTTTTGACTCATATTTTCCAAATACACTGGGATCTCACATTGCTCCCCACCCTCCCCGTTCACCAAACAACCAACTTTATAGGTGTTTTAAATATCATCTGTAGTATACAGGTAGGGTGTTTTTGATTTTGTTTTGTTTCAGATTTACACTTTTCCTATAGTACAAATCAACAGTTTCCCTCATGCACATAGCAGTATTTAAGAGCCCCGAAAACAACACTGATTTCCAGTGTAGAAGCTTCTTTTCCTTCAGAAACAGTTCTGAGGACGTTGCCTTTTTGACAGCATTCTGTGTCACGCTTTGGTGTTGAAAAAGAATTCAGAAGCCAGGTGCCTGTCACCAGGTGGAAGCGCAATTAAGCAAATAGATGACTTGTGTTTAGACACCTAACCTGATAATTGATGGTGTATGTTACTATATACAACAGCTAAGATGGTAATATAAAATGTGAGCACAAAAAGAGCTAGTCTTAGTGACAAGCTATATTTTCATTTTGTTCTTGTCAAGCAGAAATTTACATTAGCGTAAGTTTTGATGAATGAACTTGAAGCTAATATGAGCTGCACTAATGAGCCTACTAAGGGGAGAATTGTCACTAAACCTAAACAAAAATGTTGTAAAACAAAAACGGTATAAACAACATTGCTTTTTAGCAGTAAGCTTCCAATTCACAAGCTATTGGATGAAAAAATCAATTAAAAACACAATGCAACAAAGAGCACAGAAATTCCATTATACCACACTCAAAAATACAACAGTTTATCACACAAATATCCCAAAAGATAATAGAGAACTCAGCTAAATATCACAGGAAATTAAGCCACAGATCACTATATAAATATCAAACAATGTCCTAAGAAAAGAAAATACTGTTTTTTTTCCTTTTTTTTTTTTTTTTTTTTTAAGCAATGTGTTTTCACAAGTGTGAAAAAACAGTGCTAAACATTAAGCTACACTCTACAAGGCTCCACATTATCAGGTTCTCTCTAGGCTACTTCACCATCGTACTGAAATACCTTGCGTTCAGGCTTTCTAACGTAGGTACTTCACCCATAACAGGCTAACAGGTTAGCTCCCAAGAACTAACCAAGCTTGCAAGGTATTGCTTTATGTTATTTTAAGAGACACGTATAAGGGAACCTACAGAACAGTACAGTTGTCTAAATCAAGAGACATCAGGAAGTTGTGAAACATCAAGAATGCATCAACATTAAGCAGAAAGAAGCTGGAGCAATGGAGCTGGGTGTTGGTTGTTGCTTTTAGTATTTAGAGTTTTGCTCCCATTACATTATTACTTTTTAAGGAAAAAAACAAGAAGAAAAGAAATTAGTGTTCTTTCCTAATAAAAGCTACAGACTCTTGACCAGTTAAACACTGACATTAACAACTTTTACAAAAATTGTTTCAAGTATCCTCTTTTTAATCACAGTGAAAATGTAAGACCAAGATGTAAATGTTAAAGTGAATGACTGAAAGTTTCTCAGATGAAAAAGGCAAAGGTACTAAATCAAAACATACAAAATGCTTAAACGCATTTCCTTCATGTGATATGAATAGAAAGGTTATCTGTAAAAAGTTAGAAAAATTAAAATAAATTACATATTTAAGTACACTTTCCCTTCAACATTTTTTTATAAAAAGTCAGAATAGTGTACTTCTGAATATACACAGAGTAAAAACGCACAGGTGCCGCAGGTTATCGTTGGTATCTACACAACATCTTGTCACATTAGTTTATTTGCTGCAGTTGATTTTATTTGTTACTTATGCTCATCTTCAGCAAGCTCAATAGACCCAGCTAATTGGGACCCACTGTGGTTCCAGCCTCAGTTTCTCTATAGCAGTCTGTAGCTTCTCAAAGGCTTTGTCTAGGTTGTCATTTACAATGGTCAGATCAAAATAGTGGTTGTACGCTCGCTGGATCCGGGCACTTTCATCCACTGTTTTTTTCAAATCAGTGTCCTGTTGAAGGCATTTTAGAAATTACTTAGAGCACAAGACTTGGCAAATCCTTATAAATGAAGTACTACTTCATGACACAGTACAACTGACTGTTTAAAGCTCTGTATTGTATATATTGAAAAAATAAGAAAAGGTCTCATTTATAGCAAATCCACACAAAACTCAAGTTAAAATGCAGTGACTGGGCTGAAAATGTTGTACAGTGCTAACAGTGTTAATTATGGCAACCAAATGTTGCAAATTTTGTGATTTTTAAGAAAGCCAATAAAAGCACATGAACTGGGGCCTGTATGCACAACAGGCAGCTAATCATCTCGTGTGTGCAACTGACAATTCAATTAAAACTAAATGAATGCTTTAGGAATAATTGGGTCAATCAGTTATGTAAATATATTTATACCTCCTCTCCCCCAAAAAAAGGCACCAAAATATCGAAGAAATATTACCACCATTAAATGAAAGACAATGAAAGTCGCATTTCTAGAAAGATCCTCTGGAATACCCTATTGGTTTTAGAGACTACATTTCAGGTTTCCTACTCACACGACATCATTTCTTCATTCCTAAACTGCTGCATTGTTTTATTTCTGACATCAGTTGCAAAATGTTCAGGAAATTTTTATTCCTACACTATGAAGCCTTCATGAAGTGCTGCCAATCAGCATTTTTTCATGTTTCATTAGTCCTGCGTTCTTAGAAGATTCCTCTCCACTGTTACACAAACACAATTTTCTGTAAGCAGTTATGAGATTTGTTACCCTGCCAATATTCATTTGAATGTTTTGAGGTCCCAATGCAATTGTAAATACAAAAGTCAAAATTAAAACTTTGCAAATAGCCTTTCTTTCAGAGTAAATGAAGGAGGCAAGCAAACAAACGTACCATCACAAGCCTCAAAATTTTTTGCTCTGGCCTAGGAAGCTACAAATAATTTTGACAGACCCACTAGACAGCAGGTCATACGCAATAATTCAAAGGTACATTGCTTTTTCATTTGTTCAGGAAGTACAAGATGAAGAAATGAGAAGTCATGCTCTATATACATGTCCACAGATTTGATGTAGAATCTGTACAGATACATAAAAGGATGTCCCTTAGGGAATCATATATTAGGAAGTGCAGGAAATTATTCTTATACTTGTCTAGACAGTTTTAATGTTGCCTTCTTGTATATGCAAGGCAGAAGTCAGTGTTTGTTTGGGGGAGGGAGGAAACACAGAGCACCCCCAGAGGTACTGGAATCCCTAACAACCAGAGACCACAACTGGGACTGGACAGTCTCTCCTGCGGTTAGCAGAAAGGAATCTCACAGGTTTAAAAAAAAAATCAGTGTAAATTGATTCACTGCCCATTTTATTGCTCTGAATGCCCCATCAGCATCATACAAGATATCACTACTATCTGAACTATAGCACTACACCTGTAAGCTGTCAGCATGCCGTGGCTTTTCTTGGATGGGAAAGATGTACTGCTGAGCACAGAGAATGATTTCGTTAACTGTTCAATCTGGCTTTTTTTTTTTTACTTTGGTCCTGCACCTGGGAAAGCCCATGTCCATACAGAACACTTATAATTTGCTGTGTTGAAGGACACATGTCTCATTTGCTTCTGCTGTGTCTCAGAAAAGGAGACAGGATCTAATGAATAAAATGTGCCACATCACTTTACATGACAAATCCAAGGAACTTCAGGGGAGGAAAACCTATTCAACACTTCTTTCTCTGGCAGTTCCCAGCCATTTTCAGTGCAGCATGTGCTGCTGCAGCAGTGGAAATGAAGCCTAGTCGGATTCAGGTTGGGTTGTTTTTGTTGTTTTGCTTTGTTGTTTTGTTTTTGCCTTTTAAGACAGTCTGCAGTATCTTTCCTAAGATTACAGATTCCATTTTTAAAGCACACCTATACTATTAGAAGAACCTGAACAAAACTTCTGGGGGGAAAGATGGGGAAGTGAAGGAAAGGCACTTACATAAAAGAATAACTCCTACCGTCAAGTATCTACAATTTGCTGCAAATAATCAAAGGTAGCACTTCCCAAAGAATACATTACAAGTAATTCTTGTAATCAACACTTATCTGTAAGAGGTCTATTTTTAAGAAAGAAGCAATCTGCCTTATACATAGTATTTGATTAACTTCTTAAGTAATCAGCAAAAACCTTGCCTAACTTTTCTTGAAGACTTTAATTTCAGAAAAAAAAAAATCCATCTAAAATGAAAGTTAAAAAAAGTCTAAACATCCTGTTCAAAGCAAACTAAATATAAAACAATCTGCTTACAGTGAGAAGTTTGGTTGTAATTCCAGCATCTACCACAGCCTTATGCATAGCACGCAAAGTCTCTAGCTCCGGAGCAGCAATAAACACTACATAGGGCATGAATTCTGAAGTCCTCAGTATTTTCAGGGCCTAGAAGCAATGAAAATGAAAAAAAAAAAAAAAAAGTATGAGAATAAATCACAAGTTCCCATTACCTAAGGGGCACTGCAAAACTAGTCTGCTACAATCAGCAGAAGTACATGATAGGTGAAGATTCTTCTATTTCAGAAATTCCTGCATTGCCTTTTGAAATGCTCAACATCATTTATTTCCTTGGCTAAAAAGATCTACTGCTGCTCTGCAAGGCTCTCATTTCCACGCAGAATCTAAGCTTTTTCCCCAGTCTTTCTAAGTTATTCCAACTAAGTGCCATAAATGCAGAAATCCAGTTGGCAATGCAATCTTTCAACCAGGTAAGAAGGCTTCAGATTTAAAGGCATAGCTCTTCTAAATTATACTCCTACTTTCTGAGTGTCACATAAATGATATACCTGTGGATTCACATCCAAGATGCAGGTCCTTCCTGTCTGAACAACTTCAAGGATAGAATCAATTTTAGTGCCATAAAGATTTCCTTCATATTCTCCATGCTCTAGGTATCTGCCAGCTTTAATATCCATCTCCATTTCAGCTCGTGACACAAATCTGTATGCTTGCCCATCCTTTTCATCATCCCTTGGCTTTCGTGAAGTAACTGAACAAAAAATATAAAATATAAGCTGAATTATCTTTTTGTACTTGGAATACATGCAAATGACTGGACAGCTATTAAATCAGGGAAATTATAATATGGAATAATATGTATTTATAATTGTTCCATATACAGATTCATCAATTATTCTAGTTTACATTCCAGAACTAAGCACAGCCTTTCCCATTCTCTTTATTCTTTCCTACATGTTGTTTATCCCCAATTCTTTATTTCCTTTGCATTACTCCTTCAGACCATATACAATATTCATTCACGCCATTTTTTTAATTATTCACTGAAAATAATTCTTTAAGTGACTTTGAAATCAAATGGAACTTTAACTCTCAAAAGCCAAATTTACTTCCGAAAAATCAACTGTGTACCCTTCAGTATACTCCTCTCCCCAAAAACACCATCACATCCCTTCATTCACTCTTCAGAGCAGAATTACCTGAACTAGCTATAAAGAAAAGTTAGCTCATATACCAGAAGAAGCCCAGCCACAGTGGCAAGAAACATAGTGGAGGCCAGCTGATGCTACTTTCCAGGACAACCTATCCTTTAAAGTGAAGAAAATTCATTGCAGAGAAATTGAAGCCCACGCTTAAATATAACATTAGCAGCTAGCTTGGATGTTGGCATGCAGTGTGCAGCACAGATATTATTTAAGTAAGAAAGTGAAAATTAAATTATATAATAAAGTATCAGATTATTACCTCCTTCGCTGCCCTATCATTGTATTACTTGCCCACTATCTGCATTTAATTAGATTTCACTTTAGAATACAGATCCCTTTGGCAATACTGTGATACAAGTAGGAAACATTCTCCCCTCTCCAGGAATTCCTATCCACTTCATTATTATAGAAAACTCAAGCCCCAAAAGCAACGATCTTTTGAAACTGTTAATAATAAAAGTATTACTAGAACTAGAACTAGAACTTAGACAAGATGCTACAGATTGACTGGAAGTATAATGATTAATATAATACTTAAAAAAAAAAAAATCAGCTTGAAATATACTTTAGAGAATAAGCTATAACAGCTGACAGCCAGATGACCTGACAGTTCAGCTATGAGCACTGCAGAAAAAAACACAGCCACATTTGCTGGATCAGAACTCAAAACCAAGACAACACATGCAGGTATCTCAGGCATTTTCCAACAAACACACGTAAGAAAACATCTTTTGTGAATAACCAGAAGTTTTCCTAATCAAAGAAACTGAGGCCAATTAAAATTACTTATTAACCTACTTAAAATCTTAGTATCATGTATAGAGATGCCATATACAACAAACTATGCACTTCATGATGTGCATGATGAGACTGTCAGATGGCTGGGTTGGAAAAGTTAATTCATAAGACTTTATGATTTTAAAGGGCATTCAAAAGCTCTAAATACAAGCATTTTAACATTGTATTACATTACTTATTTGCAGCTATAGTGTTTGAGAGAAATCAGTGATTCTAAGGGCTTTTTAAATGGGAACAAAAAGTTTAAAAAGTAACATAAAGTTTTTTGCTACTTTGGCAATAAAAATAATGGGATTCCCAAGGGAAGGTTTCCTTTAAAGAAATAACACTGCAAAATCAACCTTGTTATTAGTCACAAATTTCAGCTCTTAGTGCGCTGGCCAGTTGTAATGTTTAGAAACTGAGCAAATTAGGAAGGGAAATAAACAGAAGGGAACAGATTGTTTTTGAAATTCAGAAGGGCACCTGGCAGAAGGAGAACCGTAGCTAGGGTTGTCTGGTCAGAGGTCAAACAGAAGGGGGACGGTTTAGGAAAATAAAGATCTAAGTGAGCAAAAGCAACTATGTGACTGGAATTTCTTGTGCAAGAAAACAACTGAATACTTCAGTTAAGTGAGAAGGTTCTTTTTCTGAAGTAGAAAAAGTTCTTTTTCTTTTTAGAAAAAAAAAAGGTGATGGGCTTGGGTCTAGATAGAAAAAACTTCAGATTATCATACAGACCTTAAAGATCACAAATGCTGCTATTTTATTGGAAGTTTATTTGTTTCCTTTCCCTAAATTTCTAATGCTGAAGTAACAATTTATAATGCCCAGGGTGCTTCTACAGATGGAAAACTAAACAGCAGACCTGAGAAGCTCCACTGGCTGTTGATCACAGAGACTTCTAACAACTTCCAAAATCCCCTCAAGTGTCTGGGGTGGTGACTGACACTGAGTGAACCTAGCAGATGGGCAGATACTTAATGACTGGCAGATGCACACACAAAAATTGGTTTTCTGCAGCCTCAGTAATGGTTAATTGGGAGTTGCAAATATTTTCACTGTAGTCATATGACAGTCCAGTTGTATGAGAAGTTGAAGAATGTTTTGTCCTTTTGTTTCCCCACTCCCTGTTTTTATACACCGAGAAAATTACTTCTACCATGAATCAATGGGATAAACTTTAGGCATTTTCCAGATAATAAGAAACTTAACACATGACATTACAATAGGATTGCTGACAACTCACATGGCACTGTAGTTCCAAACCTAGTAGGATTCAGTACTATAAACCTGTTCTTCAAGCTTCTTCGGCCCACTCCTTGGGCGCCAATTAAGACCAGTGTTTTCCTCTGAAAAGGAGGCATTTTGGCTACTTCCTCATATATCTGGATTTCATGACGATCAAATTCTACATTGAGAAGCATACAAAAAATAGTTAACAGTCAGAACTTTAAGAAAGAAAAAAAATCAATAAGGACTTCTGCTATATCTGAACAGACCTTTTGTGAATATAAATAGGAGTCAAAGGGCTTTAAGTCTGATATAAGCTTTCTTGCTTTAAACTGGTATGGAGATAGAACTTATTCATGGAAAATATAAGGTCAGATTATTGTCTTTACTACCAGGGAGAAATTTCTAAATGGACCAGAATGGGAAAATTGTGATTAACAATTCAAGAGCTGCCAAGGAATTTCAGACTGGTCGAGGTTGGAAGGGACCTCTGGAGGTCACCTCGTCCAATGTCCCTGCTCAGGCAGGACCACTTACAGCCACTTACCTGTCCAGATGGCTTTTGAATCTCCCTTTCCAAGGAGGGAGATTCAACAACCACTCTGAGCATTCTCTCTTGACCTAGGCAGCCCAGAACTGGACGCAGGACTCCAGGTGCAGCTTCACCCATGCTGAGCAGCGGGGAAGGATCACTTCCCTCAGCCTGCTGTCAAAAAAGCTTTATTTTTTTTTCTCTTTGTTAAAAGTTCTTCTCTGACTTCTACCTACTGCAACCTGTATTTAGCACCATCATACCTTCACTGGTTACAACTACTTTTAAACCAAAAACCTACCTGACTTACTGAATGTATAATCAAATATTTTACTGCAAATCTTTCTGCTTTGGATACACCAGGCCATCTGCAAGTTTAGAAGCATAGAGAACTTCAATTCATACATAATATTAAGAGATACCTGCATTTCTTGTAGTGAGATACATCATCTTTTTCTTTTTTTTGCTGCTTATTGTTCCACAGAAAGGCCCTAAAAATAAGAATCGAGACAAACTCATCGTTTTTATTAAATGTTTTTTTCTGGACATTTACATTTCTGATTTACATGAACTTGTGCAAGGTTAGATTAATTATGCTTACAAGGACTATTTTCAAGAAAATACCTTTCTTTTTTAAACCTCTATATATTCTCGGGAAGGAGTTTACAGCTATTTTCATACACATTACACAGTGTAGTAAGAACGGAACAGAGGAAAAAAGTAGTTTTCCAGGGAAATTTTCTAAAAAACATTAGAAAAATACTTCAAAAACATTGAATTTATTAACTTTCAGTGTATACTGTAAGAACATATCTGGAAAAAAGTGCTAATTCTTATCACTTTCCCATCTCATTTAGCTTTTCATCAGCAGGTGGTAAAACTGATTTATGTATCTACGAAGACGCATATACTTTAGACTTTGTCATTTAGTCAAAGCCCAAACCATACATACATAACAATCAGCATTTAGCATTATTTTAAGTATTCTCATACAGCAGTTTTCTGCTATCTGTGAATGTAGGAAAACCATAACAAATGGAGTCAGAGCAAAATATATTCCTGAAATTCCTTAAATCTCACCTGAGTTGTCCCAGTCCCTCCTAACAAAAGCCTTTCTCTTCTCTTCCAGGAACTGGCTAGGAATAAGCCCCGCACTTCCTCCTTCTTTGACATGACTAGCCTGGAAAAGAATACAATCAAGGGTAACTTGCAAGAAGCATTTTTCTCATGTCATGTTGATGACTGATTTTCACACTGCCAGAGTTTCTTAATGGTGAGTACTGATACATTTATTACTGCGACACACAAAATCAAAGTCAGACATGGACGTTAAAGATCTGTCTTACAGTAACAGTGGTTTGTCACTGAAGTATTAAAACCTTAGGAAACAAATTAGATACAAGTTTTCCCATTCTATTAGTCTGCTTTTAGCCTGCATTAGTCAGCCATAAACTTTTGGCATAAAAATCCTACGTAGAATTCAATAGCTCCAGCTCTCAAGTGATAAATCCCAAGACTTTGTAGTACACAGTACACTTATTTTGTATTCTTGATCTGCTCCAAACATCTTCAAGTGCAGCTTATTAACTGTCATTTTATATACTTGGGAATGCCATGAACACACATCTAATCATGCCTTTTGTAATACTTAGCTACATATTTAAATGAGTATTCTTCAGTATTCTTAGTAACAGAAGTTTGGCTAAGATTCTCTGTAAACTCATTTCAGGGTAGGCCAAATTCTCAGCAAGCTTAATGCATACAAACACACCATTAGGAAACGTTACACTTTTCTTCCCCATAACCAGTCAGCCTTGTCACTTGCTTACAGGAGCTGTTTGCTTTTCAAGTTGTACACTTCTACTTATTAGTGACTAATTGATTTTTCACAGCTAGTGAATTCCCAGGAAGATTCTTGGGCACTCTAGCATTTCCAGAATGCCCAAGGAAAAAAGTTTTTCCCCAGCAGCATAATCTGCACAGTATTACCTGCAACACATTATATTGCCTTAATGCATTTAATTTTTGCCATTCATCAAGGGTGTTTATGAGCATTTCTAATTTATTTCTCCTGTATTCCCTCAAGTGGCAAGCTGAAGAAATTTGAAAAATAATATAGAAGACAGCATGTAAGCTAAATGTCAAACTACTCTAGAGTTTTAGTGTTGAACTTCTGAAACAAATTAACTTGGCAGTAATAATTTTTCTGCGCTTCCTCACATTTTTTATTCTCTTTTTTTTCTGTTATTACCATCACTGACAAGCAACAGAATTCAGCAACAGTTGTTGATGTATATTCAAAAATTTTTGTCGCTCATAATGGGATGTATATATATTGCTCTCAAGTGACATTTGGCTCACTATTGCTTGTTATCTAGCAAAGGGTTTGAAATTTAGGGGTGGAAAGGGAAATTAGTAATGATAAAATCTTAAGCCTAGCTTGCCACTGCCACTTGCAAAGTTGAGTATCTTGGCTGAGAAAAGTGTCTTAAAGGTTCACTTGTATTTTCAAGGGCACTGATCATGTTCAGCTGTGCAGATAGTGTCTTGAAGAAGTAAAGATAGCATAAGCATCTGATTTTGCTTCTACTGAAGGACTGAATGCAGAAATGCAATCTGAACAGTTAATATTTGAAACAGGGACATTTAGATTATAACATGCACATTATAGCTTACAGACGGTGACCACTGTGAAAATAAAAGGTACATTTTCTCCAGAACAAATATTCTCACCCCTCCTCAGATCCATCAGGTTAATTTCCCTCTCTCCCCTCAACTCTGGGCTCATAAGGGGTCCACTTCCCCAGTCACTGCCAGGGAGGGCTTACCACAATTTACATAGTCAATCTAAGACTTTATGCTAGAAATTACCCACTTATAACTGATTTTGGAAGATCTTATGACTTATGACACATGAACAAAGACATATAAATAGTAGTATCAGCAAAAACACAGTATTACACATAATTTATATATGATTTTTAATATTTTGACTTAAGATACTAATAGCTTGAAATTGGATTACACTAAATATTTGTTCTTGTATCTACTGTTGAAAAGAAGTAATTCATTATTTAAAGAGTTTATATTTAAAGTGTTTATTATTAAGGCCGTTAGTGAAGCTCTTTTTTTTTTTTTTTAAACTTATTTATTTACCAACCTGCCACCAATTTGGATCTTCACGGTTTACGATCTGAAGAATTTCTCCTTTAGAAAATTTCAAGCCTGCTTCTTTGCATGGGATGAGGTTGTCATTATACGGATTATAATCAAAATGACACTTCACAAAAACCTGAAATGTAAAAAAAATTACAATACTTACATGTTACAAAATACATTCTTACTAATTTACCTGTCAAAGCTAAAAAGTGTCTTTATTTACAACATAAAAATTTTGACATGATCAGATTTTCATTTCACAAGTAAAATGCAAGCTACAGAAAAAAAAAAAACTGGCAAAGTACAACAGCTGAGAAAGGAGAAATAATCTGCAGTACAAACCTTGGTTGAAAGAGCTTCATGACAAAAATGAAAAAGCCAACTGCTCAATTTGGGCAATGTATTCATGTTTGCACTTCAATGTGTCCAACTTTAACATTCTGACTGTAAGTTACTTAAAAATATATACATTAGTCAGGGTGTGAGCACTGTCCTCAAGGTTTGTAGAATCCTAATAATTAATTTTGCCACGAACTCAATATTTGAAGAGAAACAAAATATGTGACTGCTTAAGACTCAGATTTGATGCAGGGGAAGGAACAGTGAGCTGCATCAGTAGATTGGAAACATCTTTGACTTTTTTCTATCAGCTAGGAGAGCAAAGGAAGCAGCATACCTGCCTCAAATACAGCAGAGCAGATAGCGTTTGCTCAGTGCTCAGTCTATTATAATCATGGACATTAAGACTGTCTGAAGAAGTCCCACAAGATGTTTCAAATGCACTAATTTAGAGCAATAAATCACTTCTGCAGTGGAGAAACTGACAGTCTACAGCAACAACAAAATAGTAAGTAATAGCCACCATCCAAGTTCCTTCATAAAAAGTCACAGAATTCAAGCTCCTCTGTTGAATTCAGTGTGTTTCTGAATTCCACAAAATATTACCTGGACGTTGGTCATGTTATAAGCACACGCACTTCAGTGCAGTTTAGTGTGGTTGTGGCTAGGTCATCAGAGGTCACTGTATGTCACAGAAACATGCTTGGAAGCATACAGACACTTAATCTTAGATACTAACAATGTTTTAAGCAGACTGAGATGTGAGGTGTCAACTTATTCAGAAAACTTATTCAGAAAATACCAAATAGAAGTTCTTTTGACATAATTGTTTGAAACGTGCTACTGACCTGTTGAGGAATAACAGTGTCTCTGTAGCTGGGGAGAATCTTCAGAGTGACACTGCCACTAATATTTTTCAGCAGTTCCTGCAGTTCCTTTGGATTGTTTCCAACTTCATGGCCATTCACCTCTTTAATAATATCACCTACATGCAGAAGACCTTGTCGATCTATCATTCCACCATGGAGAATTCTTGCTATTACCAGATCATTGTTCTCAACTCTGAACGTAACACCCTGAAAGAGGTAAGTGACACCTAGTTTACCATTGTTTGAATTTCAATTTCATTTTACCTTCATCTCACGCAAAATTACATAGCTTTGGGATACTCTTATCTCCCCCAGTGATAACAGACAATAATAGTTACTATGATATAAGAGTTTATAATACATAGGTAAGTATCAAGTGACACAAAAGTGCCTTCAGACAAGGTTTTCATATGACTGAACAATGACTGTATTGTTCTTGATTGCACGCAGTCCTGTCATTTTGTATCAAGACCAAACAGATGTTGTGTTAGTCAGTTATGCTAGCAAGTAATTCTACCTAATGACTGCCTGTTCACTAAGCCATAACTTCTTTGAGAGAACAGGATGGAGAGCACACAAATACCTTCCTGTTTCAACCTCTCAATACCCATCCAATCTCCCATTAAAGTACACAACATAATAAGGGTAAGAATGAAAACTTAATGCAAGAAATTAAGCACACACAAATGCTTTCACTCACATTTTAAATTAAAGACATCTTCAGTTACTTACCAGTGGTTCTCCTGCTCTTTTGTGAATTCCAAGAATACGAATAGCATCTACTGGAACCATTTGGTTGTTCACTGAAGAATTATTGACTTCTGGGCTAGAAGGGGGGGAATCGTAACATTTTGAAGCCACAATATCATGTGCTTCCAAGAGCGACTGCAAGGGAAAAGAAAAAGCCTTTTTTAAAAATCATGAAATAACCATTTGTAAAAGGGCTTAGTGCTGGAAAACCACTGAAACTACCCTTTGAGATCGGATCTTGAAACTATTATTTCATAAGGAATACAGCAAAAATCAATTTTCACATTTGTATGAAATATAAGTAACTCACATGACCTGCTAACCCTACTGGCTTGGCAAATCTGCTCTCTTTTTGTAAATGTAAGTGCTTCTTCTTAAGAAAGCGTAAGAGAAATGTAGTGAATTTGGGAGGAATGTGTGAACTTTAGAGAAGAAGATGGGAAGAGGATGTGTCTACAACAGTGGAGGATGTACCTACAACAGTGTTTCACCTAATGCAACAGTATCCGAGCAAACATTTAAGTAAACAAACATCCCACTGCAAAAAGATGAAGAAACCTCATCATTAGGTACTTGTGTTTAATGTAATAAAGTTTTCCTCCACAGTAATTTGGAAGTAACTCTAAATTAAAGATAATTACAGGTATGTAAGGATTTCTAGCAATCTGCAGAATGAGTGCTTTCTGCTTGCATAAAACCAAGGCAGAATTCTAGCACTGAATGAATCCAAGTTGAAAGAATTCACATTTAGAAAGCAAGAGTTCAGACTTTATACTTATAGTTAATGGTGTTTTTACCAGTGCATGTATGTAAATACAGACCAAACGGAGGAGATCCAAATAAATATAATCATCTCTGGAAGACAAGGAAATTTAGACTTGATTTTCTGGTAAAAAAGGGGACTTGAAGATTTAAAGAAAAGATCTGTAAGGCACAGGTAGAACAACATAAAACTTGTAAATTAGAGAGCAGAAGCTTTCAGTCCTAAGGAGGAAAAGGGACACCCTACAGCCACCAGATACCATAGCTCAAGATAAAGCGTCTGTGACACACAGTCTCTCTGACAGAGAGAGGAAGAGGAAAACAAGCAAGTAGGAGAGATGTCTGTTAGGCCCATCTTACCTCAAATAACATAGATGGCTTTGTTTCAAACATTGACCTGAGGAGGTATGGTCATGTTCGATTACTGACTGGTGTTAAATAAATAGCTAAAGAGAAGTCACAGAGAACAGGATGTCATACGGCCTATAATGACATGCTCATGCCAAAGGAAAGCAGGAAACAGTACTAGAAAATGGAGTAGGTGGACAGGCCTATGAATTTAACAATTTTGCTGCACGGTCTGCTCCATCCTTCTGTAAGTCACCTCTAACCTAACAGTTGTGCGACCACGTTAGCATAGTGCTAAGCTCAACACGCAAACCTCCAAGTGTCATTTCTGAACAGTCATTTTAGACTGCCTACCACGTAATGACCCTACTGATATTTCAACTTGAGATTAGAAGGAGCTACTAATTCATGGATTCTGCCCCTGCCATTAAGACTGTAAAGACAGCTGCTTATTGTGGCTGCTCTGATACTGTGGACATAAACCAAATCAAATGAAATAGGAAAAACAATCATTTATTTAAATCAAGCAGCTGTCAGATGGTAGCAATTTCTAATTCTTCATCATACAAGGCACATGCAATCCAGAAAACACAGATACTCATTTGCCAATGTTTTCAAGCATCATTTTTGGATCTTTCTACGTTTCCAAAATGAAGCCAACTAGTATTAACTATGTTTTTTGACACATTACCACAGTCAGAACAAGTAGATGTACCTGTATGACACTTTGTTTTCTCTTTTGGTCACGCGCTAGTAAAAAACTGTTCCCAAAACTCCTGACCACAAACTACTTAATTTCTTGTGTAGCCTCACACATGAGCATACTTCCACAGCTTGCTGCCCTTAACTGTTATATAATTTATGGATTATAATCTGATTCACAGCCAAAAAAAAGTACTAAGCAAACAGTCTGTGCCATCCTCTTCAAATTAACATGCTCCATAACACTTTTCAGTTCTTAAAAGCCTCATCCCATCACTCGCATTCTGATTCTATTTATTCGCTCAGTTTCATGGATAAGCATGAATTCGTTCAATGGCTGCTTAACCATCTCTTGATCACAAAATTTTTTTCCTGCTATTTCCATGATGGCTGAGTCACACGGGGACTATCAGGGACTGTAAACTGCTGCCCATAATTATAAAATTATTTCTTTGAGACAAGCAATACCATTAATTTGGAAAACATAGAATCAGCCTCTAAAACAGCTACGCAGTAGTAACCATGAAATTTTAAGAGAGCTAAGTTCTTTGTGGTGGCTTGTTGTACGCCTTTCCTGAAGTGGAGACAGGAGGCAAATTACATTTTGTGTAATTACAAGTCACACGGAATTTTTTCTTTCTTCCTTACAGATCCCTTCTTGCAGAATTTGGAACATGTCTCCCCGGAACAAATGAGGCAGAAAGGATAGCAATTCTGTAGTAATTAGTTATTTTTCTATTTCCTCGTTAGAGAGGGAGACATAGAGTCTCCCCAAGACTCAAGAAGAGAATTGTATCCACATCCTGGACTGCAAATTTTCTTAGAAGTTCTTCTAGAGTGGTCATTACTATGATATCAGTTAAATAAAAACCCTTGAAATTATGCAACTTTGCCCTTAATTGGTCTTAATGCCTGCCTCCAGATGGGGAACAGCAACACAAAATTAGGGGCCAAAAAGTACACTCTAATTTTAGGCTTCCAAACTGAGTTACATCAGATCTATTTTTACAAAATCAGTAGCTAGCTGCTTTTTGGCTGTATGCAGCAGCCCAAACTGCTCATTGTTTCTGCAAATGAGACTAAATGTCTCACAACAAGCACTTGGAAAATAAAAAATACAAGATTAAGCAGCTTCAGGCTTCTTTTTAAGTGAACTCAGTAATTCTAACAGAGTGAAGGGTAGTTTAATTCTCAAAGGCAGCATTTACCTGTCTTAGCCATTAAGTAGACTTTTTTCTTTAGCTTCCTACCTGACTCTTTGTGTACCATCCAGGTGTTGCAACAAATGAAGTAGGGAGCCCTAGAAATAGCTTATTTCTCTTGCATACCCATGACTCACCCGATGGTACAGTGAAAGGAGCAGGCAACCTTGTTGAGAGTATGTAATAAACATGACATGAATTTTTAAAATAGGTTCCAAAAGAGAATCAAAGAGCGTAACTGTAAGTCTGATATTGATACTAAACTAATTAGAAGATCATGTAAACAAACACACAGAGAATGACTAAAGTATTTTTGCATTGTAACTACCAGTTCCTCCAAACTCATCCTCTCCCTGTCCAGTCCCAATTTCTACTAAGGGGATCTGTGTGAGATCGAAGAGTGATTTGAAGGTTCATCCAACAGTAAGTCTCCAAACCATAGTCTTAATCATGATGCCATTTTGGACAAATAAGAATGCAAGGGAGGCCAACATACTGTTCTCCAGAGCAGGCAGAGGAACTACCAGCAATCACAACAGCTACTACATTAAAGGCTGAGGTGTTAAAGCGTTCCCTATTTCCATCATGCCTGCGTTAAATGGAAATGCACCTATAACATAAAATTGAAAACTTCAAAAAAAAAAAAAAAAGAAGCCATATTTTTTTAACTTGTACACCCAAAAATGTTTTTATGACTCCATACGTGTCCGCCAAAAGAAGCACATTTATACTTTGACAAAAGGTTTGGTTATGTTCTTATATAGGAAAGAGGTGATACCAAAGACTAAAATAATGCTCATGCTTAACCTCATGACTAGTTCTTTACCATGCATTCAGAGTAAAATCCTACATTAAAATTGGCTACAGGTCAGTTTAGTTATTAAACTTAGATTTGTATGTGTACAGTGATAGAGTGGGTAATATAAACAGGTGGCACCTGAAAATGAGGCTCCTTCAGTATTCCAACCAATTCTGCAATGTTCTCATCTTTATTTATTAAGGGACTGATGTCTTCAAGAATTTCATTCACCAGCTCCAGATTGTTGTCACTGACAGCCTCAAGTTTAGAATCTTCTAGTCGCTCATGAGCCTGTAAAATAAAATAAATATGTAAGACTATGATGTAAGTTTCAAGTAAATAGCACTTGCAATGTATAAACTTTTCAATTATTTTTGATGCACCCTTCTGCAGGAAAGCAGCAACAGTTACATATAGTCCAATACATACATTTTGTTTTTATAAATGCTGAAGGATTTTACATCCTTAACTACTGGACACAACAAAAATTACGAGCAGCACCTGTCAGATATGCTTGCCTGTCCATACTTTCCATAACCTCCATGCTATCTACATACATCAAACAGTCCTCTGAACAGTATCATGTCTCACATCTTTTCTGCTTCAGAACCTAGTACTTGTGTATCTTCTAGAAGGACAAAAAATAAATACAGGATCTGCTCAAAAAGATATAGTCTGCTTTTGAGAAACATTTACCTGAAGCTCCTCCTACTCAGAGACACCTGAATGACAAATTCAACAGGAAAACCTGCATAACTAAGGGAATTCTGAACAAGGTCTGCAGCAAAGAAGAGTAACAGTATGTTGGGCTGGAAGGGTGAGAGTGTTGGCTGCATGCTGAGGAAGGTGATCCTTCCCCTTTGCTCAGCACTGGTGAGGCTGTACCTGGAGTCCTGTGTCTGTTTCTGGGCTACCCAGGTCAAGAGAGACATGGGTGTGCTGGATAGAGTCCAGTGAAGTGCCACTATAATGACAAAGAGACTGAAGCATCTCTCCTGTGAAGAAAGGCTGAGAGAGCTGGAAATGTTTAGCCTGGAGAAGGGAAGGAGCCTCACCCATGTGCAGAAAATACCTGAAGGGTGGGTGCAAAGAAGACAGAGACAGGCTCTTTCCATTAGTGCTCACTGGTAGGGCGAGGCAAGAGGGACAAACCGACACACAGCAGGATTTGAGTATCAGGAAACACTTTTTTTTAATGTGAGGTTTACTGAGCACTGGCACGGGCTGTTCAGAATGGTGGTGGAGTCTCCTGCCTTGGAGATACCTGAAAGATGTCAGGACATGATCCTGGACAAGCAGCTCTGGGTGGTCCTGTTAGGGTTAGGGTTAGCAGGGGCATTAGACAAGACGACCTCCAGAGGTCCCTTCCAACCTCAAGCGTTCTGTGATTCTGGGATTACTTTTTCATCTTTCTAGAGCTATTGCTGCAGATACAACACTTTCCTAAACATTGCAGGCACTTAAATTCAAGGAAAGGTAGGAGATCTGAGCTGCAAGAGAAATGCCTCATAAATTGAAATGCTTTGCTTATTTATTATAGGGAGCACTTTATCAAAAATTAGGGACTAAGAGGAGGCCAAAAATAGCTAAGACTCTCAACACATTCTGAATTAAGAGTTATTTACAACACTATAGAAACAAGAAGTTAACAATTGCTGTGGCAGGTAAAAACACAAAAAAAATCAGACCAATTTAAGACTCCTCCATATATACTTCTATATATTTATAATTTGTATGTGCATGCATCTACTTGCTTATCAGTGCTTTAAAACAGATGTTAAAATAAAATTTTGCTAAATCCAATAAACTTTGTTCCCTGAAATCAACTGGGTATTGAATCTTACTTCGCATCTATAAAATGCCATTTCTGGAGAAACAATGGTCACTGGAAAGGCTAACTTAACACACAGAAAGGCATTTCAGACATTCCCAAACACCCTCAAACCAAATGACCATGATTACAACATTCATACAGCTTGGCACCTACACACATCCTCCTTAGTAAAGGAATGCTATTTTGTACATAACATGTACAGTAAACAGTATTGTCTTTTAGAAGTTCCCTTCTTTTACAGCAAGTAGAAACCCAAATCTATTGACTTTTAAACGCACTCCAACTTTTACAGGATTAGAGAATTTGGGTTACCTCCTTTGCTACTTTTCTTTAAAATGTTACCACTAACAAGATGCTTAATATAAATACAAATATCCCCACTCTTCACCCCAAAATCAAGGCCATCAATATACAGCAGAACAGAAAGTTTGTTCGTCAACAACCTCTTATCCTGTACTATGCTGGGGAGTAGCAGAATATGGAATGGTATGAATATTTAAAATAAAAAGGAATAGCAAACTTAGATACTATATTTTATTTCAGTTCATAATTTCAGCAATGCTAAATCAAGTATTTAAATTCATTAAATGTTCAGGTAATAAGGATTTTGCCTTTAACAATCTGAAATCCTAAATACTGGACACCATCTGTTTATAGATTAGATTAGATATAGATTACATGAAAATGCATTTTACAATGATTTCACTTACTTTCCCTTTCCCCTCAAAAGCCCCTTGAAACACATTTACTTAGGGACATGGTTTAGTGGTTAATATTGGTGGCACGGGCACGGCTGGACCAGATGATCTTGGAGGTCTTTTCCAACCTTAATGATTCTATGGTTTTATTGGAAAAAAGTTCATAGGTAAACACAAACTTCAACACAAAAAAAACTACCACCCGCTGAAGAATGGAAAGATACAGTAAGTGAACCCTCTCCCAAAAAAACAACTGTAATATCCAGCTTAATACCTTTATTCTAGACAGGAGAAGAGTGAAATTACTTTAATGCAACTTGAAAGGATTAGCCAAACTTGGCATTGCAAAATATTATAAGCATATACTACCTTTATTAATTGCCTTAATATTTTAAGGACTGAAAAGAAAAAGGTTTTGTTTTTTTGTTTGGTTGTTTTTGTCCTATTTGACTACAATATAATGATTAGTCTTAATAGCAGACTAACGAGGTGTAAGTTTTAAACTAAAAAGGGTAGGTTTAAATTAGGTATTTGGAAGAAATATGGTGGTGGGGTACGGGAACAAGCTGCACAGAGACGCTGTGGATGCCCCATCCCTGGAACTGTGGAAGGCCAGGCTGGATGGGGCTCTTGGCAGCCTGGTCATAGTGGCAGGTGTCCCTGCCCATGGCAGGGGGTTGGAATTAGGTCTTTAAGGTTCCCTCCAGTCCCAACCATTCTGTGATGCTATCATTCTAATCAAGAAAACTGAAAAGTCTTTTACATTTCTGTCCCTGTCTGAAATGAATGTGCACAACTAATCTGACCATCTCAGGGTCAGGCCAGAATTCACTATTCTGATAAAACTAGCTCTTCTTTCTAATAGAAAAACAAGGTTGATACATTTTCAGAGTCAAACGTGTATGTATGAACTACATACACTTCATGAAATGGGTTATCGTTTTCATTCTTGTCCTTATTTAGCTCTGCTGGTTAGGAGTGGGGTTTAGGGTTCAATTCCAAAATAATTACAAAAGAAAAAAATGAGTGTGGTCATGCCATATGGACACAGTTAAATCTTTCAGCATTCTAGATAAAGCAGGTTTATAGCTAAGATCTTGTCTGTTTCCTTTACAGGCACTTTTTTTTTTTAAACATCTGCTAGTCGTTAAATTCCCAATAATTGGAATTGGCGATTAATGTACAAATTCTTTGTAAGAATAAATGCTTTGCAATGAAAATTTTCTTCATGATAAAATTTAAAGATGAAGTATATAGCAGACACTGAAGCTGGAAAAAAAACATAAGCAAGAAAGTGTTTTAACTTACTCCAGTAAATTTAGTACACAAATTTTCCCCTCTGCAGTCATCTCACCAGCAGATGAGACACTTCCAGTATTTGTAAGTTTATTGCTATGCAACTTTTTCCACTTGTAACCCATGGTTTTGAACAGTTAAAGAGAAATGAATTCTTATATGAACTCTTATGAGATGTTTTCTTTTCCAGATATTTTACTGAGCAAAATCCATGCACAACAATTCTTTAGCTTTACAGAGTATTTCATGGCTGCCTAGAGGGCATCTCTTCAGATGTCTGTTCATATTAAAGTGATAGCTATATTTAAGTTAACTGTTTTTTCTCATGTAAGGAACCTATTTTTATGAAAAATAAGAAAGAATGTAAGGGCTGTATAATACTAACTGCATCTCCTTATGATAAGCTACATTTTAATTTCAGAAACCGAAGAATTTTTGTAAACATCTTACAATAAGAAAAATCTTACATAATTAGTAGCACTACCATCTAAGAATAAAATATTTGCATAATTCAAGACCACAGCTAAGAACAGTCCACATCTGAGCGCTGCTAATCAAAGGTCCCAGTATTACTCTGAGATCTAGGAAAGGGCCTGGAGAGAATACTCACTGGGTTGACCAGAAAGCCATTTTGAGCCAAAGACAACAAGACCTGTTTACGCCACGGGGGAAAGAAGGTTATTGCTCTCACTTTTCATCGTTAGCAAAAATGCTAGAAGAGGGAAGGCATATGGGTTTTGCACACAACGATGGTCACAACACTATATTAATACCAACTACTTCTAATTCCAAGCATTTTGATGTTTTCTTCATAAATAATTTTAACACATTATTTCTGGAGTCTCTGAATTTTTCTTTTTCCTCTAGATCTTCCACGTAAAGATCTTACTCTTCCAATAAATCACTGTATGCAGAAGTTAGATTATACCAAATACGCTACATCTGCTTTCAAGAACTCTTTCAAGTCCTTTAACAACACATACCAAACATAAAAGCCACTGCTGATACCTCAGATCCATACTCAATGTTCACACAGTAGTAACAATTGTCATATTCCCAGATTCTACTCAGAGCAGCAATTTGAAATACCTTAGCAAGTGATCTTACAATAGGGTTTTCCATAATTCCTTTGAGAAAAATCAGGTCTATTTCTTCAGCGCCTGTTGAAGTCGGCAGATCAGTAAGGTTATCCAGTACCTGCTGCATGGCTGCTGGTAAGAGGGAAAAAGAAAAAAATTACGTAAGTACCGACCAAAATAGCCTTGGATAAATAGCAAAAACTCTGAAAAATACCACAATATTAAAATTAGAAATTTTAAGTAGCCAACTGCATACTGAGAGCAGTGGAAAAAATGGAAAACTACTTTCTTATTATAATTAGAAAGATGGAGGGGAGGTATCTATCCAAATCCTTATCACAAGCAACTTAAATCCAGAAGCAGCACATTCCTTTTAACATTCACTACTACTTAAAGACTGAGGAAAAATCATCAAGTATAAACTATGTATATGATATGCATAATATTGCAAATACAATAAAAGCAACTAATTCATGTCTGGTTTTGTCTAATCTTACTTTCAGATAAAGTTTTCAGCCCTTATGCACACCAAACACCTGCAAGTTTTAAAATGTTTTGTCTTTTCCAACCTAAATGATTCTTGTTTCTATCCCCAACAGTCACTTACAACCTCCAGTTCTGACTTCCTGCACTCTGTGTAAGTGGTGCAGATGCTAACACCAACTGGGCACCACTGCATGCTGCATTGGGAAATATATCCTAGAACTTGAAATATATTTTACCTGCTCAGTGGAGGATTTCCTGGCTATCTACAAACTCACAGAGAGAACTATGGCAACTTGGGTTGACAGTGAGCAACGGTGCCAATGAAAAAGCCTGTAAACCCTACCATCCCAGCTGTCTTGTCCCACAATGTCATTTATGATGTGAATGATGAGAATTTATTGTATAACTGTGTCCTTCAACCCTTTTATTTAAGATGAAGTCAAATAAAATAGATTTTTTTATGTTAGGCAGCAGGTCCGATATGTCCACGTACTGCAGAATTCTTGTGCATTTGGGCACGTAGCCCTTAGCCATTTGTGCAGTAGCTTCCCAGGCTAGTTCCAAGCTTGCAGAGATGAGCATGTGTAAGCTTTGGCTATGCACAAAAGGAGGCAGCACTGAAGGAAGTTATGATGTCCTTCACAAGGCAAACGGACATTTTTTTCCATCTTTTCCAACATACAACTAAACATTCTCATCTTGTTAGTATTATCTTAGTGAATAACCTATACTCTTCTTGTTTTTAACAGTATTCTTTCAAACTCCCGCAGAGTTATGTTGCATGCTCAGACAGACACATTCACAGGCCCACTAAAAATTTTCTGCCAAGACCTTCAAGAAGCTAAAAGTACTAGAAAAACCACTGTGTACTGCAGTGCTCCACATGCTGCACAGCAGTATACATCAAGACAATCAGAAAGCCTATATGCTCCTTCTCCCACACAAGAATTTACCCTTAACTTTCCTCGTGGCTTTATAATGAAAGCCATTATGAAACACAGCAAAGTAAGAGCACAAACAGCATTTCTCAACACCTACTTTCTAATTTGAATGCTTCCTAGAAAACTCCATTTCAAGGAAATATTTTCTGGCTGTGCTTGTTCCCAAGTGGAACTGACTTTTCAGCAATCAAATAATCTTATATACCACATTTTAACCACAGCCCTGAATGTCAGAAGACTTCATTTTTTAATAATTTTAACCATACTTCTCGCTTCCAAAAAGCGAGTCCTCTGTGAAACCATGAGTAGGAAGGAAAATGACACTTACATTATGCTTTCAGACTTTGAGGCAATACTGTTTCTACTTTTTTAATAGACAAAGTGCTGTTAGTGATCACACATTGCATAAAGTCACCAAACCAAACAGCTGAATAAAATATAATACCACTAAGTATCTTTTTTTTTTTTTTTTTTTTTTTTTTTGTTAAACCAGCTATAAGGTAAAGCAATAATTTGGTGTGTGAGAAAAATTTTAAGAAGCTTCAAAAGAGATTATACAGCTGTTACCTGGTACAGTAACAGAACAATGTTTATATGGTTAACTTCATTGCTTTATGTTCACCTGGCAAAAAAAAAATATATTTTTTTTTATTAAAAAAATCTGACCACAATCAAATTTTGTTTTGCCAAAAGTCATCAAAAGCATCTTCGAACAGGAATTATGTTATTTTTTATTAAAAAAAAAAAAAAGAAAAGGCAATAACACATGGAGAAGCAGACAAGCTTTTTGTGATGGACTAGGCTAAGCACTTTCATCTCACTTTTGAATTTACTATGCAAGTCATGGACCAACTTCAAATGCAGTTCCCAGTCAATGTGAAATGCTAATATTTGCTCACATGTAAAAATAGCTTTGAAAGTTTAAGCAATATATTTACCTACATATGCCTTTGATCTTCATACATGTATTTTCAAGCAATTTGATTTCCCCACAGACAGTTTAACTGGGGAAAGGAGAGGAAAGGGAAATACACTTTGATAAACGTGATAGATCCAACAGTCCCTTGTTTATTCATTCCTAGGAAAAAGTCTTCCTAAACTACCACCAGCAGGAGATGCATTGTCTCCAGGTTTAATTATAAAGCTCTTTCAGAGCAATGTAAATATACACAGAATTTCAAGTAGCGATATTAACTGATACTTGAGTTCTTTCAGAAAAGTATCCTCTCTTTGGAGCAGCAGGGATGAAAGCTGAAGATGTAAATACTCACAAAGGGAAGTTGCACTTAAAAGATCAGGTCCCACTCAGAAAGAAATGGAACTAAGGAGTTTAGAGATCATCATACCTAAGTATCCTCTCAAACACTGCCTTTTGAGCCTCCCATCTCTTCTCATCTGGTAAATCTGCCCTTGAAATGTTGCTAGAGGTTTCTTGCTGGAGGAGGCAGAAGGGAAAAGATGAGCAGAACTTAAATGTAAGTCAGGCATGTGAGAACTAAGAACTACAGCGAACAAACACATAGCCTGGTAAACCACCAAATTGCATAAGCCTGGTTCTTGGGAGTGCTTTGGTGCCCAATAGAAAGGAATTGTCTGCTTTTCCTTCAGGGGAATTACCCACTGGGTGTCTTGCCTCTCTCATCCCAGCTTTTAGAAGAAAACTGGTGAGAACAGCCTAACTTTGAGAGCACTACAATTTACCACATTCTCCCTCCAAAGACGAGCTTTTATCTATATCTGTATCTATTCCAAGATATATCTATATATATTCCAAGACCCATCTGGGTAAAACTTCAAATTCTCATCACAACAAAAGATTTGTTTTTGCAAGGACAACAGGTACTAAGTATGGTTAACAAAACCAACTAGGAATACAGACATTACAAGAAACACACCTTGACAACAGCCTCCAGACAGAGCAGTCAGAACTGAGCAGCAGAAACAGGCTTTCAGCTGAGACAAGGTGGTGAAATAAAGGGACTCTTAGGGAAAAGTGACAACAGAACCAAGTTTGAGATAGGACTCCTGTGAGGAAATGAGATTACACTCTCCTCTCCAAGCCCCTGGCTTGGTAACAGGGAACACACCCACGCATACAACTGATTTCCACAGTCAATTTTCACAGAGCATCTTCATAACCATAGAAGGATGAAAGCCCCGAGCAAGACTCAGCAGGAAAGTACTACTCTGCTGTGTACACACGCTGAACGATTTAATCCTGCTACGTATTTGACTCCACACTCAGAGCAGCCAGGTCGCCATTTGAACCCCATATCAGAAAGGGAAAGGCAGATGTGGGGGGAAGGCATGCTGATTGATCTTCGGAGCAATCACTGGGCATCCTGAGGCAAAACACTACAAAAATCCCACTTAGGAATGTGAAACTTACTAACCAGAATTAACTCCTCCTAAATTCACATATAGCTCTTCAGATAGCAAAGAATTCTGCTGCAAAGGTTTAATCTATATACTTTACCTTACAGTGGTGAATTCAGATCAAACAGAGGTAAAATATGCTATGACAGACTCTTCCCTTCCAGCGCTTGGAGGAAAGGCAGGTTTTCAACAAGCTCTCAACTATGATTCTTCCATCAAATTTGATATTTTTTTCAGCGCCTAATTCTTGTCTAGATTAATTCTATGTAGAGGGAAGAGGAAGCATACATTTAAATAAATTTTCCAGATTTGCAGACAGAAGACAAACGTCTCACTCACAGAGGAAAATGAAAGCTTTCTAGAGTGAATATTTTGCACAGACTTTTTTAGCTCAATTGCATTTTATTATTCTCCAAGCTTACAAATCAACAGGGAACTAAAAGCAAATTATGTATAATATACTGAAATAAACGTATGCATATTTATTTTCACAACCTACTAGTTCTTGCAGGGAGGTACAGTGAATACCTCCAGGACCATTTGTGAGGCTGCTGCTTCACACAAAATCTAGAAAGCTAGATTGAAGTCTTGTCTCATACACAAACTTTGGGACCAAGTATCTTATGTGACTGAAAGCCTTTTCAAGATGGAAATATCCAAAAGAAAAGTTTCACAAGACACCCAATATGCACAGACAAAAGAAAAATTGATTTGGCTAGCCTTCGGTTAAAGGCTCATGCAGCCTTTAACCAGTGACAGCTGTTTCCATTTCTTCCATTGGTACTCGTGGTTTTAAAGAAATGGATTTCTGCTTTAACACACTGAAGGAGAAAAAACAAAAAAAAAGTTATTTCGAATCGGCCACTTCTCACCCCAGTTACAAATCCAAACATTTTTTGCAGCCTACGCTTGAGAAAAGGAATACCTATGAATAAATTACCATTTGGATCTAGTACAAACAAGTTCATTCACTACCAGACTACTCACTAAGAATACATGAAACATTGACAAAGCTCTCCATTTCCAGATAAAGTTTCAGAAGCCAGGATAAAGTAAAAAGCTCTGGGAAAGCACTGTGTAGTAAGCACATACAGCATTGTGGTTGCATTGCCACAGCCAGCTGAGTTCACCAAGCAGAGAGCACATTTACAAGTGCCTCCAGACGAGCTACACAAATGCTGTAGGACTGCAGTTTGGTCCCTCTGCCATGCCCAGATCGGTTGCATAATCCCACGCAAAGTATGCCTGCGTTGTTTGCTGGAGTCAGGTACAGTGATCCCTGAGCTCTCGAGCACCCACGAACCGTGCACCTACATCACCAGGAGGCTCCGTCCAGGCTTGCTGACAGAAAACTGCCAAGCAGGGAGCGCTGGGCTGGGGCAGCTACAGTCCTATTAAAAAACAACTGAAGTATTTCTGGGCTGCACTCCACTGGAACATCCTGGAGGCACCTTTTCTAAACAGGACCCTGTTCTCATTCAGAAACTAGAGTGGGCCTACCCTAGAAACACAGTCAGATCGCTTCATGAAGGAAGCTGCTGGCTGCAGCATGCGTACCTCATCCCTCACTGCCCCATCAGAGAAATGAAGAGCATGCATGGCTGTGAATTAGGAAAGAAAGAACAGTCTAAACTGCTAAGACCCAATGCTCCTCTGGAAATTCAAATTCTGCTCACTGAATTTTTGCATGTTGAAAAGAAATGACAAATTATTAAAATGATTTTTCTTTACTTCATTTTCTCCACATCTTCTGACAAGCTGAGATCGAGCTATTTTAGCATAACTATAAATAGACACTCAAGCAGCCCATACCCTTATCAAACCCAGCCCAAGTACATCTTACTTGCTCATTTTTGGTCATGACTCTTAAGGTCACGAATGTTACCAGGGAAAAGCAAACACTTCCCATCCTAAATACTACAGCCCTACTTCTTTCAGGTTATTCGGTTTATCTACAAAATCAAGAAGTGCACATTTTGTGATGAACAGATGGACCTCACAGCTGCATCTTTTGGATAGAAAAGGACTGTTTAAAAAAAATTATTTCAGTAGAGATAAAAAGGGAACAAAGAATCACACTTCCAAAAAGAGCTGAATTAAAATATTATTTTTTATTTGCAGAGAAATAACATGACCAACAAGAAGACCTTGCCAACAGATACACAGAAATCCAGTATTGAGGAAACTGTATCAGAAAATGTAAAGAAACAATCTCAATAGTAAAGTACAAAGGCAAATGGCTTAACCTGAAGCTCACTAAGGTTGATGTTTAGATGACAAGCCCGTACAGGTGTTTAAAATGAACAAACCTTGGTAATATTTGTTAGAGAAAGGCTGTTGCAAGCTTCAGGCACAGATGAATTTGGGTTAGAAACTGGCTGGATAGCCGGGCCCAAAGAGTCGTGGTGAATGGAGTCAAATCCAGTTGGAGGCCAGTCACTAGTGGCATTCCCCAGGGCTCGGTGCTGGACCAGTCCTCTTTAATATCTTCATCGATGCACCCTCAGTAAGTTCGCAGATGACACCAAGTTAGGTGCGTGTGTCGATCTGCTTGAGGGTAGGAAGGCTCTGCAGGAGGATCTGGACAGGCTGCACAGAAGTGCTGAGGTCAACTGCATGAAGTTCAACAAGGCTAAGTGCCGGGTCCTGCACCTGGGGCGCAATAACCCCAAGCAGAGCTACAGGCTGGGAGATGAGTGGTTGCAAAGCTGCCAGGCAGAGAAGGACCTGGGAGTATTGGTGGATAGTCGGCTGAATATGAGCCAGCAGTGTGCTCAGGTGGCCAAGAAGGCCAACAGCAACCTGGCTTGTATCAGAAACAGTGTGGCCAGCAGGGCTAGGGAGGTGATCGTCCCCCTGTACTCGGTCGGCTCTGGTGAGGCCGCACCTCGAGTACTGTGTTCAGTTTTGGGCCCCTCGCTACAAGAAGGACATCGAGGTGCTTGAGCGGGTCCAGAGAAGGGTGATGAAGCTGGTGAGGGGCCTGGAGAACAAGTCCTACGAGGAGCGGCTGAGGGAGCTGGGCTTGTTCAGCCTGGAGAAGAGGAGGCTCAGGGGTGACCTTATCGCTCTTTACAGAAGTGGTGGAGTCACCATCCCTGGAGGTCTTTAAAAGACATTTAGATGTAGAGCTTAACAATATGATTTAGTGGAGGACTGTTAGTGTTAGGTCAGAGGTTGGACTTGATGATCTTGAGGCCCCTTGTCCACAAATCCAGTCATTTTATGTTGTAAGTCGCTATAGAACAATTAACTAGATCATAATGCCCAGCTTTTATTTTCCAGTGCAAATTTACTATTTGGCAGCAGAAATTGTGATAAAAGCAACAAGCAAAGCTGCATGCTACCATCAAGCAAAATATAACTCATTCTTATCAATCTAGAAACCATACATCATCTGCTGCACATATTACTCACAGTAGCACGAATTCTTATCGGACACAAATCACGTGGGTCGTACCCCAGAGATCAATTTACCATCTTCATTAAGGACCGGGATGTTGGGGCAGAGTGCATCCTCAGCAAGTTCACAGATGACACAAAACTAGGACGAGTGGTTGATGTACCAAAGGGTTGTGCTGACATTCAGACGGACCTCAGCAGGGTGGAGAAATGGGCTGAGGGGAACCTCGTGAAGTTCAACAAGGGGAAATGCAAAGCCCTGCACCTGAAGAAGGAGCAGCCCCAGACACTGGTACACTTCAGAGCTGCACAGCTGGAAAGCAGCTCTGCCAAGAAGGACCTGTGGATGCACGCAGGTGGGACAGCACAATGAAGATGCGCCAGCAAAGTGTCATTGCAGCAAAGAAGATTAACAGTATTCAGGGCTGCATTAGTAAGGGTGTTGCCAGCAGGCTGAGGGAGGTGATCCTTCCCCTTGGCTCAGCAGTGGTGAGGCCACACCTGGAGTGCTATGTCCAATTCTGGGCTGCCCTGTACAAGGGCATGGGCACACTGGAGATAGTCCAGTGAAGGGCCATGAAGGTGATGAAGGGGCTGGAGCATCTCTCCTGTGACAAAAGACTAAGCTGGGACTCTTCAGCCTAAAGAGAAGGCTCAGGGGGAATCTTAATCCAGCTGGATTCAGTCCTGGACAGCTGCTGGAGCAGGGGGGTTAGACCAGGCCCTCCTAGCTTCAACAGTTCCCTAACTTTGTAATTACTTTCTGGTATTCTTCACCCAGATGGAAAGCTATGCCACATAAATATTACCTTTAAATAAATACTGGTAGCCCTTATTGTTAACTATACTGAAATGGAAATCTCTGCTCTTTCTGTGATATGCAAAGCCTCAGTTTAAACCCACAAACACCATCAGCTCATTTACAGATGCCTGCGTTTCTCGAGGGCATCTCAGGTGACACTGAAAAAGCTATGCTGTCACCGGTGGGTTTAAGCTGAATATAAGAATTTTCACAACATTAAAGTAAACAACAAAAAAAAACAGACCTATGCCACCACATGACTAATTAATGAAATACTAAATCGCTAACATGCTATTTTACAGCTTCTAAATACTGTAAATAAATTACTTCTTTTCTGAGAATTTCTGAGAAGGTTATATGTTGCTATGAATATATAAAGCTTTTGCTGTAGCTGAATATTCATGACTATTTGTGTTGATCTTCCCATGGGGTACTACTAAGAAAGGAGGCAAGTTTTGAAATTGCTTCCATTTCCCCTCTAAATTTTATATTATATTACACAACTACAAGAAGGCATAGTTTAAAGGAAACCACTAAAAAAAAGTAATCCAGAAATCTAGATGTGTTTGAGGCAGTGGAGGAACAGGAGCTATTCCGTACCTCTGAAAGCCTCTACCTATAGTCCAGACAAGTAGGACAACATATATAAAAGCTTCCATTGCACGAAAAAAATTAAGCATTCCAGTATGCCAGAAGCTAAAACCTCTGTCTTGTGCCTCAAATTATAGTCGTATTTGAAATAAAATGCAGAAAAAAATGAATGCAAAAGCTTCAGTCACCATACAGCACAATCTACAGTGGGTAAAAGCAAGTCAACTGAAAGCTTTAACAAAAGGCTGCAATAAATTATTTCATTTTTTATAAGTGTTCTTACTTGGCAGCTGCAGATTTTAGGAAGGTATGTATTGATGTCACACAAGCCTAGTGTGATTTAAATGAAAACTAGCATATGTCCAAGAACAGAGTTTGGTTTTGGTGATCAAAGAATGTATTCCCTTCATGCTTTAACTACTTTAGTACCTCAGATACTAAGGAATATTTTTAGCTGATATTTTTAAAGGAAGGCAAAAAGCATTTGGTGGATATGCAGTCTAAGATACAACCTTGTACCCAAAGCTCCAGTACAAATTCAACAAATTCCAGACGGGCATCCTGCACTCCACTCTTAGCTGATACAACAGGCTGAACATATTCCACCACACCAATCATCGTCCCTGGTATTTTGCAAGAAGCAGCTGGATGAAGAAATGTGTATTCTCTGCAGTCACATCCACAGGCAGCTAATGCCAGTATTTATAGTTCAAAATGCCAGCATACCAGATGCAGCAAAATAGCACATCTTTTGCAGTATGCTTTTCTTTTGTGTTTTAACTTTTCAGCTCTAACACATACCCTTTTTGAATCAAAGCTTCCTGCCTCTGTATTTCTGTCACAGAACTGACTGACAGAATACTAACACCACAAGTACACCACAAGTAAAAGCTAGTCATATACCCAGGAGCAGGTTATGCGTAACAAAAAATAAATGATTCAGTTTATTGTACTATTTTTCTCAGTGGAAAAGTTAAAGTGAAGACACACAGAACCATCTATCACGCTGATATCCTAGCTTTATCCCAATTCTGACTGGGAATTGGGAATCAGCGAAGAGACCTTCCTAAATCAGATTCCTTCTTCGTGCAAATATTAAATTTAGTCCTGAAGAAAAACAGTGAATGGTCTTCCAAAGGGAAAGGAGAACTCCACTTTGGATGTGTTACACACCTTTAACCTAGACTGGAGACCAGTCAGCACTGTCACAGTGGGTGAAGGTGAGCTGTGAGCTGCAAGTTCTGCCCCACTTCTAAGAACAGACAGACCAGCAACAACAGAACAGGCAGCTCAAGTTTTGTTATGAACACACATAAGAAGCATTTACATTTTCATCTAGGCACGCTATGTAGGAATATTTCTAAAGGAGGAAGCTAAAACTCACACGGACTGTAAGGTGCTCTATTGACGATGTGAATGTCGAGGCTCAGAACAATGCCTATGTCATGTGCTAGTTTGTAGCACGCTTTGCGTGGTTCTGCAAACAGGACAAGGTATCTTCTAGAATATAAAATTAGGTACTCTATTCACAGAAAAGTAACAGCCTTGTGTACAAGTAGCAGCACTCTTCCAGTCCCAGCACCTCCAGAGGATCCCATGAGGAACCCAAACACTGGAGATCCCACAGGCTTCCCTGGAGGCTGCATCTCAGGGGTCCTTGGGTGCTTCTGCCTGAAGGCACCTGAGCACTCCCATCACCTAACAGGCCATTCCCTTAATCTTGGTCAGCTTGGTCAGCATTTAGCTTAAGCTGTTCTGCTTCCTATTCTTAAGGTTTTTTATAGCTAGGAAATAATGCTTCAGCTTTCATTCCCCTAACGTAAATAAGGAATTTTCTCCTCTTCTGTGTCATAAGGAAAGAAGCAAGCCTTACATAATTTCTCTGTACCCGTTCCAGTCTGCACCTTCTTCCAGCATAGACAGTCCAAATTGTGCAAAGTACACCAGACAGGAGTCTCGGGATTGCCTTGCACAACAGCTTTAATATTTCCTTCCCTACTGATATAGATTGATGATGTGATCTATGGTTTTACTTACAGTTACCTTATGCTGTCAGCTCAATCCACTGGTCTGACACACAATAACACAAACGATCTATTTGAAACTCTGTCTCCTTCAAACCTTAATTTGTAGCTGAACTGCCCTTTTCCTTAAGTGCAAAACACTGTATCTGTCCCACTACTATTACTCTAGGCTTCAAATCAGTTTCTTCACACTTTTTTTTGATCTTCTCTTGCTCCAGTGCCAGCTCTAAGACAAGGAACTCCACCAGAAACCGTCTTTCATCCAGACACTGCTGCTGCTTTTAAGACTGCCAGCTGCTACAGGTTGAAGCTGAAGCAGGACACATTAAGGCATGCTAATGATCAAGAATTTTATGGCAAAAGGTTTTGATATTCAGTGACATAAAACTGTATTAACACATTCTCAGACTTATTTCACAGCAACAGCAGAATGTTTTTGAATGTAAAAACACAGCACTTCCAAAAACTGACTGTCCCATCACAATGCAGCCACTCCAAAATCTACCCCATGCCCTTTCAATACATCACACCCATATATTGACACTTCATGCATGCCCTGCTGCAGCTTTATATTGTTGTGAAGTATTAGTTGAATTATCACTTCTAACCTAAAACACATTTTATGTTCTATTGCAGATGCTGGAAAAGCATTTGGAAATTGCTCAGATTAAAAATAAAAATAAAAAAATAGTCAGGAACAAGCACAAAATAAAGGCCCTTTAGAAAGGAGTCGAGGAGTCGGACCATCTCAGTACATTTTTTTGATCAAAAAATGAAGTGACTCGAATTTGAAATAGAAAATATATTTGGTTATTATATGATTCCTACTCCCTTTTTCTAGAAGGAATAAAGACCCATCGTGCATGACTGTTTATGGAGGAGTTCACAGTTAATTCAGAGGGCCATGAGGATGATTAAAAAGCTGGAGCACCTCTGCTATGAAGACGGGCTGAGGGAGTTGGGCTTGTTCAGCCTGGAGAAGAGAAGGCTCCAAGGAGATCTTATAGCAGACTTCCAGTACCTAAAGGGGGCTACAGGAAAGCTGGGGAGGGACTTTGTCATGGGATGTAGGGATAGGACAAGGGGTAATGGCTTTAAACTAAGAGGGGACATTTAGATTAGATATTCTGAAGAAATTCTTTACTCTGAGGGTGGAACAGGTTGCCCAGAGAAGCTGTGGATGCCCCATCCCTGGAGGTGTTCAAGGCCAGGCTGGATGGGGCTTCAGGCAACCTGGTCTGGTGGGAAGTGTCCCTGCCCCTGGCAGGGGGTTGGAACTGGGTGGTCTTTAAGGTCCCTTCCAACCCAAACCATTATGTAATTCTATAAGCCCACTTAATTTCACTTCAAGTTTCTGCCTGCAAAGCAATGTGTGAGTGAAAAAATTAAGACAGGAGTGAAACTGTAAAAACTAAAATTTACATAGTCTCTGGACCAGGATCTCAGTTTTCAGTTTTAGAGCACCACCTTGTACATTTTCCAGAAGTTTGTTAAGTTCTTGTTAAGAAGCTGCAAAAGCAAGTGGCTAAATTAACAGTTTTATAGTTCGGGATGAGTTGCAACAGAAAAAGGAATGTTTTATTTACTACCCTTGTTATATGGCGACAGTTCTTGTTTACTCTAGGTAAAGCCTTACCTACAAACACTAACAAACACACAGAAGTTTCCAGAACATACTTCTAAAAAGTTCTAAAAATATTAATGATGTTTTGAATAGAAAACGGCTTTTCCAAATCTGTTTGCAGAACAACATTGCTGACATTTTTTTAAATGGTGAGAAACACCATGTAAAACCTTTTGCACCTTAATACGGAAATGGCAAAACATGATGGCATGCTAAATGCTTACTGGACCTGCATTAGTGCCCCTAACACACCTGTCATTTGAAAAACACACTTCCTCAGTAAGCCTGTGCAAAACTTTTCTTTTAATTAAATGCAGTCATGACTTGCACAATTACCTATTCATTATTCTCAACAGTTATCTTCCTTCAGTCCTATGAAGTGTGTGTTCAAGAACCCTGCAGAAGGAATAAAAAGATCACCTTGACACTCAGGGAACTGAATAATTCCATGGATTAAGTCACACTGCATTTAGTTCTGTGTTTCATCTCCCAGACTACTTCCCCACAGTACACTGCCAGAATTTATTTAGGATCACAAATGCTTAATTAAAAGGGTGAAATTCAATTTCAATTTCAGAATATCTGTGTGCCACAATGAGGGAAAAGGTTATTTTTAGTGGTCTGGGGACAGCTTACATTAAGAACCACGTTTTTAAGAAAGTTACTACTTTGAATGTTCACCACCTTCACTTTTAAGTCATTTTGTAACTTACTGCTGTGAGCACTGAAAGGCAATTTTCTGTATGTTACAGGGTAGAAGCAGACACAGGAGCTGCAAAAGGTACCTTCAAAACAGCGTTACACACTTGTACCTGTGATGCATACTGACAAGTATGAGATTTTCCACTCTATTTCCTCAGAATACTAAGTTTGGTTTCATCAAGTTTTGCACATGAACTTCTGGATTTTCAGCCATGTACTTGGTCATCCTAACTGATGCAAAAAAGGGAAAACTTTTAAGGCTTACAGTGAGTAACTTGTGATTGAATAGTTTGCAGTCTTCTAATTACACAATGAGTTTTAAACGCCTTTCCATGCAACTCTTCCTTTTGAAATGGGGATACTAGATGACAGAAGCTTGAGGACATAACTGACGCGTCAGACTAGTAGAAGGGTTGCAGTAAATGACAGGGAAATAAAGTATATTTCATGCTCAGAAACATAATAATCAGCTTTCTACATAAACAAAAATCTTGCTTCCAGCAACTATTGATGGCTTCATTCTCAATGCCCGAAGAATGTAGTTAAATTAAGTATGAAGTACTTACTTTCAGCTTACTTTCAAGTTTACTACCAGAAGATTGAGAAGTTAGAAGCACGTTATATGCCCAGATGTAATCTGCTGCTATCGTACTGAGCCCACACCATTCGGCATGAAAGTATGCAGAGCCTAATAAGTCCTGCAGTGGAAGGCAGTCACCTCACTTCAGTTTCTTCCTCTTCTTTGATAGCAGTAACCATTCAAGTACTTGCTTCCAGCCACCCACATTACAGAAATCACTCTCTCAATTACTGTAGCACGAGCCAAGTCCTGCACATCTTCAGTTCATTTACTTTCCTCTTTCAAAATAAGTTCTGGCAAATGAAGTGAGAGCTGAACTTTCCTTCTTGGACAGTTCACACCACTGCAAAACTTAATCAAAGAGCACAGTCTATTTAAGGTACTTTCCTAGACAGGTAAATAACTAATACCTGAAAGTAGAAATGTTTAAAACTACAGCTTTTACTTATATATCATGATCTCTTTTGTAACATGCATTTTGTAAAAATGAGGCCACGATCAAAGTTGTTTTTCTGAGTTTATGTGAAACATAAGAAAGCCTACAGAGGGGAAAAATAATAAAAAAGGAACTTTAGGATCATTTATTTCTAGACTCCAAGCTGCAGTTGTCGTTTCTTATAAGCAGTTCATACATATCCTCCTGGCATGCTAACTCTCTTCAATCCCATTCACAGTGAACTAGTAAAAGCCACAGACTCTTGGCTGTGACCCACGTCCTTTGTTCACTTCTTCCCATTTCTTAGGGGTCTCACAGAAGGGGGGTAGAAAGAGAGACGAGAGGAAGATGTTGGTATGAGCAGTACCTCACTGAGGGATGAACCCCACTCATTTTTTGACACTGGAATCTCTCAGATTTGCCCAAGTTTCTAGGCCCAGTGACTTGGGTATCAGAAGTCAAAATTACTTCAAATATAACTCCACCAACAGAAAAGTGGAGAGGACTCTCAAAATAGCCTATTAAAGTCCTCCCAAGTAAAATCAGCAACAGCAGGTTAGGAACTGTGATTCTTCTGCATCCCCAACCTTGGAATCCCACTGCAACAGATAAATAATTTCATGTTTGGGCTTTTCCACAAGAAGGTTTTATGAAGTCAGGGTCTTGACCTGGAAAAGAGTAATTGCTTTGCCAGTGTCTTCAGCACAGCAGTTAAGAGGACTGTCTCATCACACTAAATGACTTCTCAGGGCAGTCAGTCCCATCCACAGTAGTTGCTGCTTATTATACTCCCCATTAAATTCCTCTTTACCAGAAGTGTATTGGGCCTGAGAGATATATAAAAAGAGAGCGATGTACCCTCCTATGGATAAATTGGTTCCTTGGACAGAACTGGCTTTAAGACTGTGGAATAATTTAACATGAAGTTATCCTCAAGTTCCCGAATGAACTTAAAAGGGCAATGATATCTTCTTCCATAATGCCAAGATACCCAACATTTTCTGGGTGTTACAAGGTCAAGAAAACATTCATAACTTTCATAGCTACTGGCAACAGAGAAAATAAATACTATCTCAGCCATCAGGTCACACGGCACATACAAGGTAGTAAGAATCAAATAGATGAAGTACTCATCGGCTCGTGCAAGCTCAGCATTGAAGCTAAACACCCACGTTCTTTCCCATCATTTTGAAAGGTCTAAAATAAAACCTAGCCTGAGATAATCCATTTTCAGAAAATGCAATTTCCTGTTTGGTTGCTTTTGTTGGTTGGTTTTTTTTTTTTTTTTTGGACATCTCCCCCTAGCCCCAAGTAATCAGCTATATTTCTTTGATTTTTCACTACATAAGGTCCTGGACACAAACCCAGAATCCAAATGGTTCTGCTTTGGCTTTTAGGGTGCCCTGTCTTGTTAGCATCCACCCCAGCATACCTGCACCCATATCGCTGCCCATGCAGTGCAGGAACAAGGCTCACATTCAGGACAGCAACTGGTTGGCTGCCCCTCTTCAAAAAGCAGCCTGAGCTTACTCTTCTCTTAACTACCAGATCGGGATAGCTCAGCTACGAGCATATTACACAGCAGCTACTTACACAGCAGCTACATGCACGTGCAAAGCTGTAAGGAAGCACACTGGACCTTAGCTTGCTTTTTGGCCCAGCTGCGAGGGGGGAAATAGCTTGAGGAAACAGATGTAAAATAAACTACGTGCAGATGGACTGCCAGAACACCTGTCCCTGGACAGATCCAATGGCGAAGTCACAAAAGCACAAGCCCAGGCACCCATTCATGCCTGAAACCACTCACTGGACTTACTGGTCCACGTAGCAGCACCAGTCTGCACAGAGGGATCCATCGGAAGGGTCGGATCATCATGCTGAAACTCCTTTTGGAATATTCAGTTTAGAGGAATATCTAGAGGTAATTTTTATTTAGTGTTTAGCACAGTACACTGCTTGGGATTGTTTTTTCCCATTAATATTATTTTCATAAAGCAAGCTTACTGATGGCATCAAGGATTTCTCCACAGAAACTAGCCATTGTAGCAAAAAGCATCGACACTTGATTCCACAAGAAGGAATCTGTGTTCAATGACTAAAGCAGCTGAAACATGAAAGAAGCTTTCTCAACTGCAGAAATGCTGGCAGAGTGTCTGTATTTCTAAATGTGCTGTCAGGATTTAAACACCACATCACTTCTCAGCGTAAGTTTTCAGGCCCAGAGAAGCCAACTTTCATGCAGAAGAAACCAACGTTTGCCTTTTAACAGCACAGAGACTGGTCTGAAAAGACCTCCTGTCAGCAGTTGTCCAAAAATAAGCCAAGTCTCTGTATTTAAAACTTAATTTCTCAAATGCATTAGTAGCTTCCTGTCCAGCACAATGGACATCAAAGGCTATGAAGGAAAAAGACACAATCAAGCATGCATCACATCAGCTCGACACAGGATTAAATTACGGCTGAAAGGGCTGAGAATTAAAAAGTCTAGAGGATATTTTTAACAGATTGTAATTACTTGTAACTCACAAATTCAATTACTTAAATTTCACATATGCTCAGAATTGTGATTTTTTTCGTGAGCATGCTAAACAGAATCACAGAATCATACAGAAAGGTTGGAAAAGACCTTCAAGATCATCTGGTCCAGCCATTCATTGCATACAGAACAAGCTGAAGCAGAGTACACCAAGGTGCACTGTAATTCCCTGCATCATATGCCTGTTACACCATTTTTGCTGTGACAGTACCTGTAAACGCATACTGGGGCTCCATATAACTGCTCTTCACCTACATTACACACATACGCTGGACTACAAGAATAGAAAGAAGCGTAAGAAGCAAATGGACATGCAGACATCCAAAGATAAGACTGGGCACTTCAAATTTTCAGATTTTCACTCTAAGCGATAAATGGAGTTTGATACCAATGGATTTTACACCTCATTAAACACATGAGGTGTCAGTCTTCTCTGATCCTACAGGTAGCGAGTTCAAATAAAATTAAGCATTATCGAATCCACTGACTGCCTCAGGACAAACAACATCCCTGAATTACCTACGGTTGAATCTAGAATGCTAACAGCAAAGCTAACGCAGCACAGTGTCCTATAATCTTTGAGGAAGGGAAACAGATTCCAGGGAAGACACATACTAAAATAAAAGCACCCAAATCAAATTTTAGAGATCCATTACTTCTGACACCTCATACAAAGATGCTTCTAACGGAAGGGCTGGCCGAATTTCATCTTTTGAAGGTTTAGTTGGATAATACTTTGGGGAGGGGTGGGAAACACATCAATTCAGGATCATATTAGTGTCATTTCTGTACACAGCCTAGGACTGAAAGAGTGCTTCCACTGTGCTGGAAGGGGCAGCGCTCAGATGGGACTGCTGCCTGCTCCACCTGTCACGTATACAGCCTGGCACTTCTGTCTGAAAGATGACATTATGCTGGCTGCTCAGGTCCCCAAGAGCTGAGCAGGTTCAACTTGCCACTCATTGTACTGTCATTTCACACTACTGCCTCAAAAAGTTCTTTCTTTTTGTAGACAAAAAGCAGACAGTATTACAGGGAAGTGGGATTCACATTGGAGGCATGTGTTCTTGCTGAAGTATTACTGAAAAGATTGTACATTCCGCTGCAAGCAAGTCAGTAGTCCCAACGACTTCAAAATTGAGGTATCCACTAAAGTTGTTTTGGGGAATTACTGCAGAGAAAAAGAGCAAAAAGGAAGGAAGTGACATATTTGAATGAAAGATTCATTCTGAGGTTTATAATCAGATACCCTGAAAAGTAGCTGACAAGAGGTATTTGCATATGTTTTACTACAAAGCGTGAAATGTCACACAGTATAACTCTTGATTAACCCTCTTTGTGAACAATGGTCATTCTTTCTCATAACATGCCCAATAAAATGTTTTCGACTATCCTTCCATTCACTGCCTTTCTGTTCACCCAAGAAAACATTCCTCCTGTTTTCTAAGTACACCCAAATGTTTAAAAAAAAGAGTGGAAACTAAAATCAAAATGGCTTCTTAGCTGCATTAAAAGGATGAGTAGTTTGATTCAAACAATCTGTGCTATAGACATTTAGAGATCAGCCTAACATGTTTAAATTCTGCTTTAAAAGATGGCCAGAGTCTACAATCCTGATGACTCTTCACTTCTGTTGCCTCTCTTCACCCAGTTAACTCACTCAGAAGCTGCCAATGAACTCTAAAAACTGTGCAATAAAAGCTTTAGCAGAACTCTAATTTTGATCAGAGATAACCAAGTATAGTAACTCTAGATAATACAACCTGAATTTTATTATGCATTCAACATCTTCAAATGCATGAGAGTGGTTTGGGGCATCATTTGAAGAGACAGTATTCAATCTACAGCTAGCAAGAATTTTTATTACTTCCCCTGCCCCATTTCTATACAAGTACATGCACGCTACACTTTATCTTAATTTTCTTCCCAGAGATTTGCTACTTCACCAAGAGAAAAAGACACCTCTAGTCAGCCCTTACTTTCAAGATAACAGAAGATCAAACTATAGCTATTTTTGAGAATGGAAGTTAGATGTAACATTGCCACTTCTGTCAGCAAGAAATAGCAATAGTTAGGGGAAGACCTGCCCTCCTGGTGCAACTTGGGATAAAAAAAAAAAAAAAAGTTGGCCTACTTTTTTCTGAGTTCAGCTGTTGCATTACTTTAAAAAAAAAAATCCCAAAGAGAACCTCAAGAAGCCTAACAAGTTCTTGATAATGTAACTGCTCCTACCTTTATACACTCACCAACTTATGTCAAGGCTGAGAACTTGTACGTTCCACTTATCCCAAACCAGGGGTTTGCCAGTGACTATACTTCTTGTTCAAAGTTAGTAAGAAAGTCACCTTGAAAAAAAATATTTTTAATCATTTATTGGGGCACTGCTTCTTTATTGCCCCTTGAGCTGACTGATGAAGGGATCAAACACAAGAACCTTGACTTCTGCCAACAAGTGTGGAAAGATGAAACACTGAAAAGCAAAGAGGAAAAAGCCCTTTACATCTCCCTGGATCACTGTCATCACATTTCCCACAGGTAGCACAAACTATTTCTACAGCACTGCGCCTCTGTTCTGTGCAGCAACCACTGCTTGGGTTCTAAGATCTTGTATCAAGCTGACCTCACGGACCAAAATACACTTCCTACTCACCTTTAACACAAGATAGTCTATAGACCCAACTCCATCCTTCTCATCTGCATCGGAGGACTAAACCAAGAACCTAGCAATAATGTATTTCCTGGTATTTTAAGGGTCACTCTGTATTAACATAAACATGGATGTGTTTTCCAAATAATAGTGATTATAGAAAACTTGAGGAATGCCTGAAGTGAGTGAAAGATGAGCCAGTTGCTACAGTTTGCTGCCAGTTCTGACTCTAGATATAAGACAATGTAAAGAGGGAAAAATGATTTTAATTTAAAACTTAGCATTGTTTCCTTATAATCTCCACATTTCAACAGATTGGTTGAAAATCTGTTTCCAAGCACAGTACTGTCAGTCAGACTTGAAGGAGTATTTCTGTTACTAATCTAGCAGTCTCCCCTTCAGCTTCAGATGTCCACCCATTATTAGCACAGTGACTCACAGGATTCTCTGATCAACCAACCCCAAACCCAAACTATTAAAATGTTCGTTTAACCCCATCCCATCACGTTGCATCGTTTGTGTCTACTAGAACACCACACTGATGGCACAGGAGAGCCTTTAAAGCCACACCGAGATGTTAGCCAGGGCTAGGTCACCTTACACAGGATGCCTGTGTGGAAGATGGGATCAGAAGAAAGATGTCCCACAGCAACAGACAAATTTCTGGAGAGCAGGTAAGTATGCAAACAGGCACATAGTCTCCAGCACTTGGAGGCTAAACTTCTTTCTGCTCTTCCATCTGGACACACTGTTAGGCAGAATGCAGCAATGGACAACAAAAATAAGTAAATAAATCTGTGAAGCATCCTGGTTAGTCTGACACGCTTCCTAAACTACTACGCATATGGGTAATCATTAATCTGCAAACTCACCTCTAGCTCTACTGTCAAAACAGGAGCCAGCACTGGCTCAATCCTCATAGCAGGCTACAAAGATACACGTATCACATCTCACTTATCAAGCACTCCAGAGAAAATCCATATCAATTATTTAAACAAACTAAAGAGTAATCCAGTCCAAGGATAAGAGTTTCTCATGTTTAGTCAAACAGATCTCCAGTGCACAAAGGCAGTTTACATATGTATATCAGTCCGTGAAGTTGAGACTAGTTTTGAAATGGAAGCATCACGTAAAAGTACATAACATGAATCACACGAACAATCCACAAACTTCATCTAGTTCAGAAGGGTTTCAATTTAAACATTATCTGGACTCTGAGAGATTACTTGGGGAAAATATCATATATGCTTACTTTGTTTTTTCATTCTCCTAGACAGCTAATGGATGCAAGGCTTTTTGTTTATACACAAACATTCTGGTTTTATACATACATACGTGTATACACACATTCTTAACATATAAATACTAGACTTCATAAAAAAATCCCTCCATATATACACACAGAGTTTTATATGTACGTAGGCACACACACACAAATCAAAAATACACATTTTTAAAGAGCATTAATGGACTGCCTGCCTGTCCAACCTGTTAAATAGCACAGCCCCCTTCAGTTCAGAGGGGTAACATCTCAACATTGAGCAGCATCACATTAAGCAGAAGAAAGGTCTCAGGGTTTCTCAGGGTCTGTCTTGAGTGTAATAATAAGGATTAGGAATCTTTTTCTCACAGGCTGCCATACCCACAGCTGCTTACCCGTGGGTGGTATTTTAAGTCATCCTCTTGCCTTTACACTTGCTACTCGGTAACTTATGAAAACATACAGAAAGAATGAATGGCAAAATGTGATGTCTTTTTTGTCCACTAGGTGGACTTTCTCCCTGGAAACTTTCAGTCTTGTGCCTTTAGGATTATCAGTCTTTCTGCTTTCTTAGTTTTCAATCCCCTCCATGAAACAATCAGATTTGAAAGCTGTTCATGTGCAGGTCCAGGACAATTACAAAAGATGTTATCTGAGTTGTGAACCATGATATGCTTATTAACTGGAAGCTGAATTTCAGGCTATCCAGACACCACATGCTCTGGTCCCAGCTCCTTCTTATCAAGAGACATGGATATCCAGAATAAATGTGCTGTGGCTTCTCTTCTATCTTCTTGAACATCTACTCAGAAATAATGTTAGTATGAGCTCCTGGTAGACTCTGAATGCTTTCAGAGGTTGCCCTGCATATTGGAAATAGGATATGGAGACCTTTTGATCTGATCCAGTGAAAGCTCTTATCACTTGAAAACCTTACCTTATTAAGGAGTACCCAAATACTTTCAGGTTTGTAACGGAATCAAGTGTTACATAGATGGGCTGCAGGACTTCATTGACAGAGCACGCATAACCAGTTTTATCCATTGATGTTGCATTTAACAATTTTTTTTGCATTAGCATTTAATGCTCCTGCGCTGTGAGACCAGATGCCAGCTACAGAATTAAGATGAACTGCCTCTACATCTATTCAACACAGACAGGAAGTCACGTCCTTAGACCTGAGGACACCACAGATTTCCTCCTCCCTATTTCAAAACAGTGCTGTATTCTCAAACAAGGAGGTTTGCTTACATATTCATCTTGGTAGATTTCTCTGATCTAGTGGTTAAGTGCACAGCTACTTTTGAAACCAATTAAAATCCAATAGAAATGGGCCATTTATGTAAAAGCATTGGACTTCAGAATCAGTGTCCTATCACGGTTCACAATCATCTATCCAGAGAATTGCCCTCCTTGCTGAAGTTCATGAAGAAAAATGGGAAAAACGTTTTCTTGACTGTAGTATTTCCTAAGACTTACTCTGCTTATTAAGTAAATGTTTCCAGTATTTGCAAATTAAGAAACACTACTGCTGAGTCTAAGTGAATATAACACAAGCTCCAGGAGCAGTCAAAATATCTAAAGAGGAAAAAAGTTACAGGTTAAAAAAAAACAACAAAATAAACAAAACAAAACAAAACAAACAAAAAAACCCGCAAATGTAGCCTTTAAAATGCAAGTATCCTTAGTTATACCACTCTAGTAATAAGAAAGAGTGGAAAGCATCAAAAGTGATCTGAATTTTGAAGTAATTACAGAAAAATAAAATTCAATGTATTAACTCACCCTGAAGGAAAAAAAAAAAAAAAAAAAAGTAATCTAATTCAAACTAGTCTATGGCTGTCCAGAGAGATTACCTTCTGGAAGTACAGTAATTACATTTGTAAAGTAAAATCACTTACGCCTGGGGTGGGGAGGCCCAAGGGATTTTTTTAAAATTTGAAATGTCTGAAAGTTTCATAATGATTTGAAGACTGAGAGAATAATTTTGTATACGAGAGTACACATTCTGAGTAATGGCCCCTTTTGGTGGTGGTAATCAGGTCTGTGTAACTGGCAAGGCTGCAGAACACCAGATGTCAAGTAGCAATGGCCACACAGTCCCACTTACCCATAGAGTCACCGGGCATTCTAAGCTAAGGAGCAGTGTTTGGGGAACTTCTCACAAAAGTACTTCTTGCCAAATTTGTAATTAGACTAATCCTTACAATTCCAAAGAAAACCTCCTACTGGTTTCACTGAAAGTTTCTCTACAGGGTTTTGTCAGTACCTTATAAATGAGATTACTTTAAAACAAATAAAAGCAGTATATTCTTATGAGCTCTAGCTTGCCTAATAGGCCGCATAAAGCATTTTAACCCAACGACATATCCAGTTATAGCAAGACCAAATAACACCATTCCAACAGTCCCACTGTGACACAAAACTGTCCCAAACTGTTCCTGAACTGCGGTAGCACAGAGCCTGACTGAGGACTGCACAGTGAGCTCGGTAAGAGCTGGACACTTGCTGTGCTGCTGTTTAGTTAGGCGGTGCTGCTTCCAGAGCTATTTGCCAAGATTTGGCAGCTAAACGTGCACCCTTCAATTCAGAGCTGATAAATTCCCTTCGACAGTAAGCTCGCGTGCTTCCAGGAAACAGCAAAACAAAAAAGGTTCCAGCAAACGGACCGCAGCGACTTCCCGAGCAACTGACTGTGCAGATGGGAGACTCCTTTTATGATGCGTTTATGAGGCCGGGACTTCGCGCAGTCCAAATGTTGGCTACGGCAGGATTTTTCAGTGCACGCAGCTCGCTCACAGGGCCGGGAGCTCCGCACAGCCGCTAGAGGGAGCGGGCTCGCCGCGTTTCCACCCGCAAACCGGAGCGGCTCTGCTCCCTGCTCTCGTGCTTCATGCTGAGAACTTTAAATAAGCCAACCACCACCTTTCCGGACCTCTCAACACCCCAAACCTCTCGCCTTCACACCACCGGTGAATGCACGTCCAGTTGCTCTCCCGTTCCAGTAGCTAGGGCTGCTAAAGATGCCTTGATCCCTAAGACCTGTAACTTGGGAGGATCTTTTGCCTATGTAATTAGGTGCAAACATTAAGAGGCAATACAGCAGCCAGTTCAGTGCTGTCCAGCCCCTTTCCTAATGTTTCTTCTAGTGCATTCACTGCCTGTCCTCGAAACTGCCCAGCCATTCCTCCCTCTCTGCAAGGGCAACAAGGAACAGACGCGACCCCTGCAGCAGGGTGAGGCGCTCACCCATCAGTCAGAGCAGCTCAAGTACAATCACGATCTCTGTCTGACCAGAACAGATGCTACAGAAGTGCTGAGTGAAACACATTAATGCTGGCTACCAGTTTATCTTGCTTCCCAAAAGACAGCGCCTCCAATTTCGTCCATCTTACTACTGTTGAGCCAAGACACCTATGATCACAGAGCTAACGTCAGAAAAATTAGGCGGACAATTTCTCACACAACAGCTTCATGCCAAGGTTGAATCTCTGCAGCAAATGGACCCCCCTGGAGAAAGCTAGGAAAGAATGAAAGAAAAAGCAGAGTCGGTCCCAGTATGGCCAGCACCAGCACCGACCAAATCAAGCACTGCTCACCCCAGGCTGCTCTGCCTTACCAAATCTAGCATAAGCAGCAAAACTGTACCAGTAGATCGGCAAAGAGCACTAAGTATCTGCATGATTTGCAGTCAGATGACTGCCTTCCAGTCACTCACTCTATAAACATTAAGTTTCAATTAACAGTTTCTCCCAGCCAGCCTGTTCTTTACCAATGAATGCATAAATTGAACTTTCAATTGTTAATTACACATCTCACTCCTGCACTTCTACTGACACCAAGAAATGCAAGTGTAGATGTAAGAAGCAGTGACTACAGTTAACAGCAGCCAAGTAATTTCTGTCCAGCAACGCTATACTTTGCTACAGCACAGCAGTTTGCAATGCTGTAAGCCAGAATTGCTCAGAAAGGTGAAAGAAACTTTTCACCCATTTCATTCACTCGACTGCAGCTTGTCTTCCCAGCTTTAGAACTTCTGCTGTATAAGCACTTGCATCTTGCCAAAAAGACTTCTGTAAACTTCAACAGTGGATCAGGAAAGGCATGGGGAGGAATTTTAATAAGAAGATATGTGAAGGCTGACTTACCAATTGGCCACTGACTTGTGAAAAAAAATAAAGCAATGTCATATACGAAGTTGTTGAGATGTTTGAAATACAGCATATACGAAACCTCTCACATCATAGTTACATATGTATCTCCAAAAATAACATTGGTAACAAACATGGAATCATTTAAAAACAAACAAACAAACAATGGAAGGAAGAAAGCAATAACATAGTTAGAATGGCTGACACATTTTTCTTTCATTCCCCTACAGATTTATTTGAGTGCTCCCCCATACTGTGCTACTAGCCCTAAGAAAAACCTTTACCCTCTCTGTTTACCTCGGTCTATTTACCCTCAATCTACTTTCCTCTATCCTGTTTAGGTATTTAAAGCAGTATCACTTTAACTTTTCATTAATGCACATTTGACCAGTGGGTGGAGATAAAGCTTTAATTAGAAAGCTAAAAACAAACTATTTCAGTAGCTACTCTTACTATAGAAGCAATACTTGAATGCCAACGCTATCTCAGCAAAGAGGCTCAAATGATCTGAAAAAGAAAAGTAAAGCTTTTCTTCTTACCTCCTAATTTTCATTATTTTAACAGTATTTTGACAAAACGTTTGGACTCAAAAAGTGAAGGCTGAAGTTGTTTGAAATCAACAGTTGTGTCTCCACCTACTGGAAAAGTGAATTTCGCTGAAATACCGATCCTTTAATTTGGATATGCGAAGGCTAGAAGAGTAATGTGTTAGTGCAATACGCAAAGAACTGGTTCCTTCTTTTTTCCCCCAAGTTTGTGAAAATTACTGACTTTCCCCGCAGTCAGCATGGATTTTTGAGGTTCCTATTCTCAAATGGTTGCTTGTCAGCAGGCAAAACTAGTCAATACATTTAAAACAGCAGATCCAAGTAATTTCTTAAATAACATTTGTTGCCAATAAATCTGAAAAGCCATCCAATTTTAATACCTTACTAATTTCCACCATGCTTTCATGAGACCTAGATACTGGAATGAGTTCTTTAGATAACCGACACGGGTAAACCCACCGAACGGTTGCTAATATCAAGTATTCTCAACATGTAACACCTGTTTGTTTTGTTGGATTTTGTTTATAAGCCAAAGAGTTCTTGGAAATAATAAAACATGAAGTAAAGGTAGAGAAGGTTCCATTTACAATTTTTTCTTATTTAATACAAGTTGTAAATTTACTCACTATCATTTTAAAGACACTAATCAACCCAAAATAGGAATGTAAATGCTTTGATAAGGAAAAGCACCTCTTCCAACCTCTCTTTTTTTGCCTCCATTATTCTTGTAAGAATGGCATCAGACATAATTAAATAATTCAAGCTAGCTTTATTCTGAAAAAAAAAGGCAATTTTTAAGCCACAAAATAGCATATTCACATCACTATGCCTCATTAATCCCCCTGCAAAGGACAACAGTTTGCTCTAGTATAACCTGAGCGTAACTGCAGATGGTTAGTAATAATGACCAGGAAATCAAAGCCAATCTTAAAGGCGATCTAAACTTCTCCCCCTACATCTGAACCTGAACCATCATTCTGACATTCTGTTGAACTCAGACTGTAAAGACTTTATTCACAGCTGTACTGAGCCAGCCAAAAACACCTACTGGTCCAGCTATTTGACACTGCCTTCTCCTAGCTAGCGCACGCACAACTGAAATCTTAGATCAGTTGTGAGCTCTGAAACAATCATTGTCTACTACTCGTCCTGTGACAGAAAAGTCACGCTGACACCTTCATGCCCACGAAAACAAACCGTTACATTCCTCTTAGTGTTTGTGGCCCACACTTCTGTACTTCTAGCTGCATCTCACGTGCAAGCCTGAAGGAAACCCACTTTTTGCCCAGTACCCTTTGCGAGTTTCTTCTGTTGCAGAGGACGCTAAAACCACTTTCCTCTAACGCCCTCGCTCTTAATCCCATGATCGTATTCTACATGCTTCCACACAAATGACCCCAATATCATCCGTGCTGCTCCAGTTGTAGGATATTTCTAAGAAGCCTGTTTTTTTTAACCACATTTACAAGGCCAAACCCATTCCAGTTTGCCATAGGGCTGAGTTTATAGATTACATAGTGTGCTGCATCCCGCTACAGTAACCTGTTTTGCCTGTTAAGAAAGGCTTCTCCCCACACCTCACCTCCTCTGTTGGCTCCCCCTTCCACAAAAGATAAATATGAACATCTCATTCAAGGCCAACTCAAAAAAAAAAAGAAGTGGCAAAAAGCAAGTTCAGGTGTATGTAGTGTTAAGAACCCATCTGTCCACCCTATCATATATGCCTTCTGCAGCAAATGCTCTCTCCCCATCTAGTAGCACGATCAGTCAATTCCCTCAAACCAGGATGAGTCAATTTTTATCCTTCTTTACCTTAAACACAAAGCACAAAAGACAATATCATTTAGACCCGTGTGAATTTGTTGTTAGCCTTTGGATCTTAGGACAGCTTAACTTACTCCACATCTAAATGGAAACTGCAATACCTAAAGCCCTACTGTAGGCACTACCATGACCCCAAACACATACCTGCCTCATAAGTAGAAAGAAATCCCCCCCTTTTCAACAACATGAAGAAAGCTTCACTGGTGTACAGATCAGTGTCCTGCACAGCGTACCAGAGGGCACTCGCAAGAGCCTGCAATGGTCATCAAGTCAGCACTCGGACTCGCTTAGAGCTGCAGCACGAAGCATGGTTTTGAAGGGCACAAAACTTTTTCTAAAACTGCACTGAAACTGTAAGTAATTTCTACAAATAAACACATTTAGATAAACAGTGTGATTCAGGGACTGAGTCACTGTATGAGTAGACTCATACTGAAGGCTCTTTTGCCTGTCATTATGGTACTACAAAGGTTTCCCCATATCACTGACCCTTCTTTCCACACATAGAAATACCCAACACAAGGACCCAATCTCAAGCTGGAGCTAGGTTCTGATGGAAGAAGCTGAGTTTTTGAGGACAATGCTCAATCACACCCTTGAAAGCTCAAAATAAAGCCTGCCAAATTATTTGGTAGGTTATTTGCTTTTCCTGCTTTTACTGTGGTTAAACATCAACTAAGATTGCCAAAAGTATTAAGTTAGATTGTCTAGATTTCTGTTCCTTTTTATCTCCCTGAGGTGTACGCTTTAAAGAAGAACCATCCTAAAAATTGCGTGTGTCTTTTTGTTTGGTTTTGGAGATTCATCCTCTGTCAGACCTCTTTTGTATTGGCAAGGAACACTTTCACTACTTTCTCCATTATTTCTATTTTACGTAAAAAATCCATATGTGATTACAGCATGATTTAAGTGTACAGCTTCCATTATTTGTTTAAAGAGAGAAAAGCAATGAGAGGTAGTTCAAGAAAGGTCCAATTGCACATATGTTGCAACAGCTTTTCAATCATTTTGGAGACTTCTGGCATGCACAGTTAGCCCACTAATATAGCAGCAGAACAGACACCATTCCACATAGCTGCGATGGTATATCTGTCAATAATTTCCATATTAAGTAGCTCTTGACAAGCCAAGCTGAAGCAGCAGTGATCCATAGGATCTCAAACGCACGCAAGCACACAGAATTCAGAGAAGCTGAACATACGCAGTTTTGGGTCGGATGCTGAAGGTTCCATAAAAAATAATAATGAGGAGGGTAGGAAAGTGTCTCACGTAAGCAAGAGATGGAAATAAAAACCTAACAATGGTAGCAGCCTTAGGATGACACCATGCCTCGGTACTGCAGATTTTCCAAAGCAATATGGATCTCAGGTAATCTATATAGTGCAATCCTTCAAGAACAAAATCACGAGAGCGAGATCATCAAGTCCAAACATTTCAAGGGAGGAAAGAGGAAATTAAAGATTTTTTTCTGAAGAGTCGTTTAAAAATCACACTGCAATTAGCTCGAACCAGACTCCAATTGTCGGCATTTTGGTTAAATGTGAATTTACTGCCCTTTCAAGAGGAATTTTGTGACAAACGTTGCACGGACCAGCCACATCACAAAGTGTTAAGAGCCAACCACCTCAGCAGAAATAAAAGGAAACATTATGATGCTGCTGTCAACTCAACCAGCTTAACAGACACTAGCTGTTCAGAAGCAGTATGCTAAGATTTGTTCAAAGCCTCCTTTAGTCCGACAGCTATTTATAGCTGCCTAGCCTCTCTACAATTTCTCACAGTCCCTCCTCCTCCCAAAGCCAAGTCGGGGAAGTTTAATGGATGTAATCCCGGGCCTTGTGCCGCAAGATGGTCAGGAGCTCTGCAACTCTCCTCCAGCGATCCCCTGTGCAGCAAGACCAGGAATAATAACGAGAGAATGGTCTAACCTACGCGGGTGCCACATACGCGAGATAAACCTTATCTCCACTCCTTCAGAACAAACTCATTTTTCCCCTGCCAGCACGGTGACAGTAACGAACCACATAAGCCTCGGAGCTGATGCGAAAGGTAAATTCCTCCTCGCCACGGCGAAGAGCCGAAACCAACTGCCCTGAAAGCCAGCGGCGAGGCTGTCCAAGCCAGCTCTGACCCCTGGGCAGCAGCAATGTCACCCGCCTGCCTTCCCACTTACATCTCGGCGTGTCACAGCCGTGCCTGCCTCCCCGAGCCGAGGAGGCCGTGGGTGCTTCGGGCTTTTCCCCGTGCAGTGCGCGGTCACCCCCCGGCACCCAGCACCCGGCCGTGCGTGTGCGCCAAGCATCGCTCCAGGCAGGCTCCCTCCTGTCCCCGGGATCTCCCCCGGCAGCCTGGGAGCGTTTCCTTGCCCGGGGCTGAGCTGGGAGCCTGCCCCCCCCCCCCCTCCACCCTGAGCACTCGCACCCAGGCGGGGGGGAAACTCCTCGCCCGCCCGCTCACGACCACGTTTTCTCCCCTCTCCCAGCTCGGAGGCAGACGGAAGGGGAGGGATGACTTCCTCGGGAGGGAAACGACCGGGGAAAGGCCGGGGCAGAGATCAAGAGGGGAGGAATCAGCCCCGAGCAGAGGGGATAATCCCCGAGAGGGGGGCACGGCGGGGCTGGGGGGGGGGGGGGGATAATCCCACAAGGGGGAGAGGGGGGAGGTAATCCCCGGGGGGAGATAATCCGGGGAGGGGGGGGAGATAATCCCACGGGGAGGGGGCTAGATAATCCCGGGGAGGGGGAGAGGGGAGGGGGACCCGATAATCTCCGGGGGGGGGGGAGAAAATACGGGCAGGGGGTGGGGAAGGGGGGATAAGCGGGTGAGGAGCGGGGCTCCCGGGGAGGAGGAGGAGGAGGAGGAGGAAGGGGGGGGGGGGGTCAATCCTCGCCCCGGGGGCAGCGAGCCCTCTCCCCCGGCCCCGGCGCTGCCATGTTCGCTGCCCTGCAGGCCCGCCCGCTGCCGGTACCTGCGGGAGGGAGGGAGGGGAGGGCAGGGCAGGGCAGGGGGGGCGGCTCTGCCCGCCTCACACACACACACACACACACACACACGGGGCTCCCCCCCTCACACCGCACGCCCCCCGGGGCCGCGACTCACCGGCTCCCGCTCCCCGTCCCCTCCTCAGCGGGCGCCGCTACAGCCCCATGGGCGGGCCCGGCCGCGCGAGGCGCCGCTTGGCGGGGGCACAGCCACAGCCGCGACCGCCACCCCGAGCCCGAGCCGCCGCCACCGGCCCCGTCCCCGCCGCTCTGCGCCCGCCTCGGCGCGCGCCGCCGGCCTGCCAGCAGCACGCGCTCGCGCTCCTCCTCCCCCGCCCCCTTCGCCTCCGCGGCGCGCGCGACCCGGCCTCCGCGGCGGCGGCAACGGCGGCAACGGCGGCGGCGCGCGAGCACCTCCCACACCCTCCTCGGCCCCCCTCCACCCCCCCGCCCGCTTCCCGCCCAGCCCAGCCCAGCCCGAGCGAACGGCCGGGAGCGTGAGGGGGGGCGCGCGCCCAACCGCCGCCAACCGCCCCGCTGTGTGGGTGTGTGGGTGTGTGGGTGTGTGGCACCGTGTCTGACGCCCTGAGTGTGAGAGAGGGTGTGTGGGAGCGCCAGTGTAGGTGTGGCAGGGTGGGTGTGTGACGGGTGTGTGCCCTGCGGGTGTGTCTGTGTGTGTGTGTGTGTGTGAGGGGGGGACTCTGTGAGTGTGGGGATGTGGCAGGGTCACAGCAGAGCGAGCCTACGTGTGTGCAAGATGGCACACGTGTGCAGGGCACACTCACTCCCCAAAGCGGAAAGATAATTCCCCTGACACCAGCCGTGTCCACAAGCACCACGACGGGAACAACACGGGAACGCTGATTTTCCTGCGCTTCTGGTCACTATTGGCTTTCAGCGCTTGGTCTGTGTCGAGTAGCGCTTATAGACTACCTGTCACTTTCTGCTTCTGGTCGATTTTGCGGAGACTTTCACCTCTGGATATTCTTGGATTTAATGAAATTTGAGTTGCAAATACTAAGGCGCTCCTGCATGCGCAATTCTCGTGGAAGCTGGAGCGTGCATCTCAGGATAGAGTTTGCCCCAGAAAAGAAGGCGTTCGCGTACAAAGCAGCACTTCATTCCTCAGCCTGTTTTCATTCTCCTTTTCCTTCTCTTAACAACGTTCCAATTTTTTTTTTTCAATCCAAGTGTACAGTTCAACTGTAATCTGCTTAATTGTGCTGTTTTAAGAAGACGTGATAGCCTGCTGTAACATATGGTAACCCTTAATAATAGCTGTCTGCAATTCACACTGGCTTTTGCTTCGCAAGCCGTTGGGGAGAAGGAAAAGCTAGAACTACGTGGGGGCTGAGTGCATTTGAACAGAAACTCCACTAGGTATCGATTCACATTTTAACAGGTTCAGGTTGTGCCTTCCTAGCAGATAACAAATAAGCTGATTTTTAGGCAACCAAAGATGTCCAAAAAAGCAGCATATATGGGATGGGCATAATTAAAGACATGGTGGAACAGCAGCCAGCAAGTGACCGATAACAGACTGACCGATAAAGATGCATCAAGTAAATAAGATCTTGTCCTTATGTAAGAATCCAGCACGTAGAATTCCCTTATGAATTATTTTTATTTACTCTTCAAAGTGCAGTAGCTACCAAAGACTCTACCCTGAAAAGTTACTGCGCTGAGAGCTTAACAAAGATGCGCAATTATGTATCTCAGGGTCCAAAGAGCTTACAGCCCTCTTTCAGTCTCTCAGTAAAATGTCTAAATCGAACATAGTTTTGATAATTTTCTTCACAAGCAGTTATCTTTCCCCTATTAAACTGAAAGGGAATTTAACATGTCGTGAGGGATTCTCAGCTAAGTAAAGACCTGCCATTCTGCTGGTGCTCAAACCCCTGCAGCTAGAGTGGAAAAACTGACAGGAGTAGAAAATCCTCATGCCCCAAAAAATAACTCCACATCTTTCTCTCTTCTTTGTCCCTCATTTATTTATTTGTTTGTTTGTTTATTTATTTGGTGATGTTCCGTTGGAAAACCTTTTGAGCCAGAGCCACAAAATGCTTAACTGTCACCTCATTCTGCATTTCACAGCTCAATATCTTCTTCTCCTATAGTCCCTGCATTTGAGGAGGCTGAACATTTTTTCTAGTAAGGAGAAAGGGTTGTAGCATTTCATGCTGGCGTCTTTATCCTGACTTTATTCTTCATGGCCAAAGAAAGAAAATCACTTTACTGCAAAACTCAGAGGTTCCTTATTACAGTTCAACACAAAGCTTGAATCCAAACCTGTGAAATGTGATAGCCCATTTTTGGCTGTAGCAGAAATATCTAAACGTGAAGCACTTTGACTGCTCTGGAGCTTTTTGAATGTCTTCCATTCTGGCCTCCACAGCTGCGATTTGGCTATTAAAGCCCCTTTGGGAATGTGCCCCAAATGCTTGCACACCGCTTCTTGCCCAATATTTAATCCATTTGACCCATTAGGGTCAAGAAAGAAACAGAGATGTATTGTTTTAGAAGAGAATTTAGAAATTGACTTTTACCCTCTGGTCCGAATGATCATATCTTTTTGGCTTTTTATAGCTTACATTCACATGCCACTCATAACAGAAATCCCCCATTCAAGGATGGTTGATAGGATCCTGATGGCACAGTTCAATCTGATAGTTCTGCATCGTTCCCAAAGCACAAAATGACTAAGTCTCTTTTACCCATTTAACAGGCAATTACTGCACTTCAGCCAAGCCTCATCCTGTTCCCATTTTAGGGAAGAGAAGAAGGGGACCTGGCCAGGGCTGACTTATGCCCCAGCAATTTCTGGCTAGTGGTCATGGGCAGCCAGGCATAAATTAGAATAGTGCCAAAGCCGAGCTGCTTTATGCCAGGGATTATTTCAGTCTATGTCTAGCTACAGGATTCAGGGACCATAAAAGAGGTAGGTCAGCCCCAGCCCTCATACTTTGGGGTTGATCAGTTAGTATTTAATTGAACTGGAATTTATGACTCTACAGAGCTTTGTACTCTGCCTTTGAATCTCTGATGGCATGGATCTCACTCAGTTAAGCGGTTTCTCCGAAGCCTGATGCTCCTCTCAGTACAACTGCAGGGATCAGGTTTGCTAATATTGTGAGTTCCCTGCTGGTGCTACCAGTTACATGGTAGAGGTGCATCTCCAGAGCCTTTTAGTTTTGTTAGGGCTCCTGCCTGGATGTTGAAGGGGTAGAGGAGCAGTCACTCCAGTGTACAAAATGGGGGAATGGGAATGACGTGGTTTTCAGTTCTGTCACAGTTCTGGGTATACAAATGGAAAACAACAAACAAACAAAAATGCCTATTCACCACCACCACCGCATTTGCTTATTACTGAAGGAATGATCTGTTGCCAAGTACACCAACTTTTGCTTTGTCTTATGGTCTGCACAATCCTTTGTCTGATTTCTGAGCATTTCTGTTACTGTTCTGATGACTAGTTTAATGACAAAAGGAACAGATGTACCCACAGAAGAGCTTCTTTGATTTAGGTTCCCATGTCACATTTAATTGTTGTGGAGAATTGTTGTTGAGTACTTTGAGCAAAAGACCTGGAGACAGTACATTTTATAAATGTTGGTTTAAGCTGATTGCTGGCATACTCTGCAAGTCCAATGTTCTGTGTGCTTTAGTTTACCTATGTCTAACAGGGATAATCAGTTATGATCTGTCTTCAGACATCTGTTTTTATCGCCATTATCACCAATCTCATGATGATAATTTGTTTATGCATCCGCTGGCGTACTATCCAAGATCATCATTATCAAAGCAGTGAGACTTTGTGAAGTTCTTTGTGCCAAAGAAATGAGCTAGAGTTTTGGTGGTGTTTTGTTGTTGTAGTTTGGTTGTATGTGTGGTTTTTTGTTTTGTTTTCTGTGTGTGTGTTTTGTGGTTTTTTTTTGGGGGGGGATGGGGAGGGTATAATGGTATTTGGTATAATGGTATATGGTATAATTACATATCTGTGCAGAAAACATCATTCAAGACTAAACATTGTTCAAGTTTTAATCTTTGAAAAGATTCAGCAAACATCACAAAATCTGTAAACTACTTTTCATGAGTAATTGCATGATTTTCCAAGCTATCCCAGAGGAACTCATTAAAGGATCACGTGGATGATTACAAATATTGAAGGTAAAATAGAAACAGTTTTCTTTTAGGGAGTTGATCAAAACCACAACAATTAGGAGAATGTTGATGTGCTCGGAAAGGCAGTTTGAAAGAATAAAAGGAGACTATACCTTCAGAGTTAAATATCTATGCATCTAATTCCTATGCTATTTCCATCACTGAGGTCTGTTTGCATGTGGAATTCAGCTGCACAGGAGGAGATAATCAAGACAAATAGTATGGCTTTATTTTTAAAAGGGGTGGATAATTTCATGGCAGCTTACAACGTTAGTAACTGGGCAAGCTAAGATAATAAGGCTAATCAAATCTCACGCTCCACAGCACTAGTTCCCTGCGGGGTCAGGAAAAATTTTTCCACTATATACAACACTATACAATTAGCAAGGTTATTATTGGGGAGCAGAGGTACAGCCTTCTAGAGCAACAAGCTCTCACCATTATCAGAGAACAGAGGCTGCACTTGGCCAGATAGGGAAAATAGCATTATTTTCTTGTGCCACTTTTGCTCCTCTTTCCTGTCAGGTCCATATTTTTAGGATTACAATAGTTAGGTTTGCTAAAAAAAAATATAAAAATAAAAAAATCCCCCCAAAACAATTACCTAAGTGCATTACTGCCTGAAATCTGTCAAAAGCTTTCCCACCTGTGACTGGTAGCCCAGTTCAAAACCAACAAGTACTGACTGGACACAGCAATGGTATTGATTAAGTTGTTGCAGGTTAAAAGCTCGTTACCTTCTGGTTAGGTCAGTACAATAACAGAGTTTGCTTTTCAGTAGAGGCTTGGGCAGAAAGACATAGTCCCAAACAACAACCAGCTCTTAGCTAGAAGCTGCAATGACGTGTTTTGAGTATTTGGTTTTAGAAGTTCTGTTCATTTTCTTTAATTGCCTGAACATATTGTTGTAGGTGTTCTGTCTGTATACTTGAATTTTATTTTCCTTCAGTGTGTGCATCAGAGAAACGATATTAGCTGCAATTGAAAATATTTTGCTATTTTTTTCTGCAAAATATATGTTCTGTATGTGAATGTGATACTCTTTACAAGTTTTTTTGTTGTTTTTGTTATTTTTTTTTAATTATTCCTTACAAGGCAGAGGAAGCACAATAATAGAACAGCATCTTTTGAAAACCCATACTGCAAAAAGAACTCTTTCTATGAGGTGTGCCTCAGACACAATGAGTAGGCATTTCCTTAACCCCTACCTCAAAGATATTTATTTAAATGTAGCAATTGTTCTAATTGTACTTAAATGACCTTTTCCCCTCTGCACAACCTATGTGCTTTCTCAACTCTCATCTCACATATTACTGAGGAGAAAAAATAAAAAATAAATAATAATTAAAAAAAAAAAAAAAGCTTCACCTCCATCTTGAGATTTGGGTTAAATGACAAGAAAATCTAAAAAATAGAGAGTAACTTACATAAAAATAACTTCAAGCTTTCTTTGCAGGTGCAAAAGTGTTATTTTTTTCTTAAATAAATTATATTTGGGTCCCTTCTTTCCCTTGAATTGTAGAAGTTGTAGAAAAGAAATAAAACATAAATACATAAACATAAATAAAACAAAATGAAATATTATATATAAAAATATAATATATATAAATAAAAATTAAAATTAAAAATATATAAATATAAAAAACATAAACATAAATAATAATAAAAAAAATTGTCTTTACTTTTTGGGTCTCAGGAACAGATTCAGTAAAGAATCTACTGTCCACAGACTAAAATTCTGAATATAGAACTGGGCACAAAAGATCCACAGGACTGAAGAATGGAAATGCGGGTCTGTTGCTGAATAGGGCAGGTGATGTAGCTGCAACAGACACAGTTTGGGGTACTCAGTGCATTCTTTCCCTCATTCTTCACCAACGAGGTCTCCAAGGCCCCTGTGCAAGGAGAAGTACAGGAAGCAGATGAAGATGATGACAGGAATTATTGTGAGAACTCAGCTCGTACAGTTCCATGGGGCCAGATAGGCCACATTTGGGAGAGCTGAGAAGGCTGGCAGATGTCCTTGCAAGGCTGCTCTCTACTGTCTTTGAAAAGCTGTAGAGACCAGAGGAGGCCCCTGACAAAGGAAAAAGGCAGATGTTGCACCCGACTTCAGAAAAGGCCAGCAGGATCATTTGGGCATGTCAAGACCTAAGCAAGACATAAAAGCTTAAAGGACGTCATCAAGGTTTTTGGCTCTGTCTCCCACAATATCCCTTTACCCGGGTTTATACATTTCAGTCTGGATGAGTGGACAACCAGATGGATTGGATGGTCAGACACAAAGGGCAATGATTAATGTGTTGCACTGTAACAAGAGGCCAGTAGCAAGAGTAATAAAAGTGGAGCACTACAGGCCTGTGCTGTGGGACTCGTCCTGTTTAACATCCTTAGCAATGGCCCAGGGTAAGTGACAGAGAGCTGGCTGCTCAACACCTTTGCAGATGAGACCAGCTTGGCGGTGCAGCTGACATGATGGAGGGGAGGGCTGCCATCCAGAGAGACCTGGACATGCCGGGGGAAGGGGCCGAAGGGAATGTCACGGAAGTCATCCAGGACGAAGGCTGAGCCCCTCACCTGAGGCCGGCTGACCCCTGGCTGGTACTGCTCCAGGCTGTTGATAAGTAAAACCTTAGTCACTGTTAGTAAGCTGTGGAAGCAGTCGCCAAGAGAAGTTTTGCAGTCTCCATCCTGGGAGGTTTTCCAGACTCAGCTGGATAAAGCCCTGAGCAACCTGGTACACTCTCATAGCTGTCCCTTTGAGAATGACTGGAGGCCTTGAGGGGTCCCTTCACACCTGAGTAACTCAATGATCCAATGACTCAATAAGTCCACCATGGAGAAAACTAGCTGTGTCTGCAGAAGGAGAAGACCATTCTGGCACACACGGTTTATCCAGTGAAGTGATAAATATTACATTATACTGAGAGCAGGGATGAGAATCCAGCCTAGAACTGCTCATATGTGCTGTGTAATAAATTGGCTGTAGTTTCATACTCCCCCTTGCTTGCTCTCCTTTTGGCCTCAACAACCTTATATTCTTGGCTGCACAGCTTCAGGAGGAAGGTTTGAGTATTTTGAAGTTCTTCATGGACACCAGCAATTTTCTTATTTTTTTCTGTTTCCATAGCCTCCTTACCACAGAAAGGAGGTCCACAGAGTGAAAGAGCAGCCACAGCAAAATTCTGGAAATAATGCTTGCTAGATCTCTTGACAAGTGTTACTGGCATCTGAAAATAACTTCTTTTAAAAATGCAGAAATTCCCCTAGCTCGCAATCCTGTCTTCAGTCCAGACACACAAAGATGAAATTCCATAAAAAAGAAAATGCAGGCATTCTCATTGTCCCCAAGGTTTCCTTTACATTGTTAAAGTGATATTAACACCCACTTCAAAAATCTTTTACATTACATGATGGCTCTAAAGAGTCCTTAATTTAAACAAAAATCAAGTGCCAAGAAATCTTTGTCAGATTCAATAAAATTGGAGTATCAAAGCACAGAATTTTAATTAAAAACCTCAAATAAACTTAAGGGAATAAAATCATTTGCAAACCTAAGCATATCAGAAAAAAAAAAACAACATGGCTTTGTGGCCTACATGAGTAGACGTGACTTACTTCCCAGCAGTATTCTCCACTTTATAAAAAGTATTGCCAGAGAGACCGTGTACCCTCATACTTCAAGACAGAATTAATACATGTAGTTAGCTCTGGTCAGGAAGAACTACCCTGTACAGCAGAAAAAAGAGAGGTATCAGCAGCTTCAGACTGCAAGGCCCTCTTCCCTAAGCTCCTTTCTCAAAGTATTTTCCTGCATATCTTTTCAAGATGAAGTACCTTGCTGTTCATGTCTCCAGCTCAATGGGATACCAGCAAAAAATTGCGTCTCCAGAGAAAATCTAGTAGAAGATGATCAGTGTCAGTAGCAAGTATTACTGTCTGCACCCTGCTATCTGCCATGGCAAATTCATTGCAAGAAACCAACAAGTCAGCCTGGCAAGGCTGACAGTAGCATCAGAGGATGCTTTTCTGCCTGATGAGGATATAAAGAAAAAATAGTGAAGACAAAACATATGATCATTGTAAAAAGTAGAGAGATTGGAAAGGGGAACAAAGGGAGTAATAATTGCTGATTAGGTATTAGTTTTTAGAAATGACTCATTTTACTTACAACAACATTTAGGGATTGAATTATTGTTTTAGACAAGTATAATGTCATGGGAAGAGTAATTAAGGAATTATTCTACCAACATTGATCTTATATAACTCTCTGGTTCCTCTTATTTTTAATATTCATATGTTTTTAAGACAGTAATATGTAATCTTAAAATTTGAGTCCATTTGTCCTAAAAGTATTTGAAAGAAATCCAATTATGGCCAGTACTGCAAAACAAGCTTTAAAAAAAAAATTTAAAAAAATGAAAAATTGATTGTAGGCACATGTAATACAACATTTCCATTTAAAGTCTAATTACTTACACTGCATGGCTTAAACAAACCCCCAAACTGTACTTTCTGTTCCTGCAGTTAATTTCGTTCACAAAATTACGTATCATTGAAGAAAAGCTGGCTCATAGGACTAATGGTATCCTTTTGTTATGAGTTTTATGTCCAGATAAAACACCACTGTTGCTGTGAAGCACATTTTGGAACATCAGAGAAGAACTGGGCCTCCTGTACCCATTTGTGCGATTTTTTTTCTGGGGCAAAGGGTTACCAAGCTGACTTTTTCTGGGGCTGGTTACCAAGCAGACGTACAGAGCTGTATAGTTCATCTGTGGGAGCTATAGATGAAGGTCTCAATTCCATGCTTCAGACAAATTTCTGGTAGGGAAGGTAACTGAGGACAAAGCTGACTAAACACAGAACATCACCTGCCAAAGGGGAGGTACAAACCAGTCACTTTATGCTTCTCGCAGTACAAAGGCTGTTTCATGGATGAATTTCTGGTTATTGGTTAAACTCTGTCATGCAAGATACTATTTTTTTACACTACCTAGGAAAAATGATGGAATTGCCACCACCATCAGCCTTCAAGAACTGTCAGAGTATCACAGGCATAGCCCACCCTGCTTTGGGACAGGGATATGGACTATTTGACTTGTGAAATCCTTTGCATTCCTAATTTTCAGTCCTTTATACAGAATACTTTATAAACCAAACAGAAATTATATTTATTCAATGCTTTACATTGCATTGGATTCTTAACATATCATCTAGGACCTTTTACAAAAAGTAATTATATATTTTTAAAAAGCTGTAACTTACAAAAAATCTATCCTTCTTAATTATATTTATAAACCAAATACCCTTTTCCTTATCATTTTTCAGCCTGGTTTATTTACATTTAAGCTCCACAAGGCAAGGATTATCTTCGTTCTGAGTCTTAACAGTGCCTATTCTGTTAAAACTCCACTTCTTGTTGGTCCCTAGGCACTCCTATAAATAAAACTACTAAAACTAGTAAATTATGTCTCTTAGTTTTTAACAACACTACATAATGGTCCTTTGTTTGTTTGTTTGTTTGTTTTGATTTTAGCAGACCCTCTTTTTGGTGTTTTAATGCATTTTTATGCCTTTCGAAAGCTATGTACCCACCACAGTGCTTCCCTTCGACACTTCAAAATTTTACTAAAAATCGAATGGTGTAAAGCTAAGGACTTTTTTAATGAAAAAGATAGAAGAAGAAAAAGTTAGAAGAAATCTGAAATCCACAGCATAGTTAATGCTGTCAGACAAAGGTGAAAATATTTTCACTTTTTTAACGGTCTGCCAGTGACTTTTAATATTGCTTCCTTCCTACCCAGATTTTCATTTCCTATTAAAGAAATATCGAAGAAATTAAATACTCCTTCAATCAGAAGTAGAAGTTGAGAGCAGTAGTCTCCCAGGCATAAGACTACTCAAAGCATAGCCAGATAAAGGTGGTAACTACCTACAGCCTTGTAGTGCATTGGACTTCAGCCTAAGAGAGACCAAATTATTTTATAAACTCACACACATGTTATGCAGAGATACTATTTAGTCTACCAGTCAAATACTGGAATCTGGAGGGGGGAAGGGAGAAGGAAAGAGGACATGCCGTTGATATTTAACGGTGCACAGCTGTTTCAGGGGAAAAAAAAAAAAAAAAAAAAAAAAAAAAAAGACAAGAAGTGAAGATGTATTCAGCTGCAGGTTGGATTTATGAAGGTGGGGCACAAGATTTGGCCAGTCATGAGGCCATGTGATTTCTTCTAATCACAACCAGGGATCAGGTTTCAGATTTTATGTCTTATCTAAATTCCTATCCATGTCTGAAGAATGCAAAACACATCTCAAAGGCAGGGGAAAAGTGACTTACTGCAAGGCCAGGTGCAACCATGCTTTAGATGCACAGGCGTACACAGCCATGTGCCGTATGCAATGTCAAAAGCATGCCATATCCACTGGTACTGTTGCAGAGGCTACAGTTGTGCTGCTTCTGGTTACCTACACTGATTTAGCAGCTGTTTTATCGGGTACAACCGCTCTAGTCTCAGTGCAGGACTAAGTACTGTGTGCAGGCTCCTGGACTGGACTTTGCGGACACTGCTGCTTCTGGGGAAAATGCATTCACTCAGTACTCTTGCTCACAAGAACTGATCTTTCCAGGTGTGCCCCATGTCTCTGCTGGTAAGGCTAGCAGTTGAGGTTGTGTGTCAGCTAATAGACTCCTTCCTCAAGATGGAAATGAATTGGCATCCTCCAAATTCAAAGCCTCCGGTGTCAAAATCAGGGTTCAAATGCCAAACATTGTATTCTAGCATCAGCTACTTAAATAGCTTGAAATTTGTGATTATGAGTTAGGACCCAAGGTTCCCATTCTTTCCCCAGTGGTAAAGGCTGACCTCTGCCACTTCCAGCAAACACAGCCCTTCACAGGGAGGAAAACCAGTGTTGTTCATAACAGCAGCCCCAGGAGTAAGGCATACTTTAGAAAGAAAGTTCTTGAATCATCATTGGGAGGTATGGCATAAAGTGGCCCTTCCAGGGTTGAAGAATTGTATCTGTGTTGCACTGAAAGCCAATGATTGCCCTGGCAATCCCTACTGTGGATCCATCCTGTTGCTGGGATGTGCAGCTGTCTGCTCTCTTCCACGCACAGAAACAGAAGGGAACATATGGTTTGGTGTATCTATCTTCTGTGTCATGACCTTCTTTCCCCTGTGTAAGGGAAGAGGAGTGTTAAAAAATCTTACCTTTATAGTGGTGTATATATCACCAATTACAAATTCATGACCTAAACACTCGAGTTTGATTTTTATTCAAAAGAAATCTTAGCCCAACAGATGTGATTTGTGATTATCACTTACATTTCCAGTGTGCTGGAGTAAAATGGCATGTTTAAAAAATCATTACCAAGTGCACTAGGAGCTCTTTTCTTCCTTGTTACAATCTATTTTTCCCTAAATAAGAATATGAATTCATTGAAATATATTTCATTAAAATGGATGCTTATTGATAAATACTAGAGAACTACATTATTATAGGAATAATACACAATAAGGCATGTATTAATTGACCATTCATACAGTTCTTGAGTAGATGAAGTTACTCAACCTTGAGCTTCTGGAGGGACATGAGGTGCATTTTAATAGACCATTAAAACATGTCATGTTGTGTCTTATTGCTGAAGCAATACATTATGGGGTGAAACAGGCTGCAGTTCACTGAGAACATATTGACTGCTCGTAGCCTGAAAAATGAATGAGAACACTGTGTTCCATACATGTTGGGAGAACCAGAAAATTGTTGCTTTTCTCCTCAATGATACAGAACTTGATGGAAAGATTTGAGTCATACTGGGTAGGAATCTGTTGCCTAAACTAAGGCATTTTTGACACAGCAGGCAGCCTGCATGGTGTCCAGCTGTCTTTCCAGAAGGTGCCAGTCTCTTGTAGGCCTCTCTTCACGCTCGCTGTCATTTCCATGAAGATGTCTTACATACTTTATGCCATATGAAGAACTTTAAACGCCTGCTTCTCATCACTTGAATGACTACCCTTGCAATATCTGGCTCCCATAATAAACCTGCTAGATCAGTATGTAAGTGCTTCAGCCATGAGCTATGGATGGGCAGCCATATGGGTAGACAGATGAATACGTAAGCTCTCTGCAGCATGATTTTCCAGACTTTCCACAGAGCTTTGTTGTTGATGCATTCTGGTTCTTCCACGGCTATAGGAAGCAGACAACAGAGCTGGTGTCAACGCAATTGTCTCAGCTGTCACTATGCATTTCTGGTGAGAGCTTTTACTACTCACAGGCTAGCTACTGCTAGGCCTTCTCCATGAGGTCTTAGCCCTTCCTCAGAAGGAGAGGAGCTGAGCAAAACTAAACAAACACCTCATGAAGCTTCTCAAGCATCCGCGTCCTGTCTGTGGGTATCTGACAAAGACAATTAAAATTGTCATGGCTGGTTGCATATTTCTTCTCCCTGCACAATTCAGACAGCATGACCAGAGCTCACAGTTAGTTACCACCACTACTGCAGACAGTAGAAAAGAAGGGAAAAAAGCTCTTAGACCAGAACAGAATAATTTCAAAATTGTCTAAATTTGCTTCCTGCTCTAGGGGTCTTAGTACATTTTTTCTTCCATGCCTTTTTGTGTATAAACTTTTACAGTAGAGAGTAGTCTTTACACTTGTGCCAAGTATTTTATCTTATCTTAATAAAAAGATAAGAATAAATAATCCTAAACTGGTATGCTATGATATCTTACAAACAGTGCGATGGTTTTACATTTTCCAGTGCATTAAGAAAAGACTACATTAGTGCTTCAAAAACAGAGTTAGGTAAATAAGCTATGACAGTATAAAGAAAGATTGGAGAGAATGGAATCAAGTTAGGAAAAAAGCTTCTGTGTTTATTCAGAACAGAGTTTGATGTGTTAGCTATTAAACATTAACATATTATCTTGATGGATTTTGTACCTAAACGCTTTAAGATCACGGACAAAAAAGATTTGAAAATAGACTTTTTTTGTAATATGTCTTTCAGTTATTAACAATGTATGGACAAAATAGATTGCATTTTTCATCCTTTTAACATTCTTGTCTTTGTTCTCACAGTGCAAATCACAAATTCTCTTTTGAAGCTGAAAACGAATTGCAGTTGTCATTAAATGTGGGTGTTTACTGATGTTACTAATTGAGAAAATAGTACACTTCTCAACAAGAGAATGCTTCATTTATACTCTAGACAGCTGAAAGCTACCCTAGAAGGAGAGAAGAGCACTTAGAAGCTTTTGAGACACGAAGAACACGGAACATGAAGAACATTCTCTCTGACACACTTTTTTTTTTTTATTAATATATCCTCAAATAGTCTTTAGTGAGTTGCAAATTTCTTTTATCAGATGTCACCAATAACTCTGGCAGGCAAAATAGGGATCTAGTCCTTCTGTGTTTTGAATAGCTCTCACACTTAAAAAAATGAAAACAGATGATGTCCAAGGTAGAGTATGAAAAAACCAGCACCCAAAAACTTCTCAGTCTCCTGTCCCCCCTCTAGTCCCACCAGTGGCTGAATTCCACCAGCTTCCAATGATTTCAGTAGGAGCTTCAAATTCCATTGGTCTCTCAGGATCAGGAACTTTATTTCCTGTGGATATATTTTACTCATGCATTCCTTTAAAATAAATAAATAAATGAATCCTATTTTGAAAAGTATTTTAATCCAGATTTTTTATTTGAACTGCTTTATATACATGGAAATCAGAAGCAGCACTTTTAAGTTGTGATGGGAAACTGAAGGCAGGATTAGCCTGTAATTATCTTGTTCATTCCAAAATAATCTGAATTTTAAAAACATACAATTGAGTCTTCTCTTTCAGGAATCAAAATATAGGCTATTAAGACAGATGTTCCATTAAAGCAGTATGTGTGTAGATTTTGGCATGTAACAGAGAATGAACAAAGTACACAATGAACAATTTCTATACTTAATTTTGAAATTAGCGTGTTGGAGGTTTTCAAAATGTTTCTATTGTTTCGATAGGAAAATAGAGGCTCCTTTGTGGTCAAAACATTATCTTTTATTTTTCTAGGGTGGTATCTTAAACTAGCATATTGGAGTAGTAACAGTATTTATCATTTGTACATTTCAGTATCACAAAATGAAGTGTTGCTATGACTAGCATATGTACCAATATGTCTTCTTCTTTTTTATCCTAATACGTGGTTTTCTACATCTCTTACTACTTTTCAGAAGGCAAATATAAAGGCAGAAAGTGGTCCATTTACATACAACCAAATAAGTAAAAAACCAACACCGCACAATAAGATGCGTAGCCCAAATCCACACAGCTTCGTATCCTGCAGAGACACTTTCCAGCATTGCAGTGCCTTATAAATATGTGTGTGACAGCTCACTAACAAAGTGTATTCCCAATTTGGATGGACCATTGCAGTTCTGTAGGATGTTGGTTCGTTGTGAGCTTGTCCAGCTGGCAAGTTAATTAATGTCAATCACCCCGAAGAATTCTAAATATCCTCATTCACCACACTCTTCTTTCTGCTTCTTTCAGCCCTATTATGCACAGTGGTTTTGACCTGGGCATGATCACTAGGTTACCTTGAACTGTGTCTTGCTTAAGATGATCATTTACACAGTCAGCCCTTGCTTGCCATGGCTGCTCATTACTGAGGGGTATCTCAGCACAATCCTTTGTGGCTCAGCAGGGGCTTGCAGGCAGATGGTGACTGCTTCAGTGCTTGAAATCGCTTGAAAAATCATGTAACAAAATTGTTTAAATGAGTATCCCACCCTCGCCACATCATTTTTTTGCCAGGATTCTTCAACTGTGATTCCCAAACTGGGGGTCTGATGAACTGTGTCAGGAAAAGGCTCTACTGGGCTTAAAAAATACTGGAAAAAATGTGATTGTACCAAATCAGCTGTTCTTCTCAGATGAGATGGCAGCAGCTCCATGCCTGTAGGGCTGGAAAGGGAGAAGCAGCTGTAATCACGTTTATGCAGCAGCATGGCAAATGCCCTTTATTTGCATTTAACAGCTCAAAGGTCTCTGGTCCATACAGGCGCCAGTACATAAGCGATGTGTACAGCAGCTCCAGTTCTGTGCCCCCCAGGGACTGGGTACCAGCTGGCAGCTCGAGAGCTGCACTCCAAGCTCAGCCAAGCCTGGGTTTAAACTCAGTGAATTTTCAGCCAAAAGCATCCATACAAGTCTTCTCGTGACCTGTATGAAAACTCAGGCCACTTCTCTTGTTTTAATGGGAAATACTGAGCACCACTCGTGTCCCTGTATAAAACATCTAGAGACACCAGGGCAAAGGATACAAGCGTGTGTCGTGAAAGCCCATGGCCAGTGCGCTCCTCATCAGCTAGTCCCCGGTGCTGCCCACTCTGCAAATCCTCTCGGAGCAAGCCCTCTGCCCCCATGCTGTGCTCAGGACCTCAGGCACTTACTGCATCATCCCCCATCCTGCTCTCTGGGCCAAATTCAGGATAGACAGGCATTTCACTGCCACAGTTTAATTGCCCATGTTATTTATTGGCTCCCACCCCTTCTCATCGACTGTGTGTCAGAGCCTCATTTAACAGCAGCGGAGTGATGGGGAACAGAGAGCACCCAGGAGCTTAAGGCATTTGCATTGTTTCCCTAAAATATCCTCAATCAAGCTTGCTTTTTTTTTTTTTTTTTTTTTTTCTTTTTTTTTTTTCTTTTTTCTTTTTTACAGAATGGGAGAACATACATTAAAATCAGGAATACACATTTTGACACACAAAGTCAAGGAGAGTTTTGCCATCAGCTGCAGTGGAGCATGATTAAACTGTAGCTGACCAGCTGCTAACAAGGGGAAAATATGCTCATATGTTAATACATTTCCATGATGGCCAGATGCGTACATCTACAAGCATGGGAAAGGGCAGGTTTGCTAATGTGAATTACAGTGTGTCTTTCCTAAATTGACAGAAGTGCTACCCTTGCTGCTACTCCTTAATATGGAGCAGATCCTGTCACCTGCCGCGGGACATCTATTCTCTGTGTTCCACTGGATATTTGAGGTATTTATGTAGTGCAATAAGTCAATAAGAGTTTTGCCAATAAAAAACAAACAAACAACAACAAAACCATAATAAACAGAAACATGCAAGTCTAAAGATGCATGTTCTAGGGGAAAGCCTAGATTTCCTATGAATAGAGCTTCACAGAACAGCTGAAGTCAAATTATTGTAAATATGAATGAATAAGGAATGCTCTCACTAAACTAGAGAGTACTCTGGTCATGCAATGGAGCACAGGGTGCACAACCCTCCCACTGGAGAAAAAACAGATTTTTTCATGTCCCAAAATTAAGATTCTTTTACTTGTGTGTAAACTGTTCTATCAATTTCATGGTGCCTTACAGAAAGGTGAGTCATTAGGGGAAACTTGAACGTGGAGAAGGCTTGGCAGTCCAGGCTGGGAAAAACAGGAATATTGAAAGTAATGAATATGGGTGAAGAGATGGGAGGAGAAGGCAGAAGAGATGAATAGAGCATTGATATTGCCTGTGACTGACAGCCTCACAAAAACTAATTGGGGCTGAGGAAGCTGATGAATTTCATATGAGAAAATGGAGTTTGAATATTAATAGGTATTGTCCCATTATTGTCCAATTTTAAATCCATTAAATTTGAAGGGCCTAAAAGTTTGGAAAATAAATTCTCTCCCTCTGGTGACGAGATGAATAATGCAAGGATTAGGAGATACTGCTTTTTGAAAGGCGCCAGACCCATGTGTGCACAACAGAAGTTCCACTTAAATCTTTTGTTTCTTGAAGGTTTCCATGAAACTTAGATGGTGAACTGGACCCTGTTTCTGCATAAGCTTGGCAATGTTGCTCAGCATTTGCCTTCAGACAGGGAAAAAGTGTTGCACAGTGTATTTTCCATTCACTTGCTGCTATGGTGTTTTAAGAATTATGATTCGCCATTGCTTGGGTCTGTGATTCATTTGATTGTTTTCCCTCATTTCAAGATGAATCTTGGTTTTTAATCCATTTGCTGTCATCTCTCATTTCACTGAAGCACACAGAGTGCTCATATTGCCATGCAAATAGGTGCTATATAAATAAAACATATTATTATGATCATTAAAGTAAAAGAACCCGGAGCCATCCATTACACAGCAGCATGGTTTTGGCCAGCCTCGGTGCTTGCACTCGCAGCCCGTCTCTCCGCCTCTGCTGGCAGTGCTCTGGGGCAGTGCTGCTCCCAAGCAAGCCGACAGAGAAGCACCAAGGCAAAAGGGTAAGTGGAAGTAATGTGGCAAATTTATCACCAACACTTCCAGAGAATTACAGCTCGCTCACCTCTGGCAGGAAACTGCAATAAGAACACACCTGTGAGTTTGGAGCTCGTCATACCTTAGGGAAATGAAGGCAGAAGGTCAGCACTGGGGTGGGAAGCCTCGCAGGAGTGCCTGCTGCCAGTGTCTGACATCTGTATTCCCGTGGGTCTCTCCGGCACTTACCTGCTCGATGCTCTCCTGACGCAGTCACCTCCCAGAGGAGAGCACACGAGTGCAGAAGCACAGCAAAGCATCTGTTCTGGGCTCATCTTTCCTTTGGTCAGGCAGCATGTGGTGGAGCACGCATGGGGAAATAGTTCGAGGGTGGTATCGCTTGGAAGGACTTATAGTCCTTTATAGGGCCTCTAATCTTAGTGACGATTCTGCCTTAACGCAGTGAGGGATTTTGTTTGTGAGTTTGGATTATACACCGAGCTCCTGGGGAGAGAAACATGACAGACAGCCGTCTCTTGCTTTGCTCACAGCTGAGAAAGGATGGGGATGCCTGACATGTTCCCTCCAGAATGACATCTGCTCAGGGATAAGGAACCTCCAGGAACGCATTTTGGAGTGCTGTCTGCATGTGTGTGCCGGAGGGGAGGGCAGGAGGAAGAGATCTTATTCACATTCTATTAATTAAGTTGTTTGCTATAAAACAGAATATATATAGTGCTAAATTAGGCCCCTATTGCAATGTGTTCTTACTGCAAGCCAAGACTAGCCACATTTTACAATGTTCCCAGGGGAAATAAAATAAAATAAAATAATAAAATAAAATAAAATAAAATAAAATAAAATAAAATAAAATAAAATAAAATAAAATAAAATAAAATAAAATAAAATAAAATAAAATAAAATAAAATAAAAATAAAATATAAAATAAAATAAAATAAAATAAAAATAAAATATAAAATAAAATAAAATAAAATAAAAATAATCGACCTGTTGAAGCTGAATGCTCTCTCACTTCTTGGAGGTTTTCTTACCATTCATCCCAGCCACCAGCAGAGTTATGGTGTGATCAGCTTCCCCTGCACTTTTGCTGAGCATCCTGAGGGCACCTGGAGGCAGGGTCACACCATGGAGGTTGCACAAATGTTCACAGATGTTACGGGGGTGGCTCAGAGAGGGAAGAAAAACCCAGCTTGGTGTGGGGCAGAGAGAAGAGGCCAGAGTGAGTAGCACCTTATGACAGGGAAATGTTATGTTAAGGGTCAGGACAGGATATGCAGAGCATTTCAAAGCCTGGCATATATTGTACTGGGCAGGTGAGCATGAAAGGGGGGGTAGCTGCTTAAGGAGACTTCATAGGTTACAATGGCAGGAGAACAGCTGGTTCTGAAAGAGAAATTAGGAACAGCAGGAGCATGAGATGGTTCAGCTGTCTGGAAAGAAGCAATGCTTGAGAGCAAAGAGGCCTAGAGGCTACAACGTATGTGTGTGATGCTCTTTAACATGAACCTTTACAATCATATATGTGTCCACCACAGAGTCTCCTGGCCTTGTAGGACCCTAACTGCTGGTAGTGGCACAATTAGAATGGGAAGAACAGCACCCTGAGCGCTGGCTATGCTCCAGCTCCCTGCTGTGCCGTCACACATCACGTCAGCAATGGTGGTAACGTGGAGGACACCTCACTTGGGAGCACTAGAGCCTGACGAGAAGTGCATGGTGCAGATGAGTCAGCAGACAAATGCCCTCTTGTACCTTTGTGCAAAGTCCAAAGGGGCACAGGAATTTGGGGAGCTTAAGCTGCCACGTGGGCACGCCTGATGTGGGCAGAAGCAAGCTCAGCTCTGTGCATGGCAGTGTGGAAACAAGTGGATGAAACCAGCAGTACGGTAAATTGCAGCCCTAATGATCACTGCTCCAAGTGGTGGGGCCAAGTCAGGAAATGGTGCTACTGCCTCAGTCCTTCCTAACACCACAGCAGCTTGGGGATGGGAAATTACCAGAGACCCACCTTGGACAAAAAGCTGCAGCTTCCCTCACCATGACAAGAAACATTTTCATCATAAGGAAAAGACCGCTACCAGTTTTGGTGAGGCTTCTAAATACAGCCAGGCAGCATTTGATGCAAATCTATCTATGAGAAAGTATCAGAGAACAGTAAAAATGTCTCTGGATGTATTGCTGATCTAGACAAACTGCTGCTGACTCATTGCCAACTCACATGGAATGCAATCACAAAAATTTACAAATAATTTTAGCTGTATGCCAGTTAAGTACAAAGGCTGAAGGAGCTTTACAAGTCCACTGAAGTGTGGTGTAGAGTGTCGAGGGACAGATCAGTGCAGCTCCCAGCTGCTGAGCTCATGCAAGGCATTTAGGCTGGCCTGAAATAACACTTCAAGTCTCAGGAAAACCATCTTACACTCCACAGGAATTGTCTGGGGACTCTCTTTCTGAGGTTTGACTTATTTAGAAATTCAGCTGGTTTCATTTTGGTTATCAAGGAATCGAAACAAACAACACCAACAAGCGATATAGAGGTAGTCTTAGAAACAGCCTGCAAGAATGAAAGCTGAACTAGGAGGATTTGTGGTAAAAGGGCAGAAGTTATCTGATACAGGCAAAGCAAATACCCCTGCAAATGGCTCTGCCGCTTCAGAGCTGAGTCTCTAGAGCCAAGTGGCTCTGCCCTGGTGGATCTGTACGGACTGTGAAGGCCAAACTCTGAACTGAAAAACAGGGCAGGAGGGTCTTCCTCTGCCTCTTCACACCATCCTTCTTTCTCTGTCCTTCCTCTTGATGGAAGTGGTTGTCTGACGGTGTGTTAAGTCCCTCTCAAAATTTCCATTCATAACAAGTAATCATCAAGGTGGTTGAAGATCCTTTCTTATCAACAAATGTGAAAGAAAAAGAGGAAAATTTATCTGAAGTTGTTCAGCTTTTACTCACCATTGAATCTTAAATGCAGATTCAAAGCTCCATGTTCTGACTTCATGACAACTTGCTCAAGAGCAAGGATATCTATTGTGAAAGAGATGTTCAGCAAAAATCCTTCTGCAGAACTTCAGCTGCTTCAGCTGAGCAATTCAGACTATCTATATCTCAGTAACATCTGGTATATGTGTTTGTTGCTCAGCTTTGGTTTGTAAATATGTTTGCTCTTAGCACCATGTGTTAATATAATTTTCCTTGTATGGGTGGATTATTTTCCACCGTGTGGCACAGTTAAGAATATCCCATTTATAACAACATAACTTAGGAGTTTTGTCAAAACATATACAATTGTTGAAAGCTGATAGGTAACTGGTATGAAAGTGTGTTGAGTGTTGGTATGTTTGGGATTTAAGTAATCCTGAGTAGAGGCTATTGATTTTACTGAGCAATGAATGCTCTGCACTTCTGAGACCCGGCTCCGTAAAGTGTTGTTATTTTTATAACTGTCCAAACTAATAGTCTTAATGCCTAAGAATTGTCCTTTCTTCTCTTGAATATAACGATCACGTTCTTATTGCGACTCTTACTGCAGATTCATTTGCCTTGCCAAAAGACCACAATCACTAGCATACCAAAATTTAAAAATAGCATGACAACACTCATGTCTGTACATACTCCATCTTCATCACGTTGGAGGCTGAAACTTCCTGGCAATTGGAGAAAAAGCCATTAATACTCATAGCCTGTTATTAGCCAAGGCAGATTTGTTTTAATTTTCCTTTGGCAATAGCAGTGGCGATTTCAGACTGCACAAACAGCTACACCTGAGCAGAATCCAAAGAAGACACCTTGCTTCCACTGCAGAAATGTTAACTCTTGCACTATCACTGGGAAAGAGCCCTGGGTACTTCAGTGCCAGGGAAATCCACCTGAGAGTCACTCCGCTAAACCCAGCTGTGCCTCGCAACACGGCCACTATTTTGGCCAACATAACTGCAAATGTGGAGACAGACCAAACCTGCACTGTGCACCACTGCTGGAAAGCATCTAGTACTTTTCAGAGGCAGACTCCTGTTTTATTCTGCTCAGGAGAGAAGACACAACTCCAAATGCTAAATTTATTGGTGGTATGAAATCAGTTGTTTGTAGAGAAACCAATAATATCACGAGGTAATCATTCAGTTCTGATTAAGCCCGTTTCTAGCCCATTGATTTTTGCAGTCTGAAGCACCTTCCCCCAAACACGATTTTTATGCTCCTTGTCAAAGCTCTGAGTTTGCAAAATCGTTTGGACCCTCCCTCTTGGAATCAATTCACCTCAAGTGTTGGGAGATGGTGGCTCGTGTGTCGTTTCCCCTCTGAAGGTAATGACAGAGCTACCTTTAAGCAACCCTACCCCCCCCAACACCACCTATATTTGTATTCTGTTCTCATTTCAATTCTAGTGAGAATCGTGCCTTGCAAAGCAAACAGGGGGGAAAATGCAGTACTAGCTACATTTGGTTTTATTTTGTTCATAGTCTAACAGGCATCCTAAAAACTTTGAGCTTTTAGTTTCATTTGAAGACAGCACATTAGGGTTCATTTATACTTACAAAAATACATATGTCAAAGTTGTTGTCTCCAAGAGCATCTGACGGTTATTCTTTGACAGAGCTGTCACTAGAGGGTCCATTTTGAGCTCATTCATTGAAAGCTGTGGCAGCAACAGCAGCCAGCCTTAGCTCAGTTCTGCCTCCAGAGATTTGCAAAGAAGCTATTTGGAGTTTATCACACAGTTTTGCAAAACACTATAGCCTCAGCAAGCTGTCATAAAGAGGCTCTCATTCCAACTGGGCTAGTTTACAAGTAGTATTTTATTACTCTCTGGTCTGTTTTACCCTGCACCTTGCAAAATCTTTCTTCACCTCTTTTACTCTGCTGATAGATTAAAAAAAAAAAATCTGAAATAGGACTCTGAAAAATGCTTGGTATTTTTAATGCATTTATAATTCAAGAGCTCCCCAGCTCCACTCAAAGCAGAGCTCTTTGATGCTAAGCTGTTCCACATCCTGATCCTGCCTGGCCTGGGTCTGCTGCGGAGAGCATTGCCCTCAGCACAACCACTTTCCCAAGCAACTCTGCAGCCCCATGACTCGTTCCCACCTGTGACTGTTCTGTGTGTTGAAAATTATCCCCTTCCATCAGCTCTTTTCATGGGAGAATTTTAAACCTGAGCACCCAAAGCCACTGGTGTCTGAAGAGCAGTGCACTTTTCATCTCACAGGGCGGATATCAAAGTGAATACCAATGCCCACGAGGCCAATTTCCCCCTGTACCTTGCCCTGTGTGTGTTGGCTCTGTCACAAATCTGCCTCCCAGGTGAAGTCTGCTGGGAGCCAGCGTGGTGGCTTCGTGCCACCATATGGCATGGAGTGATAAGGGACCTGAGGGAGTTCCGTGTGGGAAGCTCAAATTTGGGGTTGTATCAGCCTTGTCATCTTAAGTACACTAATCCGCAGCAATAAAAGCCTAGGTGTGCCTTCCCCACCACGTCCTGGCACTCCAAGCAGCAGTGCTGCCAAATCTCACAAATTTATCTCAGGACACATAAACATTTGATGCTTTTCCCAAAGTCTCAGCTCGGTGAGTCAAGTGATTATGAGCATATACCAGCTTTCAAGGGTGAGGAGCCAAGTTCTTGCCACCGCTCTGCCCTTTCCAGCAGAACTAAAATATCGTGGGGAGAGAAGCAAAACATGCTGTTTGACAGGTGAAATGTCATGCATGATACAGCCCTGCAAGCCAGGTGTGCTCCACAAGCACACTGCGGAGGCTGTGAGCCACATCCACCCAAAGCAGGGAAGGAAAGGGCCAGGTCTGTGCAGCTGCTCACCCCCTGGGGATGCTCCAGTTTTGGTTCTGTGTTTGAATCTAGCCCATCCTGCAAGGCTGCACAATCCAACAGGGAAGGAAAAGCAGCTGCCACCTTGAAGTTGCTGTTTCTCACATGACTGCTTACTAGCTAAGCTTCCCTCCCTTCTGGTGCTTATGTGCAGCTCCTGCTCTGCTCTCCTGCCTCTCATAATCCTCAGAGGCGGCATGTCCTCACACACTGCCTTGCTCAAGAAGGAGCTGGTTTCTTTCTGTACATCAGTTCCATTGGTCTTATGAATTCCACAGAAGATTTAAGAATTGTTGCTTTCTGTGGGATTTCTGTACCTGTTTAGAGTCGGTAATTCAGGTGAATCTCTTCCACTTCTCCACGTTAATGGGAGACAGCCTGTAGCAAATGCATTCACACCTGACAGACACTGCTTATTAGCATAAATTCTGTCTCCTTCATGAGGTGATTAATACCAAACAGTTTTGTCACTTTGTAGGATGATAATTCTGAGAACCATTTTTTAACCCTTGTAAACAACAATGATTTACAGCCTCATAGATGAGTGACTGAAAACAGCAGGGGGCTTTGTCTGTTAAATGAAGTTTCCCCCAAAACCTGGTCTATGCAAAGCAAAGGAAACCCACATTCATTTACTTTTCCCCAAAGACTTTCTCATACTTAAAATAGCTGCTCCTTTTAAAAACACATATTTGTGCCTCAGATGTCTGTTGATATAGCAGCAATTTCACAGTAACTGGCAATAAGTTTTTTGGGTAACCACATGAAGAGCTGCACCCCTCCTTTGATCAGGGGAGCCTGGTTTCCTTCCCCAGCCCAGCCTCATCTTTCCCACTTCTGAATCCCCTCTTTCCCCAGATCAACTTTGTCTCCACGTAGCTTGAAGAACTGAGCAATTAGGACTGCTTTTATAACACAAGAGGAAAATATGAAGAAGATCGTATCTGATTTAGAAAATATTTCCTACTGACTGAAACCCAACATCTCATCCAAGAACCCTGCTACGGCGAACTGTCAAAAGTCTGGCCACGATTGTAGTTAGTACTAACGTAATGTTAACCAGAAGCTTTGTGTTTTCTCCCCAGGGCTGCCTGAGGACAGCTCATGGGGATTTTGGCGGAGGGCTGTGAGCGCAGGCGGGCAGGCCCCAGACCCTCGGCCTGCTTCGTATGAGCCCTTCCCGAGGCTGTAGGACTCATTGTGCAGCAGCTGTTGGTCATGGCCCACTCTGGCCAGGCGCCAAGGGCAATGACGTAGGGATGAAAGCTTCTGTATCCCAAAAGCAATCCTCTAAGCCATCCGAGTCCTTCTAAAGCTCTGGCTGCTTGCTAGCCGAAGACTTTTAGGTTGGCTGCATAGCAAGGGTAGGGTGAAGACATGCCTGCAAAGAACCCCAGTGCTGTTTTTATTCTGAATGTGCAGTCTGATTCCTTCCCAAATATTTGTTTCTTTCTACGCTTTGAGAGATCCATGCTTCCTCTATAGCAGGGGGGATGTGGCTGGCTTCATGTCTTAAAATGTGCTACCTTGCTCACCTCTCTTGCTACTTCAAACAACAGGGTATTATTAATATAGGCTCTTGTAGTTAAATTACATGTTTACGCTGCTTGAGTTTATGGTCTTACATTAGCTTTAATTCTTACACTGAAATAAGCAGTAAAATAAAGCTGCAAAACATCCACTGCTGCCAGGGTCACATTTTTCAGCTGAACTGCTACGGGGATATTAAGTCTGCTTTGGCTTTTTTGATAAATTATGATTTCTCCTTCTCACAGAGCCACTGGAGGAGGAGTATTATGTGTTTTTGTTTCTTTCACCTCTTTGTAAAAATCAGTGTTTTACAGTTCTACAGGAGGCCTAAGTCTGCAAAGCACTTACACACTTATAAAAAAATCCTCACAGCAACTCCTGAAAGAAGCTGATTAAAATCAGACTGGTTTAAGAGGCAGAGGGTATTCAGATCTGACCGATTTTAATCAGCCTGTTTCGGGAGATGGCCCAGACATTCTGTGTTATTTCCCAGTGCTCAGTCCCTGTGCTACATGAATTTTCTGCTATAGCAGGGTCAGTAAAGTGGTATCTCTGCTGAGATCAATGGGAGTTTTGCTACTGACTTCAGTCATGATTCACCAGTGATGCAGCTGAGGTTTATCTCCTTTTGATTTGACCCCTGCAACATTCACCTACTTCTCACAGGTACCCAACATGGTAATTACACATATTTGCCATCTGCGAACTTCACAGGCTTTCACCAGATAACCCCTCTATAAACACCAAACTTAATCATTTAACCATTATAAACACTACATTTAAAAATATTTTACTAGTGAGGGCATAATACACAAATACCTATAAAGCCATTTCATCCTTGAGCAAATGAGTCTTTGTGAAGACATTTTATGATCTGTGTGAAGACCATTAAAATCGTTGTGCAGGGTTTCAGCTAAACAGAGCAAATCACAGCCCTGGTCTCTAATGCAATGATTTAGATCAGCAGAGTAAAAGTGAGCCAGGAACACTCTTTCAGAATTTCAGATGCTCTTCTTTTCTAATCATACAACTATTTAAATAAAATCACATGCCTTAGCACTCCCCCCAGTAGTTTACAGTGCTGAAAAGACGTCTGTGGTCTGCTTCCTTCAATGTTTGCCTCAAAACACCACCAACTTGGTGCTCGCTGTGGAAAGGAAGCAGGCAGCTGGCTGCTGAACATCTTTCTGCTGTCTGGGATGCTTCTGAGTGAAACCAGGCTGGACTTGCCTGCTGCATAGCTGGTGGAGCTGGTAAAACCCCCTGGTGTGATAGTTCAGGGAGCTGGGAGAAATGACCGTATATTGGAAAGTGTACAAAGGTATAAGCGATTTAATTTACAGTTTATAGGTATAAGAATCATAAATATAATTAAATTCATTAATAGAGTCATTTGGCTATATTTGCAGCAACGTGCAATCCCATTAAAAGGTCTGAGTCAAATTCCAAATAGAAAGTTGAGGATGGCTCTTCAGTTAATTTAAAAGATTTTTTTTTTTTAAGTGATACTAATTCTATTGTGGGCAGTGTGCTTCTACTTCTGCATGATCTCTGAACCTCAGAACCCTCAGGACTTCAAAACAGATGATCAGCCCCTCAAAGGACATGGACTTAACTCCAGCAGGCAGTACAATTTTGATTGCTTAATGTTGATGAAAAACAAATTTCCGGAAAACATTAAGCATGTTAATGAAATCCATTCTAGTGGCAGTGGATTTATGCTCTATTTATTATTTTTTATTCAAGCAATTGCAATTACCTACAGAGAAATGAAGATTCCTATGCAAGTTATTAGCTGGAGTTCTTAAAAATAAACCCCTCAAGAACCTATAAATCTCTGAAATTTCTTTTAACTTTAGATTCCTATCAAGGAAGGTATTTTAATGAGGAAATGAAAGTGTAAGTATGTCATATATGAAGTTTTAATTGAGTTTGTTGATGATATCCTAATAGCAGAAACATCTGAACAGCGTGCAAGCAAGGACTTTAAAACAAAGGCAATGAGCCAACCAGTTGCTGAATGGCAGCTTATATGCAAATGAGGATATAAACATGCAGTATATTTTGCCCTTGCTTCCATTAATAAGAAAACATGTGTGTGTGCACGTGTACATACACCTATGTGTGTGCTCAGCCTGAGACTGAGCCTCTGGAGCCTGCGTCCACAGCTGGGCAAGCCTGGATGTGGCTGGTTCCACGATTCAGCTCTCTCAAGTGCTAACATTTCAAGAGTCACAGGACGTGAAGGGATTGATTGATTCCAGCTGTGCCTGTGGAGCTGACACGGAGTTGGCAGGGACACGGCAGCTGCCTGTGCTCTGCTGACCAAGGGGTTGCTTCTCCAGGTGGATCCCACGTCACCAGTCTTGCTCTCATCTGCACCATCCTCCAAGGCCAGAGGCTGCTTTTCAGACTGTTTGCTTTCCTTGTTTGTTCAGGAGTTTTTTACATTTGCCAAATTAAACGAGCACATTAGGCAGGGCCCCGATCATCTGCTAGTAGGATGTGATGTCAGTTACCCCACCGTGCACGACTAAAGGCGCTATTCAGGCAGGCACATTCAGCCAAGCTCTTCTCATCGCCCCGAAGAAAGAAATCTGAAAAACACTGCACGTTATCTCTGAACATCACCAGTGATACTTCTCATGCACAGCCAGCCAGGATCAAAATAAATTACTGGCAATATCAAACCATTTACAAGGATAAAGTCTACTAACGAGTTGACTTACAGCTCAGTCAAAGAGAAATCACGGTTTTCTTGAGATTCCAGGTCTCATGTAAAATAGCTGCTTCTGGCTTCAGAGTAAATATGTGCTTTTGTTATCAGGCACCTGACATTTACCGGCCGAATCCTGTGTGAATTTTAAAATAGAGAATGAAAGCGAAAATCCTGCTCATCTGATGAAAGGTAAACTGGGTAATTCCTGGGAAGATTACAATTTTCTGCACCAGAAAAGAAGCACCTGGGTATTGTCAGGGCAACTTAATTGTCCATTTCCAGCAGCTAACAAGAAACGAACACTACAAAGCTCTGTTTGTGCACCAATGCAGATCACAAACCTTTTCCATAAAATTGGGCATTGCTGAGATTACTCAGAGAGATACCTTGTTATAGGAAGAAATCAAATCTCTTTGAAATGCCATGTTAAATACTTCCAGGCCTGCACAACAAGATACCTTGGAAGAAATGAAAAATAGCAGTTTCCTAATTCCTTTGACGTTTAAATCAGAAATGCAAAGATTGCTTCACTCCTTTTGTGTTTCTGTCCTAAAGGGCAGAAAACATTTCTGTGTAAACAGGTAGGATAAGAAGTAGACAGCATTCAAATTCTGTTTTGTAGGCCTCGTGAATTCCACCTCGTGGTCACCATGGATTTGAAAGTATTACCCATTCCTAGCACAACAGACAGGATAAGTTATTGAAATCGCGTTTCTGTGTGATGGGGAGATAAAACTTAAAGAGGAGAAATGCTCGCAGCTCCCTGATGACGTGACTCCACTAGAAAGCCAGCTGAGGATGTGGCTTTTTTTTCCTCAGAAAAATAATACATGCCTGGAGAAAAACTCCACACGTGGCACAGTGTTTTCAGGAGATGGGGGCACCCAACCTTACGTTATGAGTGTTAGAAATGGTATTTATGGTGGTGAGGCAGTTCACCACTTCTCATTTCCATTCTATATCCAACCAGAAGAATAACCAGAGTGAAACAGAATCAGGTAGGTTTTGCTGCTATTTACTAGCAAAATTAGCGATGTGCTAATGCAAGACCTGTGCAGCTTTGCAAAATATTAAGCCCTAGTGACATGAGATTAATATTCATGTATTTAGACTGTTGTCAGTTCCTGGGATTTAAGAAAAGCCTGAGATTTAAACAGGGCGGTGAGAGGAATTGTAAGAGGCTGCTGATAGAAACCCTGGATTGAGCTGGAACTGCCAGTCTCTTCTCAAAGCAACATATATACATAAACAAGGCTATGTGATGGCCATGAAACATCTTTTGTCAGCAGCTGGAGGGAGCTTCAAGAGCTCCAGGCTCTTGAAGTGGCAAAATTCCTGGAGGCTGGCTGGGCGGAAGGGCTCTGAAAGCCCTGCAGCTCTGGGACCACAGGTGGAGGAGAAATGTCTGTTCCTGGAGGCTTCTGTGGCAAACGTTGCTTAGGTTGTTTCAGCTGGAATAGCTCTTCAGGAGGGCCTGCGTTAACAGAAGCATCACGTTTCTGTGAGAGGGTCGTGGCAGGAAATCCAGGCTGCCTTCAGAGGAGAGACTTGAATGCAGCCATGCGCTGTGTGGGGAGGGTGGGACGGTATTGAGCTGACAGTATCAGATATAAGGCTTCATGCAGGGAAGGTTTCTGCTCTGATTGACTCACAAGTCAATATACAATAACAGGGAAAAATGAAAACGAAATATTAGAAAAAAAAACCATGCAGAAAATATGTGGAGAAAACGAAGTGCTTACATTTCCTCTGCTGAAATAGCACAAGCCTGGGGATCAAGCTGTTCCTTCCGATTTGAGTGGGAGGGCTGAAAACCTGACATCATCTAGGGCATTGGCAGGGACTGTGAGTCCTCTGTGAGTACTGTCCCTCCATCAGCTGGATGCCAAATGAGGTGTCCTGGGGTACCTCAGCGGGCCTGGGGTAATCTGTGAGGCGGGAGGGCAGACCAGGAGAGCGACTGCTGTCTATAGCACTGTCCTCAGCCAACCCCAGGGATTTCCAACTGGAAATCAGAGCTACTGCTAATGCTGCTTGACACAGAATTAACTCTCCCAGGGCCTCCTCTTTGCCTCTGCAGAGCTGCCACAGAAAAAATATCTGAGTAGGACTGTGTGCTCCCCATGGGGTCATGCTGCAAGGAAGACTAGAAAGATGGAAGAGAAGCATGAAAGGGGAATTCCTTAAAAGATCCATCTTCCAGCCCCAAAGGGTACAGTCTGAAGGAGAGTCCACAGTTCACATTTCTATAAATATCATATATCTCCCATATTTCACCCACAGGAGTAACGATGGTCTGCAGCAAAAAGCAGCAGGAGCTCTGTATCATCTGTCATGCTGGTGCATTTGGATATGAACTAGAAAATAAACTGTCTCACCAGCTATTCAGACATCAAGCACACGTACGGCACGGCTTTCTCCCTCTTGTAATTGCAAGCAGAAGAAGGTGTTGTTTTATCCATTACAACCAATTTAGCACCACTCAACAGCAAGAGAAAGATTTCTCCCTCAGTCATTTTATCATCTTACTTTTTTAGGTGCAACTCATTGCTTCATAGGTTTACTAATCTCTCTGGTGGAGAATGATAGCATGAAATTTTGCATCTAGAGTGATGCAGCAAAGCTCCAAATTCCGCACTAAGATGTGAGGGAGCAAGGCATGGAAACCTGAAGGATTATCACCTCTGCAGCATCACCTGGGCTCAGGTCCCTCCTGGGGAGGCAATGTGTGTCCACACATCACCTGAGGCAACCCAACCTTGCTGACCTCCTGGGCATGAGGGCCTCCTCCCAGGCAAGGGTCAGCTGGTCCCACGGTATCTGCCATCAAGGAGAGTGCTGGCATATGGGCATTTCTCGAGGTCGGATGGGGAATATGGCATTTCAGATGGGAAAAAAGAGCCCTTCCCAAAACCCAGGTTGGCTGAGATGTGTCGAGGAAGCACAGGCAGCAGACCCCTGCGTGGGATGTCTTCTCCACTTTGCAGGGAGATGGAGGGGTGGAGGTTTATGCCCAGTGAAGAAGCTGACCACCATTTGCTATGAGTTTGGTGCAGTGCTGGACTTCTGGTTAACCAGAGCATGTCAACTGCAGCCCAACCACAGCTGTTACAAGGAGTTAACCTTGGTCCATGGAGCACCTCTTAAAATGTGCAATTAGTAACCCAACAGCACAAAGTCTCCTGCTGACACCGAACAAAGAACTTCCGAGGGATGCGAAGCAAACCAGGGGTTGCACATTGTTCAGGAAACCTTCCTGGTGCTCCCATCACATGCTGCATTTTTTTCTTTTTTTCATCCTGAAAAAAAAAAAGGTATTTGCAAGCCATGCAGATGAGTGAATTCAGCATGCAATTCCAGAGCAGTATGCAGCTCCTCTTTTGCCTCATACACAGACACTGTTTCTAGTGCACATCATCGTGTGGTGATTAATGACAACGCGCTCTCCATTCCAGGGAAAACAGCCAGCTCAAACATGAGAACCCACGTTGACTCAGATGGACAGACAGACACACAAACTTTATTCATTTTGTCAGCCAAGTAAGCAAACTGTAAAAATAAGGATACAATATTTGATGTTTCCTTTGCTGGGGGATAACATATCTCAGCAGCATTACCAACCATGATTTTCTCTGAACAGTGCCACACATCCCAGCCACTGTAGCTGCACTGCCCTCAGCCCAGGTCCAGATACAAGAGGGAAACTGTATGCTGTCTCTTCACTGCTTTCTTTCGGTGTCCTCAAGAGGCACTATAAAGACACCAATCTATCTAAGGAAAACCCCAAATTATGGCCAAACCTAAGGGGCTGTTGCAACAGTGAGGGGCTTGTAGCAGCACTTGCACGGTGCTGCCTCCTCCTCGCCCAGCATCCTGTGGCAAGAGCTGTCACCCTGGGTCCTGCCAAGATGCACAGCCTCCTCTGGAGACCAGTTAAATTGCTTTATGGCCCTTTCTGTTACACTGGATTTGCAGAAGGGCCATATATTGTGAGACTAACGCTCCCGTCTGGTATTTGTATTCCCTTTATATTTCATCTTTCACAGCCGCTGGAGGCTCTATCAGATGACAAACTGGCTCTCCAGGCATTAAAGGTTTTAGTGCCACTGATACAAATAAATGAAAAGGACAAAGGTTTGTGCTATCAATATGAAACATGGAGTGCAATTGAGTTATGTTATTTTTACATCTTAGATTAAAATGGCCTTTTTGCGTAAATTTTCTGATTTTAGCTTAAATCTCTCAAGATTAGTGTTTCTCTGGGGCAGGTTTGGGTTATCTGATGTACCCTTTCCAGATTTTCTCAATGGTGTTCCTCAAAAGGCTTTTCACCTAACCTTTTCATCTTCTTTAATACAGGAATCATTTTTTGTTTTTCTGCAATAGTTTTAAGAAAATTAGATAAATCTCTCTCTCTCTCTCTTTTTTTTTCTTTTTTTTTTTTTTTTTAAGGAAAGACTGCTTTCTGTCAGATTCATTCCTTGTTGTACGGCATTACAATTCAGTTTTGCTAGCCAGCTACAAAAAGAAGCAATGTGAACATTTGAGAGTACAGTTGAAAGGACAAGAGAATAAAACCCATCTCTCTGATGCCATTCAAACATACTACTCTGTGTAACCTTTTTGTGATCATTTTCCCTGCTCTTTTGAACTAGATGGGGGCTTCAAAAGCTATAAAATATCCAACACTAGTAGCAGAAATCTTAAAGTCCTTTTGATGAAATCTACAATCCTCCATTTATTTAGTTTTCATGAGATTACATGAGCATATCAAAGGCAGCAACACACACACACACAACACAAGAATTTCATGCTGGGAGGGAGAGGGAATTCTTAATTTGTACCACCAGAAATATTTTTAAATAGCTGTCGGTTGATAGCTGACTTTTAAAATGTCAAAAATCCAAGGGAGTCAAGGCAAATATTAAGGCCTTGCCCAGCTTTACCATAATCTATGCAAGTATTTATCTATCTTGGATAATTTTGTTGTTTTCTTGTTTTAAATCAAGCCCATATAAAGAAATAAGACTAACCAAATCGTCATACTGTGCTACATCTCTTTACACAGACATTGCCATAATTTTTAGCAATGATGCCAAGATAATGGGAAACAATAATGAACACTTTTATAATATAACCCCCATATTCTGTGCATACAGCAAAATTATCCGGAAGACAGATTTCTCACTAATGTTATGGACTTTTTGCAAGCAGCAAGGGTATTAGAATTATAGTATTTTAAAAATAGATTCACATAATGTTTTTTAGTGTAATCAGCCACGGACGAGGCCCATCTGTCATATCTAGTCTGTATGACTAATTGTTAGTGGTCTCTAATTGAAATTTAGATTTATTAAATAAACAAAGATGCCATTATAAATGCACTAATTCAATATGTGGAGGAGGGAGGGCAGGATATGAAGCCGGGCAGTAGCTTCTCAGGATGGTTTATGTTTATACATATTCAGATTAATGTGTTCCCATCCACCACCAGCCAATCCCATCCCTCGGCAGCACACATCGGAGCGGGCTGGCAGATGTGGAAATCACGGCACGCGTTCTCCTCCTCGTTTTTCCCCACTTCAGAGAGGGCTGTGAATGGAAGATGGGCTTAGGCTTTTTGCACATTTAATATTTTCTAGGAGCTCCTAGACACAAAGTGTTTCTTCTTATCATTATAAAATACAGGAAGCTCCAAAAGATGACCTGAGTGGTTTTATACACACCATAAGAGTGGCTAAGGCCAGCAGAGCATCAGAGATTTTGCAGAATATATATACAGGCAGCAGACAGAAATGTTTATAGACCTAGGATGAAATCTTAGCCAGATTGATGGCAAAACTCCCATTTACTTCAAAGGAGTCAGGATTTCACTCCTTGGAAGTGATGTATTTCTGTGATGTGCTCAGTATCCTCAACTGGCACCAGGGAAACTCATTGAGGAAGGAGGTTGCTCGATCCCTATGAAATTGAGTCCATCACTAGAAAGCAAAGCAACTTCTTTATGCTCTATGAAAATGCATTTCCAGAATGACTCGCCACCTAAGTTTTGTTCAGTGGAATAAACAACCACCGAACATACACAGATGTCATCACCAGATGCAATTTCTCATCTGGTGTCACAGTAGAATGGAAACTCAAAAGACTGCAGTTACAGCTAGAAGCAGAAAAATCACCCACGAGCTCCATGTTGCTTTATTTTTGCTTTACTTTGTCACCAGTTGTAGCAGCCCCATATTTTCTCTACTAATCTGTTTTGTTGTGGAAGTGTTTTAGCTTTCTGGATGGAAAATAGGACTGAGTGCTAGATTTAATCGCAAGGATGTAAGACCATTCCTGGTAAAGCCTATAATTCTTTAATGACTGCAGTATTGTTGTGGTGGGTATGTGCAGGGGCCAGAAGCATGCAATATTTTTTAGCAGCTAGTTGCTCGATCCTGCAGGCTCCTGAGCACCTTTAAATTGCAAGCACTATCCTGAGATCTGAGGGCACCCGGTGCCCTGCAGGGGCTGCCAAGCATTTCCCAGAGCTGGCACTTTCAAAAGAGTGCAGCTCTGTGCTTTCAGAGATGAATTTTGGGACTTCTGCCACACCGAGTTGCTTTTTTTTTTTTTTTTTTTTTTTCCCCTGAGTTTTTTCTTGTTGCTTTTAAAGTGGTGCTACTTTTTTTTTTTTTTTTTTAGAAGAGCTAAACCCAATCCACTCCAAGTAAAAAATGCTCATTTAAATAGATAACCACTTACAGCAGATGTACCAGAGAGCAGCGTCAGAAAAAGGCTGGAAACAGTGGGCCTATTAACATAAGAGGTCAAATCAGACGCTGCTCTTGGATTCAACACAGCCTCCAAAAACAGTTTATGACCAGAGAGGTCTCCCTTTTGCATGTCACTTCTGCTTCTCAGCTCTGCCTTGACCCTGTTTGTACCGGCTGTGGGCAGAGCTCCTTTCCAGAGCACACTTGCAATTAGGGTAGGAAATTTTGTGGGGCTGCTAGGACACTGCGATCAGTTCTTGCATGGAAATGAGCAAGTCTGAGGGCAATGTTTTGGAGAAAAAAAAATGGTATATGAATATGGATGTTGTGGTTGCTCAGTTGAGAGGAATGAGGAGCCATTGTGGGAAAGCAGTCAGATCCTATCTTTGTCTAAAACATTAATGCCCTGATTCTGACAGCTGAACTTAGAGCAGGGTCCACGGTCATTTCATTACCCTTAATTATAAGGCTCATGCCTGTATGGTTGCAGTTTAAAAGGATATTTTTATATTTCACTGATGTTCCCAGTGTTGATGAGAAACATTTTTCTGTAAGTGCGATCAGCACTGTCCCTAGAGCTCAGTTGTATCAGGTCAAACCAGGGATAAATCCTACGCTCACTCCCACCTAATCACATAACAAGAGAAGGACAGAGCAGGACAGGCTTTTGTTGGAGCAAAAGCACATCAAGCAACCGCATTTTCCTACTCATTCAAGGCTGCAACGATGGTTCGCTTTCTGGTCTAGCACGCATTTTTCCCTCTCTGAGGTGTGCAGCATTCCTCTCGGGGCAGAACTGACAAAGGCTTTGCCCTTACCTAGGATTGCTGAACTGCTGCATTTGTTATTGTGGCTGGGAAAAATAAATAAATAAATAAATAAATAAATAAATAAATAAATAAATAAATAAAAGAGAGAGGAAAAAAAAAAAAAAAAAGAGAGAGAGAGAAAGAAAAAAAAAGGAGGAAAAAAAAAAAGAAAGAGAGAGAGTTTGGGGTATTCCTCTGTACATCCTTCTCTTCATACTTCTTGGCTTCCTACTTTAACTGTTGATTATGTTTTTCCTTTTCAAGCCAATGTTATAAATGTTAGAAGTCTAGGTCTGGTCTTCATTATTCTTTTGTCCCTTTTCCAAAACACAGTTTTCTCTCCATGGGTCTTTATTGCTTTTATGGTGACTTGCTCATATTTTGGATCTTAGGATTTTGCTTACTTTATGCTGGCAATCCCTTCATGCAGCTTGCTGTAAATTATGAACCTAATATTCCAGAAATGTGTGTGGGATGAAAAGAGGAAAGGAAGGCTTTTACTTTTACTTTTCTTTGTTTTAAAAAGCCAGTCTCCTGCCTGCTTTCAACAGCAAGGCAGCTCTTCCACCGGGCTCTGCCTCCCTAAAGCCAAGCGGCACCGTTTTAAAAATCTTCCAAATGACTCGGCAGCAAAACCTAAGGAACTTCAGATGCTTGTGCTGCTTGTTTCCAGCAGCATTTGGAAACATTACTGTCAGCATCAAAGAACACATGGCTCTAGCTACAGCCCAGGTATTGGCTCCTGCCATCCACCACTAATACCTTTCATTGCACCAAGCTGTGTGCCTCAAAATCCCCCCTCCTCTGCTTCCCTCCCCTGTGGGATTCACTCCCTCTCACCAACCCCTGAGCAGAAGCTAAATTCACCTCCTAAATTCTGCAGGCTGGATGTACGGCTATGTAACCCTGCATCACTCCACTGACTCAAAATCATAAAAGGTATAGAGAAAAAAAAGCATATTTTAGACCCAAGTGTTGTGCAATATTGATGCAGTGCTCAGGGTGTGGAAGGATCGCCTGATTTCCGCCTCAGTCCCTGAAATGGAGCTGAGGTTGTTGCATCAATAGGCCGTGAATGAGCTCTCTGATACTTTTTGTAGCTATTTTAAGTCCCTTTTCCCCAAAGCCCGACCCAAGCCACCTGCTGGGATGTTGTGTGCCCTGCAGCTCGCCGGCTGTGCAGCCTGTCAATCAGTGGTTGCTGTCACAGGGCATCAGGATCCCGAGGTCTGGTAAATAAAAATGAGGTCAAGCCCACGACGTTTTCCACTGGGTAAAAATACATAAAAGTTGCGATTGTGATTAAACTCTATCTTTTCTCCACTCGTCTCGGGGATTTACAGCTTACACGCAAGCTTAGCAGAGCCATAACTCATTCAGTTTTCCACCTCTGCCTCCTCGTTTTTATTCAGTTATTTCAGCTCTCTGGTTTTGTAAACTTTTATTTCTCGGGCTGCGCCCCTTCCCATCAGGAAATGTCTCCCGGGGTCAGATTTGAAAGCAATGCACAAAGATTTAGCCTCATGCCTACCATTAGTATCAGTGGGAATCAGGCTGCTGAACCTCTGAACACTGTCTTTAAAACGTACCCTGTAGTACTGGTGCTCCCGCCGCATTATAAGCATTTCTTTATAGGACGTCTCATGTCAGACAAACACATGCCCACAGACCAGCCAATGAAAACGAACACGTTTTTCTCTTTCTTAATTGAACTGGCAGAGGAGATGAATGAAAGCCCAGGGGGTGTGCAAATATAAGGGTCAGGGTCGGACAGGGAAGGTTAATGCTTTCTGCAGGATCTCCTCGCAGGGCTTACCAGTGCTACGGCACAGTCAACGAGGAGATTACACAGCTTGGTCAGCACCATGCGCAGGGTAGCAGCATCAACACGGAGCTAATTAAATGAACACAAATTACGACAGCTCCCAGAATCAACAGCCCTGCCTGTGGCCTGTGTTTGAAAACTGATTTCAAATGCTAACAGAATGAGCAGCCACAAATAAGATAAAGTACGAGGTGTTTACAGAACTGCCTACTATTTCCTTGTGGCTCCCCTCAGCATCCTACCCTGTGTTTGCATATGAAATTTTGCATAAAGCTTTGACTCTTCCTTACCAATGTCTCTGTAATGATCAGCCTGCCCAGACATCCTGTCCCTCTGACAAGGGAAACTGCATGAGGGAAAAATTCTGAAGCAGAGGAAATTGATGTTTTAAGAGTTTTATGTGGCATTTGCTAGCATCCCAATAATCAGCACTGTAACTGTATTTTATTAAAATCCCACATTTTATTCGAGCTGCTGGAATCATTCTACTTAATTAACCAGAGAGGTTAAGGCCCTGCCTTAAACTTACATGTCCAGACTCGAATCCTATGAATTCCTGTGCACCTGCTTGATTTTGTACATCTGAACAGCTCCCCAGGGCTACTGCACCCGCAACCCTAGGATGGCATTCACCGTATTTGGACAAAGTAATGAAGGAAATTAAATTCCCCAAGTGCAGGTGGTGCCTTGTGGCCACAGCCCCAGGCACAGAAGGGGTGCTCTGGGTGTGATGAGAGCAGGAAAGAGTGTGGGGAGGTCCCTGGAATTAGCAGCCAGGGCTGGGACATGCAAAAGTAGGCCATCCATGCAAAAAAGCCACTTTCACATGCCCTGTCTCTACCCTCTTCTTCCATAGCTCTTCTTTTCTTAACACACTTCTCCCTTTCCACATTTGCTACAGCTCAATGAGGAAAAGAGCCTTTCCTCTGCCATCTGGGGACAGCGGTGGAAGGAGAAGTTGGTGGGACCATTCAGACGAGAAAGCCTATTTAGGGCACCACAGCCTCTGCACAGAGACAGCATCCAGCAGAAAGGGGGAGGGCTTCGTGGGGAGCCTCCACCAGCTCCTAGGAAGTGCAGAGGAGGAGCAGATGGCTGTGGTCCATGTGGTTAGCAATACCATAGGAAAGGCAAGCCAAGGCGAGGGGAGAGTGGGAGAGAGGTGACGCAAGGTGCCGGTGCTCTGAGGAGCTGGCAACTGGGATTTCTGGAGTAGCTGCCTCTGAAAGGCTCCCGGTACCCACACACTGCTGGGGAGAGAGAGGCAGAGAGGCAGAACATTTATGCCTGTCTAAGAAATAAGGTAAAGGAACAGACATGTCTAGTCTAAGTGCAGGCAACCTAGCAGACGTATCAGAAATACACTTGAAGGAAGACAGTAAGTGGGACACTGTAATACCAAGTGTTAAGGAAGTTTGAATTAGGACGTGCTAAAATCAATCAAATTAATGAATTAACCACTTCTGTATGCAATGTGTATATTAAAATTCCAGGCATAAATAAGAACCTCACTTTATCAAAACAACATGGGAAGATTGTTGTGTGTGTTGCTGCCTCTCCAGCTCTGATGCATACACTGGCTGCAGGACATGGGGGGAATTCCAGGATGACACAGCAGCAGGAAATTCAATACAAACAGTAGACGTCGATAATTTCCATTCAAATTGGCCAGATATTCCACAAGAATGTGAGGTAGAACAGGCAATAACTATTTCATGTTGGAGAAAATCAGAAAAATGGCCATTCTGGACTTGGTTTGGAATAGA